>NC_090007.1:4423649-4738329 GCF_036417845.1 Apteryx mantelli
GGTAACAACGCTGTCGCCATCGCGCTGGAGGCCGGCCACAGCAACATCGCTGCGCTCATGTACGCCCACCTCAACAGCACAAAGATGCAGCCCCCCGTGAGTACTGCAGAGCCCCCCGGCTCCCTGCTTGCTGCCACCTGCCCTGTCCCATGCAGCGGCCACAGAAGTAGCACCATGCCACTGACTCGGCCGCATGGAGGACAGACAGCCCAGCGGTCCCTTTTGGGGGGACACCTCCCCAGGGAGGGGGTTGTGGAGGGGAGAGCAGATCCTTGGCCACACTCTCCAGCAGAGCACCAACGTGGCTCACTCTGACCTCGAGTCACTGCAGGGGTCTCTAGAGACATTTAGCGACTGTCTTCTCTCTCTGCAGCAGGGGACATCACCGACAGGCACCAAGAGTCCTGCGAGCCCAAAGAAACCAAATTAGAGCGACCTTCAGATCCAGCCAGGGTCCAGCCACATGCCCAGCCAGCTTCCATCAGTGCCGGGCTGTAATTTATGTCCCCCTCCCGCCGCTCCTTTGTGTGCTGTATCGCGCTCTGAGGCTGCAGATGTTTTTATTCTCCTGTCAACAGAGCGGGCATCGTCCCTCGGGCTCGCCTGCGTCTGCTGAGGGGAGCAGCCCGCACTCGGCCGCCTCGTTCTGCAAAGCGACAGAGGAGCCAAACGTCGAGTGACCGTGGGGTAGGAAACGCAGCGAGCTGAAGCCAGCCCTGTCCCCTCCCGGTCCCTATCAGCCCAGCTTCCAGTCACAACCGCTGGAGCTGTGCCAGCTCGGAGCCCTCTGCAAGTCACTAGAACAACAGAAAACCACCCCAGCCAGAACGGTGCACGGTTCCTGCTCTCAGCAAGCTCCCAGCAGCTCAGGGAAGGCAGCAGAGCGGAGCATCGGGGAGCAGGGCTGCGAGAGGGCGAACACCGGCTCGGCAGCCAGGAGAGGAGGCAGAACCAGAGACTGCATCGAGCACTTCTCTCCCTTCTACCTGAGAGCCCCTCTGAAGCAAGCCGGCATGTCTTCCAGCCTCTGGCAGCTGCAAGCCATTAGTAAATCTGTCACTAGACCCAGCAGAACATGCTTTTATTGTCTTTTCTTCCCTCAAAAGAAATGAAAAGCTTGCAAGTTTCAGTGTTTTTGAATGGGAGACTGAATATAAAAAAAAAACAGCTAAAGCCAATAGGAAAAGGCCAAACTAAGCATTTTTACCACAGAAGAAAAGTGCAAGGTCTCACCAGACTTCCTGATTGAATTCCTCCTGGTCTCCATCCCTTCTGTGGGCCAGGAACCTGGCTGGGTCCTGAACCCTGCTGCACAGGGCCAGCTGGGAAAGGCAAAGCCCCACTTACTGACCGGAGAAGGGACACAAGACAGCTGATTAACACTGCCTTAGAAATACACTGGGAGCATTTCCAAACTCAAATACTTGCCCTCTTTTTTTCTGGCATTTCCTTCCCCAGCTGCCATCTGAATTTTTCCTAGCATGTGCATGCAAAAAAAAAAAAATTACATTGCTTAGTCAAAAAACACAGCTCATCATCAAATCAGTGTTTTGCTTTGCTCAGCAGGAGCAAAACTCCTGGCTGCTCGGGGCTGCAGCCAGCACTGCCGACAGAAGGGGGGCCACCAGCCGTGAATTCACGCAGAGTCCGAGACTGTGCACAGCCCGTACCCCCCGCTGGGAGCAGGGACCTTCTCCAGAGGGAGACAGAAATTACCTTGTAAACATTGCCCGTGCTAAACTCTTACCTACTGTGAAGACAACTAGAGCCAACAAATAAGTCCCTTTCTGCCCACTTTCCTTCTCAAGGGGGAGGAGAGTGGCTGAGGACCACTCCGGGGAAAAAGGTGGGAAAGAAGAGCTATAAGAGCTCAGAGAAAGCCTAGGGCCTGTGAAGATGGATGCGTATGTAAAAGTCTATGTTTGTGTCTGTGTGTGCAGCAAGGCAGGTGGGAACACGCAAGGTAAGGACTAAGGACTGGGAGAATAAAAGGCTTTTGCATGTGAAGCAGGCTCTGCTCTCAGAATCCTCCGCAAAGCAGGAAAGCAGTGCCCCAGCCCCCATTTCTGTTCCTTGGCCCATCTTCCTCTCCACCATCGCTTTTGCGCCACACAGACCTGGTCTGAGCCACGCTGTAAGCTGGGAAATACTCCCCAATAATCCTGTTCTGAGCAACACCCTGCTGTTCTTGCCATGGACCTGTTTCAGCTTTGCACTGAGGTTAATACAAGACGCTCACAGCAACTCCCTAGTACACTGCTCTGTATGTAATTCATATTCACTGCTTGGTTTCACAGGTTTGTTTACTGATATTTTAATATTGATGTTTATTTTTAAGATACAAATAAAATTTAAAGTAAAATTATTTTGAAGTTACAACACAGTGACCATCAGCAGTCTCCTGCCTCCTCGTCTGGGTCAAGCCAAAGCACCCAGCACATCTTCAGCACAGGGACAGCCTGGGCACAACTTCTGCTGTGAGCAGTTGCCACCATGTTTCAATTCATTTCTTGCAAGTTGATGGACTGACCAAATCTGTTGCACTTTTCTTCTCACTGAATTACCCCCACAGTCAGAAACTGGACTGAGGTATCATGAGGTGGTGTTTTCTGGCTTGTATCACTCGATAGGACAAAACAATGCTGGGAGCAAACGTAGCCCTTTGCTATGCTTGGTTTGTTTTGGTGCTCTGGTATTGTTAAGCTGCATTATTTTAGAGCAATCATCTGAATGGGAGAGGGGACGCAAGGTCACCTCCCTCCTCATTTGGCTGGGGAGCACACTGACCAGGCAGAGATATTTGGGCAGGGCTACAGTTGTTCTGAACCCCCCCCACACACACTGCTAATTTACCTCCATCCCAGCCCTGAATCACAGCTGATCCCTTGCGTCTTGGTCACTCAGCACACGCTGCGCCTGTCACAGCTGTTCAGCCACACATCGCTGGCCTGGCACGAGCACACACACTCTTTGGTCCCTGCCAAAGCTGTGCTGCAAACAAACAGCAGCTGGAGAAGTAAACTCCAAGGTGGACACCTCCTCTCTACCCCCATGGATAATTCTTGAGTACTCTGCTGTGTCACAGAAACCATGAGAACACAGATTCACCCTATGCTCAAACTCCAAACCAAAGAGGAAACAAAAACAGATCAAGCAACAGCACAGGCACACACTAGACAAGGGCTTGCTCCAGCGTGCAAAATCCGTCTAAGACTGCACACGGGCCTGACTCTGTGCACACCACGCATGCCCTCAGCAGGGGAAAAACCACAAACGCTCTTGAACAATACTCACTATCTGCCATAGTTTAGTGATTTGAGCACCTATTCTAGACGTGCCCTCCTCAACTTTATGATAAGTCATTCCCACCTGCCAGTAAAGTGTCAAAAGTAAAGCACATTCAGGGAGGAGGAACACTGCCAATAGAAAAAACAATGTAGTAAGAATGCAGGATCAGGAGCCACAGACCTCCTGATTCGATTCAAACACATCACAAACCAGTATCACTCTCAACTGATGGAAAACGCCAGTTCCGCCACAGGGACAAAAAAAGTGCTTACAAACCTGCTCCTGCCTGTACCACAGCAGTTTTCAGTCTCATTTCTAATCCTTTCAGTCTCATCTCTACCACTACATAATGGCCTAAAACAATAAACCTTTCCAGCTGATGTTGTGGCAGAAGGGAAAGTTGAGGACAAAACTAAATGAGACTGATTTACTAGCTCCTCTAAGGGGCGCAAACACTCACTATCTATGGGTGACTGCCATGAAAGACAGCAAGTAGCTATATTTATAGTAACATTTATAGACTAGCTTACTGACCACAGAAAAACAGAAGCAGCAGGCAGCTGCCTTGCAAGCCAGTCCAAAGCTCAACTATGAAGTGCAGTGAAATTCCAAAAAGGTCCATGAAGCTTAATAGTGTCACCTCAGTGGTTATACAGAGGGAAACATTTATCGGAAAGGTCATGATTAAGGTCACTGTAATCAAGATAAAGCTAGTTATTTTTGCTGTAAAAGGCAGGTTAATATAAACCACAAAAACATGTTAATATCAAGATGAAGGCATTTTATCCAAAAAGGGTAAGCGTAACCTCTGCAATAAGCAGACCAGGCTTTTGTCCCTCTGCTGAATGCAACTACAAAAGGCAGATGCATAAGCACTGAGACAAGCCAGAACATTCACCCGTTCAATAACTGAGACCTAGAGAAAACACTATTGGAAAAAAAAACCAAACAAACTTTATTGCATTAACTCCAAACGCCGTCCTCTTCTTCTGTGATCCATGCCTGGCAGAGTAGATGTCAACTAGCAGCTCTGAGCAAATGCAATAAGGCTTTCATCACCTGGAAGGAAAACAGTGGAGACCGTTTCATTTTGACTATAGAGCTGCTGCTCTGAATGGCTCAAAAGGGTAGAAGAGGTAAATAAAAAGGAACATTTCGTATTACTTGTGACCTAGGCAAGGTCTGAGCAGCTTCAGGGCCCAGTATCCCTCAGCGGGGGCCGCCGGCAGGCGAGTCCCGGGGCAGGCAGCCCCCGGCCGAGCAGAGAAGGGCCGCCGCGGGGGGAGGGAAACGGGACTCACCGGCAGGTCAGCGCAGCCGCCGGGCCTCGCGCTCCGACTCGAGCAGCGTCAGGACGTCGCCCTCGCGCACCGGCCCCTTCACGTTGCGGATGATGGAGCGGCTCGTGTCGTCCATGAACTCCACGCGCACCTGGAGCGCGGCACCGCGTCAGGCCGGGCCCGCTGGGCCCCCCCCCCGCCCGGCCCCGGCCCCGGCCCCGGCCCCAGCCCAACCCCGCTCACCTGCGTGCACTGCCCCTGCGAGCCGGTCCGGCCCAGCACCTTGGTCACCTGCGGGCACAAGACACGGCGTCAGCGCGCGGAGACGGCCCCGGTCCTCCCCGCTGCCACCCCCCCGGCCCGGCGCGGCCCCTCACCCTGGCGAGCTTGATGGGCTGCACGCGGCTCGTGTCCATGGCGGCTTCACGGCAGAGAGAAGGGGCCGGCCCCGCCCCGCCCGCTTTTATAGAGCGCCAAGTCTCGCGAGACCCGGCGTGCCCCGCGCGCCTTCCCGGCACCGCCCGCGCGCCTTCCCGGCACCGCCCGCGCCGCGTCCCTTTCCCCCCCACCCCCCCCCGCCCTTCACGGCGGCCAAGATGGCGACGGCCACCCGCATCATCCAGCGGCTCCGCAACTTCGCGGCGGGGGTAAGGGCGGCCCCGGGCCCCGCTGCCGGGTTGTGCTCGGCGCCGCGCACCCTGCAGGCCGCCGCCGAGCGCCGGCGGGCACCCCCCTGAGCCGCTCTCGCCTTGTCTTGCAGCGGGACCTCCAGGCCAAGCTGGCGCTGCGCTACACCGAGATCTCCAAGAGGTAACGGGCGGGCGGCGGCTCCCCGCCGCGGGCCCTGCCGCCGCCCGGGGGCGGCCAGACCTTAGCGCTGCTCCCTGCTCTCCTTTTCCCCGAGCCGGCAACGGGACCACAAGCGTTTTCTAGCCCCGCAGTTCCAGGAGTTCTTGTTTGCGCCCTCCGGAAAGAGGGGCGGTTACTGCAGAGATGGGGCAAAGGGGCTGTTACTTCCCAGCTCTGTGTTTTCACATGGTTGTGTTTGTATCGGGTGCATTTAGCTGTTGTAAAAACTGATGCGACTGCAGGCTGGCCAGAGCACAGCACTGCAGCGCTTGCGTTCTGTTTCACATTAATACAGAGACTTATTAATCATAACTTACGTGCTGAAGTTCTTGAAACATTTGCTGTCTAGAACCCAGCCGCCACCTCAGCTCCCAGTGGGTCCCAGTCACAAGTTTGCAAATAACTATTATTGCACCCGTGATGGACGCAGAGAGGCTTTCCCGCCAATTGTTGTCGCGTCGGCACAGAAAACCCTTGCTGCAGGGGCTCAAGCTGGCAGGTAGGTCTGACCTAGGCTGTCCTGCAGTTTTACAGCTGTGACTCTGCAAGATAAGCAGGGTTGAGCCTAGTTTGATGTGCCTGGATGATCCCTAAAAATACAGAACTCTTCCAATAAATAATGTTGTATTTAGCAGGTTAATAAAAGGACACTGAACTAATACTTTATTTCTGTATCTCTTCTTGAATAAGTAAACAAGTTGTTTGGAAGTTGACTTACCTAAACACTCTAGCACTAATCAAATTTGTACTCTTGATTAAATCTGAGTGCTCTCTATAAGCTGTTATTAAAACCTAATTACCTCTCTCATCCTTCCTCTCTCCCAGTTCAGGGTCTGCAGTGACAACAGCTGAGAAGAAACCAGTGACGCCAGGGCCAGTACTTAAGAAGTGGGAGCTTTCAAAAGACCAGCCTTATTTGTGAGAAATAAATACGATGAGGCTGGAGGTGCTGGATGTACAGGTCATAGCTCATTAAGAAGCAGCACAGTAATTTGGAAGCCCACATTGGATTCAGCTACCATGATGCTGTCTGTATTGAATTTATCCTAGTTTTGCTGGTGCATGACTAATAAATATATTTAAAGCTGTGATGTCTCCCATTTTGTCTGTTCTATTTGAATTACACAGATTACTTATTTTTAATATCAACTTTGGCATAAACTTGTTTTCTTGAGGGAATAGCAACATAGCGTACAACTTTGAGCTTTGGCTCAGAGGATTTGCAAGTTAATTGTATGCGATGATAACTAATCCAAGGTAAGACCCCTAAATGTGGTTGGAATATCACTTAAGGACAGAGTTGAGCAAAGCCCAAAAGGACCTGATACTCTGTTTTATTGGTAAGAGACATCAGTTAAATAGCATATGGCCCTCTCAGTCTAGAAATACTTGCTTCCCAGCAGCCTCAAAGTCCTGGTCAAATAACCAGATTTAGTCTCTCTTAGTTTGTTCTGACATTACATCTTTAAGGCTGCCATTTAAGAAGAATGGTTGGATACAGATGTTGCTAAAGCCTACTTCATTCCATTCCAAACTTATGTCCTTCTGTATATAGGGTCAGTTGCTGTTTAGTTGATTTGGATACGGCCCACTGAGCCTGGCAAACAAGCCAGGCAGGGCTGTATGCTGAATAACCCTGCAGGTGGGGCTGCCCTGTGGTAGTAAAACCAAGAGCTGGAGGTTCATTGCGTGCTGCCACCTTGTCCAGTTGACTAGGTGAGTGGGTAAGGGCCTCTGCTGTTGTTACCTTGGCTGTTGCTCTCATGTTGAGACTCCTTTTCCCCTGTAACTACAAGCTCAGAGGGAAAATCAGAGGACTTTGAGAATCAATTGCTAGTGTTTTCTCTGCTTTTTTTGCCTGTGCGTTGGGGTTCTCCTAGCGTTTTTTGGTAGTAAAACCATTAAGCACTGGGGTGGGGTGGGGAGTTGACTTAAGGTGAAGCTAAGAGATCTTGCAGTGTTATTGGTTACATAATAAAGATAAGAGTAGGGGGTGATAAGCATGACGAAACCCTTCCATCATGTGACTTCTAGCCTCTCTGAGCCAGTTGCCTTCATCGTAACTTACCTTGGGCTATATTTACTCCTTTGGGCAGAGGAAGCGCTGTAAAGTTAGACTCACCTTAAACTTCTTCCTGTAGAGACAGTATTTAAACACTTTAGGGCTCCCTCAGGAGGTTCCTTTGAAGTACCTTCTTCCAGAACATGCAATTCTGACTACTTCAACTTAATAGGACAGAGGAAAATTATTCTGTATCAGTTGGCCTTGGTGCCAGGGAATGGTCACAGCACATTTCATTTACTAGTTCAGGTGTGGATAGGAGGACCAAGCTGCTCTCAGCTGGACAGAGGCATACGCAGGAGATGAGCAAGAATAAGGATCCAGCAGTAGTGAGAAGATGTGACAGTTCAGTGGATAGGAATCTACTTAAAACTGAAGGACAACCTGGAAATATTATTTCTACTTCCAAGAGCAGGCAAAACTGGTTCTCTACTTGCTTTTCTGCTTGGTTGGTTTCTTGAGCAGCTTTCTCTCCTGTTACCCCAATAGTCCTCCCTATCTGAGAGGGGTGAGGAAAATTTCCCTGCTTTCCCTATTATGCCTTTCCAGTAGGATTTTTTTTCCCCCCCTCTGTTCATATAGGCTAATCACAATAACAGCAAATAAGGCTTTGCTTAAATTGGAAAAGGTCTGTTGGCACTCTTGAGCTGGTTATTCAAGGTCACATCTCGACTGGGGACTGCTTTGAATGCTGATCTTAGGGTGATTTGGAAGCCTGATTGATTCCTTGCACTTTCCTTGCAGAGGCTTCAGCTGCTCCCATGCCTGGGGATTCTGTAGTGTCTAGGAGTCAAGGCCGCAGGTGGATGATGCATGTCTGCACCTTCATGTCCTTTGCAAAAGAGGCATTCAAAGGTTAGATGTAGGCAAGTTCATGCTGTCTCTTCAGCTTGCTATAGTAGATGCCCTGCTTGGAAATAGGATGGTATGTGACAAATGCAAACAGCTAATAAGAACAGAATGAGGAAAAAGAGAAGTGCAGAGCTGGAAATAGTCCCTTATATAAAGGGTTAGTGCTTCAATCTCATTATTGTCTTAAGGAGCGGACACTTAGCTGCTTCCAGCTCCTACAATGCAAATCTCAATCGGATAAGCAATCGGCTTTGGGAACCTGGCAGGTGCCACGTGGCGCAGGCAGTGCCCCTTAGCAGTAACTCTTCACTGCTCCTCTGAGCTGAAAGCACTTGCCCTAGTCCGCACATGGCTGGTGGGAATGTTCCTGTGAAGCCAAAGTTACTGTCCCACAGCCTGTAAGAGGAATCACTGCTTTGAAGGGTCAGACACAATGCTGGGGAAGAGGCGTGCAAGTCTCTCTGCCAATCTGAAGATTGGGGATCACCGGGGCTGCTGCCGGACACCGGAGGAAGAGGAAGTCTACATCCCGTTTGCGCAGGACAGCCTGATAAAGCAATGGAGCTCCATGCAGAACGTGACAGACAGAAACCAGGAGAAAAGCAGAATTCCCATCCTAAGGAACAAGTACTTCCTCAACATTAATGTGGGAGGCAAATCATTCCAGATAGCTTACAAGGCAGCTGCCCGGTATCCCATCACCAGGATTGGGAAGCTAGCCATTTACACCGACCCTATGAAGAAGCTGCAGCTCTGCGATGACTACTCAGTGCAGAGGAATGAGTACTTCTTTGACAGAGATCCTTCAATTTTCCACTATATCTTCCACTTCTACCGCAGCGGTGTCCTGTGGATAATGGATGAGATGTGCCCCAGTCACTTTGTGGAGGAAACTGAGTACTGGGGAATTCATCTGAAATACGCCCAGCGCTGCTGCCGGATCCTATTTGAGGAAAGGCAAGATGAACTCAGTGATTACCTGAAAATACAGAAGGAGCTGGAGGCAGAACTGGAACCCCTGGACTTGTCAACAGTGCACTTTGAAGGCAAATGCATGGGGAAGTTTCGGAAGATGGTCTGGAACCTCATTGAGAACCCTTACTCTTCTGTCCCAGCCAAGATCATTGCTGTCATGTCAAGCTTCTTTGTGCTCATCTCCATCGTGAGCATGACTTTGAGCACAGTGGAGGAGATAAAGCATAAGACTGGGAAGAAGTGGATGGAGCTGCTGGAGATGATTTGTGCCATTTTCTTCACTTCCGAATATCTCATGCGGCTCATATCCTCCTCCAGCTTCCAGAAGTTTTTGCAGGCAGCATTTAATGCTGTAGACCTAGTGGCCATCCTGCCTTTCTATATCCAGATTCTCTTTGAAAATCTGGATGAAGCAGACGTACTTTACCATGAGGAACTGCACAAGATGGAGAATGTGAGCAAGCTGGGAAAAGTCCTCAAGCTCATCAAGCTCATGAGGATCTTCCGCATCCTCAAGCTGGCACGCCACTCCACCGGCCTCCGGGCCTTCGGCTTCACCATGCGCCAGTGTTACCAGCAGGTTTGCTGCCTCTTCCTCTTCATCGCCATGGGGGTCTTCACCTTCTCTGCTCTCATGCACTCTGTGGAACATGACATCCCAGGCACCAACTTCACCAGCATCCCCTATGCATGGTGGTGGGCAGCGGTAAGGCGTGGGTACCTCTTCCAGAGAGGTGTGTGGCTTGACTCCACGGGCAGGGGCTGCCTCAGTGCTGGAGGGGTTCACCATTAGCTGCTGATCAGGAGGCAGAAATGGGCCCAGTTTTCCCACTGGCTCAGGTTCAGTGGGAAGCCCAGAGCCCTGCATGCTTTGAGGGAGGAAATCAGAGTTTGGGACTAAGCTCAGATGCTCAAAACCAAGCACGGGAGCAGGATGTTGGGTCAGAGGTGGCCCGGGAACATCCAGGCCTGGCCTTGTGCCAAGGGGGGCATGACTCAGTGTGGGCTTTATCTGTCATGGCACCTGGGACCCAAGCACGTGGGTGGCCATCTATCCCCTGGGGATGGATGCTCGGACTGACCTGAGGCTTGTCCAGGGAGAGGCAGCCTGGCCGGGCTCATGAGACATGAGAAGAGGCACAGGGGTCAGCGCTGGTGGGGCTGAGGAGAGGAACCCAGGGCTGCGCAGGGATGGGAACCGGGGAAATGTGGTGACACCTTGCTCCAGCCTAGGCCCAGAAAGAGAACACAGACCAGAGCACACTGCAGTCAGGGGCAGGAACCTTTGGGTTGCCCTTGTTCGCTGCCTGCTTGTGCCACCAGCAGCTCTGCTGAGCCAGGTGCTATAATAAACCTGGGATTAACTCTGAGCTGACAAACAGCTAAAGCACTTGAGACCCAGGGGTTACGAGGGGTTTTTGATTTGCAGACAAAATGATCCCACCAGTCACTTCTGCTATTATAATCTCCCTCCACCACCACAGGCTGCCTGCCTCTAATTAATACCTCCCTGCGGAAGTGTCTCTTAGCGAAATCAGCCAATCCAGGTGTTTAAATGACCAGGGATGAGAATCCCCTCAGTGGGTGAGCAGCCAGGAGAGGTCTGCTGGGCTTGAACACATACCATTTTATCCTTTTCTTTCCCAGGTCAGCCTCTCCACTGTGGGCTATGGAGACAGCGTGCCCAACACGGTGCTCGGCAGGATTGTGGCGTTTGGCTGCATCTCCTTCGGCATCATCCTGAACGGAATGCCCATCTCCATCCTCTACAACAAGTTCTCCGATTACTATGCCAAGCTGAAGACCCATGAGAACAAGACCAGCCTCTCGCTCAAGATCTCCAGGAAAATCCGCTTCAAGGAGCGAGCCCTGCGGAAGCTGTCGGAGTGCTGTGGAGCCGATCCCCGCTGCCACCACTGATCCTTCACCCCCAGACAGCCCCTTAAACCCCAGCTTGCCTCCCACTGTGACATCTCCTGCCCTCTGTCCTAGCCATCCACCCCTGCAGCTGCTCTTCTAGGTCCTGTCCCCTAGGAAGGCTTCACTACATGGGGAGTGACAGTGAGCAGCAAGTCACGGCAGCATCTGCGGGGAGGTGCCGTTGCAGAGGTACCTGTGACAGCTCAGGCTGTTTGGAGGGATGAAGCATGGCCGTGACTGTCCTTGTGCTGTGACCTTCCTCAATATTGCATGCTGGATGCCGCTGTCCTGGAGAGCATGAATAAAGGAGCAGCTACAGGGAGTACTGTACAGACATGGCAGGATGTCTGTCCGTCATGATCAAGGGGCAGGTCAGCTAGGGAATGGGACACCCTGAGGACACAGGACGCAAGCAAGTGGGGTGCATCAGGCTAGACTTTCACCGTGTGGAGGGTGGTAGAAGTCTACACATGTGCTGACATAAAGCCTGATGTGATACCTGCCCAGGCTCTGCTCCGCTCCTGGGTTGAGCAGGACACACAAGGGCTCTCCCTACTCCAGCCTGCCAGGCAGCAGCCTGCGATCAGTGGTCATTTACTAGCCAAACAGAGAGTTCAAACCAGGCTCAGCCCAGCGTGGAAACCTGGGTGAAGACCCATGGTGGCGCTCAGCAGCCTGGGAGGAGCCTGGCCATGGTGTCCGTGGGGCTGGGGTGGCTCCTGGCTGGGACATGCTCCCCTCTGCCAAACCCTGGATTTCCTTCAGTGTCACCAGGTGTCCTACCAACAGGGAGCTCTGATCCCCTGTAAGGGCTCAGCTCTGGGTGCAGAGGAGGGACGTGATCAACTTCATGGGAAGAAGAAGGGGGAAGGCTCCAAACCTTCCTCTGGAGCTGCTGCCTGGCTCCCAGAGCAAGCTGTGGTAGGGTCACAGGGCTTGTCAGGGGGTCAGGAGACCAAACCTGCCTTGCTGCAGAGCTGTCTGGAGCTGCTGGAAGAGACACTCTCAGGACACAGGCGTTCTGCAGCTCACCTCGGCCAGATGTCCTCCATGCACCGGCTGAGGGATGCAGCTGTGTGACCATCTCTTCAGGCTTAGCTGCGCACAGAGTATAAAAGATTGCAGTTTTATGTCCATCCAGCCAAAACTGCTTTCCTTCCAGCTGCACCTCTGCCTGCGAAGCTCAGGGCCTGACGCGCTGCTGGGGCAGGCTGCCACTGGAGCCACTCCGATGGTGGAAGCCACGGGCACCGGCTGTGCTGGGGATGCAGAGCAGGCTGCCCGAGTATTGCCCGGAATGGGCATTTACTAAACCAGGCCAAAATAGTTCATCATCTTGGATTATTGGGTACCCACTTTATGTAAAACTTCTTGTAATTGAGGGCAAACAGCAAGTTTAATTTAATGTCTGTGTGTGCGCAGGACACACAGGTTGGCTCTGTCCTGTGGTCACATCCCAGTGGTGGTAGGGGACGTGTCCATGGGCTGCAGGGGAAGCATTTGCCCTCGGGTGTGTGACTGTACCCAGCCAACGAGATCCCTGGGGAATGCACCCTTCTGCTGAACGGGGTGGGAAGAGGGACCCCAGGCAGGGCCTGACCCCGCAGGGCACAGGAAAAGGCCGACAGCCGCGGATGCCGCTTTTGGGTGAGCGGCGGGCAGGGAGATCGTTGTCTGCCAGGCTGGGGTGCAATTTCCTCACCTGCAAGCTGAACTCGGAGACGAAGAGCTGCTGCGGGAGAGGCGGGGGCACCGGTGTCAGTCTGCGGCCAGGGTTAAGCGGCTGCTATTTTGAAACTGTTGGAGAGAGGCTCGGAGTGGATCAGCCGTCTGGCAGGGACGGGCCCTGCGGCTCAGACACGCTCCCGCCGAGTCCTGGACCACTGGGGGACAGCATGCATGGGACAACGGAGCTGTGCCAGCGGGCGCGAGGTGGGGACCCCATAACCTCCACTGACCCCCTCAACACCTACACCAGCTCCCCGGTCCCCCCATTGACTTCCCCTATACTTACACCCCCCCCAGAAATGATCCCGACCCCCCCCAGTGCAGGTCATCTCCATTTTTCTCCCCATTTCTCTTTCCCAAGGAACCTTCCCTCCGGGCAGAGGGCAGCCTCCTCCGGCTGCCTTCCCCTGGAGCCGTCCTTCCCTGCCACCCGTCCGCGCTCAGCAGCATCGCCTCCGGGCGCTCACATCCCAGACCTCGATTGCCTCCGGGCGCTCACATCCCAGACCTCGTACCTGCCAGCCCCATCGGGCAGCGGTCACAAAAGAAACCTCCCCTGAGAACTGCAGGTTTAATTCTCTGAATTCATTTTACAAGTCACAAATATGCAGCAATGTACAGACATTTACAGGCCACTGTACAGGCGGTTTCTGTCATATATTAGTGCTCTTGCTATATACATATAGTACAGCCTGCAGGAAGCCTTCGCGTGAGCAAGGAAACCTGCACAGGGCACCCCGAAATGGAGCCATCCCCCTCTCCGGGCTCCCAAATCGCACGTGCTTGTTTGGGTCAATTGAATCAAAGCTCAGCCCCGAGCCTTCCCAGGCACTGCTGGGGGCGAAGCCACCCCGGCCACGATGGGAAGAGCCAGGCCCAGCCTTGCTTTGCTCCCCCCGGTCTCTTTGGCACCGCTGAGGGTTTTTGCAGGACGGAGACTCTTGCAGAGCAGTTGTGCATCGGGGGGAATCACCGTGCAGCCTCCCGGGGCTCTCGGAGGGATGCGGGCAGCGGGACCGGCCTCCGACGTGGCAGTGGCAGCGCCTTCTTGCCCCTCCTGCATCAGTGGCAGCCACAGCTCCCGGCCACCATGTCGTCGTACTGCTTGAGGACCACGTTCTCGTCGTCGTCGAAGTAGAGGAGGTTGATGGAGTAGAGCTTGTCGGGCACGCAGCAGGGGCTGCTCACGCCCTCGCTCAGCTTGAGGGCGTTGATGATGGACTGCACGGTGGCGTGGTTCGTGGGCCGCATGTTCTCGCCCAGCGGGAAGGGGCAGGCGCCTTTGCAGTGGTAGGCGTTGTACCCCCGCGGCGAGATGATCCAGCCGGACCAGCCGATTTCCTCAAAGTCCACGGACAAGGGATGCCTCTGGCAGGGCTGAAGCCGGTCCAGCGAGCGAGTGCTCCGTGGCCCGTTCAGTTTTGGCACCGTCATCTTAGCAGGGAGAATGGGAGCCTGAGGCTGTAAATCTACCAGAAATGAGAAAATGATGCCATTAGGGATTGCACGAGCCTGAAACGAGGGACAGAGCGAAGCAGCAGCCTTGGCCACCCCTCTGCGTGGCTTTTGTCCGTCTGCAGCCGCCTGGCACACCAAGCCCTTGGGTCACAGCCAGACCGGGGCAGGCAGAGCCACCAAGAGGCGACAGCCTCACGCTGCCAGAATGGAGCTGATCCAGCGCACGCAAAGTCCAGATTTATGCCTGCAAGCCTGCACTCGTGTTCAGACTAAGCCAGCTAAGTTTGCTCCCGCTGGCTGGAGAACGAGCCTTGAATTTTCCTGAGTACCAGCTACAAGTTTCACAAATTCCCTGTTCCCATTTCTCAGGAGAACCCAAAACGAACAGGTTTTAATAACTGCACCATGCAGGGAGCAAGTGCTGTCATTTACAGCTCCTGTACGGCTTTCCAAAGGCGGTTACAGAGCACAGGACGGTGTGCCAGGGAACTCGGCTCGGGGAAGGAGCACGCCCTCCTCAACACATGGGATAAAGGGAGAAAAGTGTGGGGGGGAAAGTTTTCTGCTGACTTTCCGGACTCTCCTGGGATTGCCAGCCGTACAGTCGGAGCTGCCAGCACAGTGACCATCACCCTGTCTCCCTCCAGCCCAAGCAACACCCGTAATAACTAAAAGCACCAGTGCAGCAGGGACCGAGCGGCTGCTGGAGCAGAGGTGAGAGCGGCTCTGCGTGGGAGCGCGTCGCAGCGAGCACAGCGGGCACAGGGAGCACCCGGAGCAAGGACCTGCAAGCCAGGGGACCACGGCACCCTCCGAGCTGCGGGACGCACCTGAGAAGCCGGCGGTGGGCAGGGACGCTCCCCGGCGCCCGTCGTCCGTGAACAGGACCAGCATGGGCTTCTTGCTCTCGTGGTGGTCCCGGCCAGAGGCGAACTGCACGACGGGGGGGTCGAGCGGGCCCCCGCCCAGGCTGTGGACCACGACCAACAAACCCTGGTTGCTGCTTTCGTCTTCCGTCCAGTCGCGAACCTGGGGAACGAAACCGGTGTCACCGCAGGAGAAACGAGGGCACTGCTCTGGGGTGTCCCCATGGCAGGTGACAAGCGTCCCCGGCCAGGCCAGCTGAGCCACTGCCCCTTGGGCGATGCAGCAGCTCAGAACGGGGGCCGAGGAGGCTGGTGTCCAGGTCACCAGGCTGTCACCCCCCGTCCCCCAGCCCGGAGCCCTGCTAAGGGCTGACCGGCGCTGCCCAGCCCCAGGCTCGCACACCCCAGGGCTGGGGAAGGGGCTGGTGCTGCTTCCAGGCTGCAGCACGCCGCACGTTTGCGGCAGCGGAGGGGAAGAGCGCGGCGTGGGCCGGCAGCGGGGTACAAGCGTTTTTCCCTCCGTACTACCCAAATTCGGGTAAAAGCACTCACAGCTTGTGTGATGGCAAAGACCTCCCAGCCTGAGCCCTGCAGCGAGATGAGTCTGGCCGCCAGCAGCTTCTTCCCTTCGGGGGAGTCCGGTTTGGTCTTGTCCAGAACTTGGTAGATGCTCACCTGAGGAAGGAGGCAAAGGGCAGTTACCACCGGGGCCTGTCGGAGGGGAAATACCACCGAAATAGAGATTCAAAAGGAGAAAGAGAGAGCGATAGGGGGAATTGCCAGTCTGGGAGGTCAGAAACCTCTGAAGTCGGAGCTGGTGTATGCCCAAATGGAATCATGTCTAAGAAATTGCCGTAGTTAAATCACTGCAATTCCTTCTGCAGCGCTTCTGAAATGGGGTGACGCTTTGTATTAACTTTGCAGAGCCAGAAGGAAAGCTGCTCCGAGAGGCCACGCATGAACCAGAACCGGGCTGGGCTCCTGCCTGCAGACGAGTGACTGCAGAGAGCCAGCAGCGTCCCCAGGCACAGGCTCGGCCCGTCCCCGCGTCCCCGTCCCCGTCCCCCTCCTCACCTGGCAGAAGTGGTGCCTTTTAGGCCCGTCGGTGACCCTTGGCCAGAGGCGGAAGAGATGCAGCTCCGCTGTCAGGATCTTCTCGTTCTTGGCTACGCTGGACAGGACGAAGAGGAAACGCATCTTATCGCTGTGAACTGAAGAGAAGGACGGGTTAGAAAGCGGAGCCAAACCCAGCGGCAGCAATTTCTGCCGGCCACTCTCAGCCCCTTCCCGCAGCCCACGTTCATGCAGCACCAAGAGAGACACGTGGACTCGCCCCCCCCCGGCCCCCGCAGCCCATCTCCAGCGTCGCAGCGACCACCAAGGACTCTTACTTTTATCCAAGAAGCTGCGGACCGTGTTCCCCTCCAGGATGCCGGGGTTCTTGGTGACGCCGTCCGCGTTGGCTACGGTGTTGAACAGATCCACCATGTACTGGGGCGGCTGCTTGAAGTGAGCCGGGGGCGGCGGGGGGTCTTCCATGCCGAAGACCTCCAGGAGCTTCTTGAGCGCCTCGGCTCGCCAGCTCGCCGCATCGTCTGGGGACGGGCTACGTGGGCACGCCGGCCTCACCAGGGCTAGCAGGAGCAGGACCGTCCCCAGCATGGCTCTCCTGTCCCAGCCCCAACTCGACTCCCGCCGGCTCCCCAGCATCACATTTATAACTCGGCCCAAAGATGGATTGGAGCCAAATATGCACATGAGCCATCAGGAAGGTAAAGAGAGCTAATTGCCACGCTAACAAGGTGCGAAGCTGGGCTGCTGAGCGCCCTTCGCCAATTAGCCCCAGTACACAAGCGCGAGGGGAGGAAGGCTCACCTGCGCGCGCCGGGCTCCGGAGGGGGACGCGGGGTCTCGGAGGCGGGATGGGCTGCCCAGGTCCCTTGGCATGGCCTGGGCTGGGCTGCGTTTGCTCTCCCTAGGAGACTAACTGGTTTTTAATGATGGCACTAATGGGACAAACAGGAGGACCTTTGTGTTGAGGAATTCGTCAGCTCCGAGCGAAGAGGGAGAGGAAAGGCCGGGGCCGCCGGCAGGAGCAGCATCGTTTTCTCTTGGGTGGCTCAGGGCCCCGGGAAGCCCAGGCGGAGATTTCACGGCTGTGTATCCAAAGGCGCGGGCTAAGGGACTGTGCAGCCTCAACGGGCTGGACAAGGCTGCAAACCCCCGCTGCGGCCCCACGCCGGAGCGAGGAACAGCCGGGCGCTTCGTGGCACGTGGGTGTCTTGGCCACTCGTCCCTATACCAAACGTGCAGGGCAGGGGGGCTCATCTGGTGCTTGCCGGACCCTTGGTGCGGCACACGTACCTCGGCTGCGGATGGACTGCAGCCTAACCCGCATTTCCCACCGGCACGCGCCGCTGTAACCATCTGCACAAACAAGCTCTGCAAGCAGAAAAACATCATGTAAAGTGCGTTTCCAGCAGAGAATAACCAGTACCGGGGTTTGCAGTTCTTTCTTTTGCAACGATGCCATGTGTTGTGGTTTAGCAGTAACTCACCACCACCAGGAGAAACAGAATTGAAATTAAGCTTTTTTTTAAAAAAAAACCAAACAACCAGGCTTCCTAGAGATTAAAGGGCATTTGCTGATATCTTCTGCATGATTGATATTAGCGAAATATTATGAGAACCCTACGAACTCAGGATGATGGGATAAAAGCCAATTCCTTGCTAATATTCCCAAACCAGAGAGAAGCTGGGTTGATAAAGGTAGATGCATTGATACGGTACGTGCGGACTCTTCACATTTGGCATTTGTTTTAATGTCCCGTGACTTAACAGAAAAATTACTGTTGTACATTAAAAACCAGCACAGCAGATAAAAGGAGCAGGATTAGATCTGTTAGATCTTAGACTGACCCGTGAATAGGGAAATCTCTGTGAACGGGGCCCTCAGATACTGGCTCTCCCCAGCAGCTTGGGAAGGAAACGGGGAGCCGCAAGAGCGGAGCAGGCACCATCCATCTCTAGCCGCAGCCCCAGCCAGGCCACTTGCCCACCTCTGCTCCGGGCTCAGACCAGGCGGAAACGGAGTCGTGCTGCCCGGCCAGGCAGGTCTGGATCCCCACTGCCGCAGGGCAGAGACACTTCCAGGCTAATACGATTAGGAGAAAAGCTGCAGGCTGCTCGGCCAGTTGGCATCTATAATTTATTCTAACCTGATGTTTGGAGGGTGAAAGGGCTGTTAATTATCCAGAATACACAGGGAGGCAATTGCAGGCAATGCGGCACAGGCTTGAGTTAATCGAAAGAGGAAACTATTCAAATCCTTTGGATCTTTTCCTTCCTCTTCCCTGGGCACATTCCTGATTGCCAGCCAGAGCTGTGCGTCCCGCAGGATAATGCTGGTCAACCCGGGCTCAGACGCACTGCAGAGGGGACACCTCCATCCCCACCTCTGCTCACAACATGTTCCCCTGCCTTCTCCTGGACCGCACCCTCCCCCTTTCCTTCTTTTCTCCCTGTTTCAGGTTTTGTAAATGGGAGCAGCTTGCGGGAGCAGCCCTCCGGCCCCTAACGCCCTCCGGCCCGTGCCAGACAGCCACATCCTCTCTCCGCGGCGCCGCACTCGGGCTCATCCCGGGATGCCTGCGCAGGTCGATGGGCCAGGGAGCCGAACAGCGGCGCCCCAAGGAGCTGCGAATTGCCCATGATGCTTATTTTAAAAGCTGCCAAATATTCTGTAGGCAGTTGATTTATACGAGCACTGTTTTAAAGTATCTTTTATTCATAAAATAGCCTTCTCTCATTTACATATAGTACAGACAGTCTGGCAGGGGTCTTGCAGGACACCGGGCACGGCAGTGCACGAGCCCGGCTACACTTACGCCCCGATGCCCGGTCCCCAGAGCCGCTAGCCCCTGCACTTGCACTGCCGGATGGCAAGGATGGTGCGAACGCGGTCTCTGCGGCTCCTGAACGTGTGCACGTCGTAGCGGCGAGGGGCGCAGCGGCCGGAGGTAGCTTCTCCCCGAACCAGACATTTCTCTCCACCTTGTGACTCCCTGCAGTTAGAGACAAAGGCAGTAACTCCCCGGGGAAGGGTGGCGCAGCCCCCGGCCCTCCCAGCACCCCGGGGTCCCCCACCGACGGGGCAGCTCCTGCCTGCTCCCCGAGCTCACGTGCCTTCACAGGCCGCAGTCTGGGGTCCTGCTCGTTTCAGGTGACAAATGTGGATCAAAAAGCCCCTGCCCTCAGCTGTTGGTACCCTGTTAAGCCAATGGACACTGCACTGAGGACAAGGCAGTAGGAACAGTACCAAAATACTGCTTTTTATCACCCGGAAAAAGGGCAGATGCCCTGGGCAAGGGAGGCAGGAGAAGGGAGGCAGCTCTCTCCCAGGGGACATTCGACAAGGGAGTTTTTATTCCTTACTCCCAGCATAACTCAGCAAACCATTTCCTCCCTCCTTGCCTACGGAGAACAGGGCTTCTTTATTTCCCCGCGGTGAGATTTGCCTCCCTCTGCGTTTACCGCGTTCCCGGCACCGAACACGCCGCACGTGCCGAGTATGTCTGCGGGCAACACAAAGCGCCGCTCTCCTGGCCTGCAACAACTGCCCGCCCCAAACCCGGACCAGGCTGCCCGAAAGCATCCCGCTCCTCCTCAGCCCCCTCCGGCCGCCCCGCAGGCAGCTCCGGCCCCTGCCCCTCCGCAGCCCCCGGGAAAGGCTGTGGGGCAGAGCGGGTAGTGGCAACGGCACATCCCAGACCGCAGAGAAGGCCGCTATCAGGACCACATTCCCATCCGTGTCTGGGGAGGATGGGGGCGAACTTGGGGGATCACCGCTCTATAACCAGCTGCCAGCGTAAGTCAGCATCATCGCGGGCAGGTTATTTATCCCTCGGAGCGATGGAGCAGATGCTGCTCCCCTTCATCCCTGACCTCGCAGCCAGTCTCTACACGTCTAGAAATGTCCAAGAGGGTGAGCTCCGAGCGCTGCTCAAAACCTGTTTCTGCGTTACCCTCCCGAATCCTGCCCGGGAACCACGGAGACGTTACTCAACACAAATGGAAACGGCAAAGGCTCCCAGAGGCAGCTCAGACCTGACCGTGAATGTGTGCGGACATGTCCAGGAACAAGACGTGCCGGGAAAACTCTCCTGCAGCATCGGAGACCCTGCATAGCCGTAGGGCTTTCGCTGAAGTTACTGGGGGGACAGGCCGAAATCCTGCCAGCTGTGCTTACCTAAGCAAGCAGGGATCCCCTGCGGAGCAGCTGCCCAAGCACCTTCCCACATCAATTTCCTGCAAAGATTTGCAAAACAAAGGCATGAAAATCCCCTGCAGCACCACGCTGGGGACACCCCAGGAGACCAGCTGCGCTCCACCTGCATCCTCGGGCTCAATACACAGCCAGACCGCAGCGGCGTGGGCACCCGGGCATCGGTCTTGTAGTATAAGGGAGGCAAATTTGTAGGGAGAAGTATTTGGGGGGTGTACCAGGGCTTTTTGAGCCACAGGCACCTGTGCACAAAACCTGTCTTGAAGTAGGGAGTAGTTTCTGTTGAAATGAAATGCTACTATTGGAGCATAAGACATATTTTAAGTAAATACCTGTTTCCTTAATTATTTCGAAAATAAATTCTCGCTGCAAAGAAATGGCAGTTTGTTACTTTATGGCACTGGCGTGTAAACAAATTGGTGGCAGTAAAATACATTTTCTCCGGTAGAATAATTTACATGTGTGATTTTTACAATAGTTTGTGGCCAGGGTGTGCTTAGCTCTACTGGGTGAAGTTGCTTGTATCAGAGCATCCGCTGGACCATTTAAATCCAGCATGCTGATGCAGCGATCCAGCTGAGCCTGCGGGAGGGAAGGCCGAGCTGTAGGAGACCAACCTTGAGCCGTTCCTCTCTGTGTCCCGCAGAGTTGTGAACAATTTCGTAATAATATTCCACCTGGGAAACGCGATAGCATTTTTCCTTCATTTCACAGTTCTCCAGAGTCCGAACCACCTCTCTGCCACTTGGGTTTTTGACCAGAGCAGTGTTAAACTTCGTGGGCAGGCAGGAAAGTCCATCTGAAAGGAAATGAGAAGGAAATTTAATTCGGAGCTGCATCTGAGGCCATTGCAGCTGCAGCCTCTTCCCCACGGGTCCGACGCGCGGAGCAGACACGGCTCAGGCGCCAGCGCCCGATGCCTGGTGTGGAAGGTGCTGGCTTTCTGCGTGAGGTTCCTCGGTTAACAGTTTGGGGCTCATTTCTTTTGCCAGCTCAGGGCCTCAGCCATAGATTTTGTTCCTCCCTCTCAGTTTCAGACCACGGGGCAAAGTGAGGTTATTCCGGATGAAAACACTGAATACCAGCAGAAACATCTGATCCCTCACAAGTCGCCTCTCTAGGGAGACGGTATGAAGCATCACGCACTATCTTTGAGAAAGAAGGTCTTTGAACATAAAATGTTCATGGGGGAGCTTTTTCCAGAGATGTGCTCTCACACCAGGGAGCTGGGGAACATTATTTGCCATTTAACCGTTCAGCCTTTCTCTCTGGAGTTGCTCAGGGTGCCGTCGCACACAAGGCGATCGACCCCCCCCAGCTGCCAGCTCTGCCGTCCCCAGCACAAGCCAGCTCCCTGTTGGTGGCTCTAGCCCGCCCAACCTCCGAGCAGCTCACACGGCCAAGGAGCCGCCACGGCGCGCGGCCAGAGAGCTGAGTCGATGCAGCAGCACCCCGCGGTCCCAAGGGGCAGGCCGGCCCCCCTGTCCCCTGGCCATGGGTTCCCAACGCCCTCCTTGCGCTGGCTCTGCTCCTCCGATTCAGAGGGCTGAGTCACACGCGAATGAGCAGAAGACCATCCACTTTCCTTACTGGGTTATTTCTGTGCCGTCCTAATGGGCTGGACTGGAAATGGACAGCAGAGATTTAGACAAGAGGGTCCAGAAAGGGAATCAGAGCATCAGCACACATCAGCCACGCTGGTCACCAAAGCAAGGTGCTTTCTGTACGCCCAATATCTAGTGTGAAGTTTGGGTGAAGCTGCTCCAAGAAGCTGCAGGTCACCAGCTCTCTTTGAGACACCTGTGTTTTAAATTCCTCCTAATCCTAGCGAAGTAAATAGCTGCATGTCAGCCCATCTCCTGCTGATGCCCACCCCAAGACAGTCAGACTCCATCCACACTCCATCCACACTCCTTTACGATACGTGATGGGGAGCAAACGTCCACCCATCCTGCATGTGAAATTTCTGGCTGCTCCACAACCTGCCTGGTTGCCGATGCTTCCAGCTGCAATCAACCCCTGCGGATACCCCTTAGTGCAAGACAGCTTTTTACCACCGTCTCCCATTTGCCTTGCCTCTGCCCGATCCTTTCCTCCCACTGCCCTCCTCCCAGCGTAGCCCAAGATGTGATTTGCCTTATTTGCAACGAGGGTGACTGCTGGCTCATATTCACCCTGGTGTCCACCGTGCCCCTGGTCTTTTCAGGGATGCCAGTTGCTTCCCAATTATATGAAATGAAAAAGCCCATCTTTCCCCCAAAGTATCTGCAGCCGGCCTCAGGAGAAGGCGCCAGATCCACTGTGGCTGGACCCGGCTTGACTTTAAAGGGGAATATCCAGAAGGAAAGTGTGGAGACCTGCCCTAGGGCAGAGGCAAAGCTGGGAGTGAGTCCGCATTTCCCAGCCCTGGGCCATTATCACTGAATGAGCCATCTTCCATTAACCACTCTGGAGATAACAGCCATCAACCTGCACCTTCCAGTCACACATCTGGGAAGTAAATGTCTCCACTGATTCTCCCACTCCGGGAAAAAACCACTTCACACTGCCTAATTTTCCTTCCCCTTTGCAGTGTCTTGCTGCAGGTTTACACATGCTGTACGGTTGCAGGAGCACAGAGTCCCTGTGTACAGATCTCTCCTAAAGCTCTCAGATGATCATACACCCACCCAAAAGCAAAGCCCCTCTAGTTCCTATCCTCTAGGCCACCCATCTGGCCTTCCCAGCCCACCTAAGCTCAGGCCCCACTGCTGCTTTCCTAGTCCCCATGAGGACGGCAGGGCTCTGCCCCTCTCTAGTGGCTGTTGCACAGTCATGTCACAAGAAGAGCTGCCCGAAAGCTTTTCAGTAGGATGGTTTCAGATGCAGAAATGCCAATAAAATAACATCAACAAGTTTAAAGAGAACTAACTGATTTTAGCAAGCAATTGTGGAAAATCACTTCAGTAAGACTTTTCATTTTGACAAAGACAGATCAGTTTGTCTTCACTGACTTGACTCTCAGGTTATTTTATATGTGGGATAACTCACAAGACAACACAATATTAAGTCAAAATGAACTATTTCAACTTTATCCCAGTGGAAGGTTTTGATCTGTCTGGAACCATCCAGTTTGGAGTTTCCACTTCCAAGAGATTTTTGAAACATCAATGTAGTTCACTGATGCTGAGATGAAAGGACACTTCAGAAGGTCAGAAATAAAACCCCGTTTCTTAGTTATCACTAGTTAAGGATCTCTGCTGCTCCCAGCTACAAGGAAGGATTATTTAGGGCCAGCAACAGCTTATGTTTTTAATCACAAAACTCCCAATTTTAAGCCTCGATATCAGTCCAGACACTGAGCATTCTACATTGCATTCTTCTAAATTCAATGCAATATTCACCATAAAACATAACAGGCAGGAACCTATCTGGATCATCCTGCTGTGGATTTATCCCTTGGTCCCAACCCTACTTCAGTCTATTTTCAGTGCATTTTTTTACAATTAGGTTATTTTTCTGGCTGGGACAGTTCCATGATCCAATTTGCCACAGAGCCTTGCAAACAGCTGTGTGGGCGCAATGGCATGACTAGGAAAGGATGGGAAGGAACAGGGCCAGGGCCGTATAAGTGGGGAAGCGGTTTGGCAATTTAAGCAGCCCTGTCACCAAGAACCTAAGGACGTGCTCTCAGGTGCAGCGGGAACACCATGTAAGCAGAGGTGTGCCTTTGCTGTGAAGGCCAACTGCTTGCCAGAAGTATTACCAGAAGTGTGGCCAGAAGGCCAACGGAAGGACATACTCAGACCTTGACACAGCCTGGAGCACCCTGATTCAGCTGGCCTTGCTTTGAGTAGGAGGGTTGGAGCGGAGGCTCCCAAAGGTCCCTCCCAACCTGGATTGTTTCGTGATTCTATGATCTCCAGGTAAAAGGTAGTTCCTTATAATGAGGTGGTTTTAATTCCATCCTCAAACCACGCACAGAGGCAAAGAATTACTACTTCACCTGCAGACCTGCGCTATAAGGGCCCAGCAACAGAGAGGAAATGAAAACCAAAGTCCCGACAGTATGAGCTACGGTCTCGTTCCCTTGTAAGTCAAATAGGCTTTGAGTAGCAGACTGGAGCGTTGTTAGATCTTGCTCTGAGCTCTCATGCTGCAGAAAAGGTGCTGAGCACGCAGAAGGGCTCTTCCCCATATTTCTCGGGGAAGGGGAGCCCTCCTTCGCTCTCATACCTGCACTGTAGGCTGGGTCGGAGCACTTTCCCACGTCAACCGTCACCTCCCAGGGAGAGTCTGGAAAGAAGGTCTTCAGAGCCGGGAGACGGAGACATTCCTCGGGGCATGTGCTACACTGACAGCCTTCAATCACCTCCACCTCCCGGACCCCTTCGAAGAGCAGGAGCTGCTCCACGTGCACGCGGGTGGGCTCACAACAGGAACCTGGTGAGCAGGAACGCTCAGCTCCAGCCCACAGGGGTGAATCAGGACGTCTGACCTGCAGCTGCACAGAAGAGGGCAAGCGGCTTATTCACTTGTAAAGCACAGTCATGGAGAACCACTTTCAGCATCAGATCCCTTATAAAGACCTCTTCTGACCTGGAACTGACTCAGCTTTTACTCCTCTCTCCCTGCATGGCAGCACTGTGTTGCTGTAGTGCTGCCTTTGATATTTATAACAAACTCATTTACTTCCAGAAACCCTGCTACCATCAGCCAAACTGTAAAGGCTAAAGCAGTCCTACATTCATCCTGTTCTCTAGGTCCAGCATAAAAAGTGATGACAGCCCTGGGGAATGAACGTGGACCTGCCAGCCTGGAAGATGTTGCACCTGTAGTGCCAAAATGGTGACAACAGCAGTATTTTCACAGTTACAGACCCCCAGGTAAACACACAGGTGTAGCATCCCGCAAAGCTTGTTCCCATTCCCTCTCCAGGTTTAGAAATCCTGGCGCTAGACAGGACAGAGATGGGACATTAGACATCCTCAACTCTCCTGGTACAAGGAGAGCATCACAGTCTGGGCATAGCTGTGTCCCTGAATGCACAGGTTCCTTCTAGTCACTTCTAGGAGTGACACATGGAACATGATAAGGGAATGACACGAGCACTTCAAAGGCCAGGTATTGCTACGCATCATGAAATAAACTGATTGGGCCAGTTTTGTTCACCCAGGCAGGGAAGGGCCTCTGGCCGCTCTGAAAATAAGACACCAGCTCTCCTATAGAGCAGATGTGACCGTGTCAGCCTCACTGCTTGGGTAGGGGAGGCCACAAATACACTTGGACGCTGCTTCGAGCATGCAGGCAGGTACTGTAATACACCTTCTCAGCACCCAGCTCAGCTCTGGCGCTCTCTCTGCCATGAGGTCTCGAATACCGCTGGATAGTTTCTTTTTGTCTGACTTCTACACCCCACTGCTTGTAAGCTGAGGCAGGACAAGATGCTCAGTGACTGGTTTACTCCACTGCAGAAGCAAATGAGCTGAAAGCGTGCAGGTGGTATTTTAA
This sequence comes from Apteryx mantelli, assembly GCF_036417845.1. NCBI lineage: Eukaryota > Metazoa > Chordata > Aves > Apterygiformes > Apterygidae > Apteryx > Apteryx mantelli. Next base: position 4,449,702 of record NC_090007.1, read on the forward strand.
AACGTATATGAAATCAGAGGCCCAGCCACCAGTGTGTGACCTTCACCCAGACCCAACTGCTCCTGCTGTGGGGATGACACAAACACACATTTCTCACCTTCTTAGTTTTAAGAAAATCCAGCATGGAGGAGTGTCTGGAGAGCCCCAGGAGGCCGGGATGGTGGGAGCTGATCCGCTGGGACAGACAGTTGGAGCTGCACTTTCCAACATCCACGCTTACAGGACTGCCAGAGACATCTGTGAAACACAAGATGGACAAACTCATAATCGCCACAGACCTGGAAAAGGATTATTACTTACAGTTTGCATGATGCTGGGGAGGCCCAGGCTCGAGCCAAGGCTTTGTCTTGAAAAGCATGACACAAACACTAAACAAAAAGACACTGTTCACCCTCAGGAAGTCTGGCTGGGAAAGGGATTCCTTCAGCGTGACCACCACACGTGGAAACCATGCAGAGGAGGCCTTTTACAAATGCCATATGTGCATTTATTCTGGTTGTAGATCAGAAGGAAAACATTTCATAACAGACTGGTAAGAGCACTACACTATAAAAACAATGCAATTCAAAATTAATAATTAGGAGATGGTAGGTTATACGTCCTTTAATGAGAGCACAAAGGACGGGGTGAGAACAGACTAATACATTGATTAGCAAAGAGAATATGTCAATGTTCTGCTGTTGCTGAATTGCAGATCTTGAAGGTACTGAACGACACATAACTAAGACACTGGAGTGCCTGGGCACCCAGTGGATTCCGGGAAGCAAGAATATCCCAACTCTTGTTGCCTAGAGCCTGAGGAACCAGTTCACAGAGCTGATCGGGCTGAAAACAAATCTGGCCCTAAAAATCCTAATTTCACAGCTCAATCGGCTCCCTGTACCTGCTGTATTGCCACAGCAGCACTAGTGCCAGAAGAAAGGAAGGTAGGATTGTGCAGCCAGAGATGCATGTGGGAACAGGGGAGCACAGCAGACAGGACTTAGATCACTTTACTTTGCTGTATTTTGAGTCTGTGAAATTCCAGTGAGTATTTGCTAATAGCTGTTTCTTCTGGAAATATTTCTAAAATGGGTTATTTTTCCCAATAATGTTGTCCATACTCTAAGGGCTGGCTGACATAAATCCTCATTTCATCATATTTTAAGGCCAGTTTTCTTCCCCGTGAGTGACTACTGAGCAGTTCAATAGCACTTTAATTCATTTGCTTTAACCTGCTGGAGTTGCAAACATGGTGTATTCTGCAAAAGTTTCATTTTGCACTGATTTAAACACTGATCTTCACAGAATCAGTGCAAGACAGCCACCATCTCCGTGCTGCACTGCAGCAGAAAATAAGTATAGACATTTTAAACTCGCATTTGGACAAAAACTGCTGCTAGTTGCCTCATGATTTCTTTGAGCAGGGAAGCGAGCGAGCAGTAAACTAGGCAGGAATTTGCAGCATATCAGCCATTCCCCAGTGATTCTTGTGGATGCTTTTCACCCACAGCCAGGCCACAGACAGGTGGTCACTTTGCAAAGGACCCGGCCAGCTGAAGACATCATTAACCCCTGCTCTTCCACCCCCACAGCAATACAGGAAGGACTGTGTGAGCAACCCTGATCCACAAAATGGTGCTTCAGGCTACACCCTCAGAGTCCCTTCCACCAGCATTTCTGCAGGGCCAGAAGAAATCAGGGGAGAGGAAACATCTTCAGCTGGCTCTACCTGCAGTGGCTCAAAAGTGCAAAAAGGCTGCAACAGTGAAGGTTTTATTCTTCCTGTTATTCTTGAAGGCCACAGCGATTTCCTTGATGAACAACTGGAGATATTTCCTATTTTCTCTTCACAGTAAACTAAGGATGTCCTGTCCTCTAACTGACACTCCTTCCAAGATTAATCCTGAGAACCAAAAGCCCATAATACTCCTGAACTTACGCAGTACCAAAAGGATCTGAACGCAGAATGCAGCCACATTTCCTGATGTAGAATTCAACCACACGCAACACACTGCTACAGAAAATGAAGCCTGTTTCACGCAGATGAACAGACCTATTGACCAGGCTACTGGCTGGTTCCTATTTTACAAAATTGTTCTTAACGTTGGATTATTGGGGTGAGGAGACCCCAGCATATCTAGGGAAATTCTGTCCTTAATCTCCCAAGGGAAAAGAGACTAGGATAATTTCAACATAATGAAACATCTGAAGGATGATGGGTGGATCCCGAGTGAGAAAGTTTAAAGGATTCAGGTTTCTTGCAGGCAAAGGGAGAACTCACCATGCCCGACATGGAGGAAATAGCTCTGTCTCCCGCAGCAGCTCCTCTCTGCAAACAGGTTCTTTTGCTCGCTCTCTCTGCTGATGGCTCCGGCACCTGCAGTCACAAACCACCAAGCTCAGCGTTACCCCAGTTATAAGTCATCGACTTTCCTGCCTTAGCTGGGAGGAGGCACTGAGCTCCATGCACAAGACTCCAGACACCTGCTGTCTTGAACAAATGGCTTCAGTGTAAGACAGAGATTTAGAGCAGTTATAAAGGACATGACCCATTTGACCTTTAAGATCTGGCCGGTTAGGCTAAATATCCTGCCTGATTAATTACCCTAAGAAAAGACTGTGTTTAGCTGTGTTCTTTCCTAGGACATCAGTCCCCTGGTCTCTTCTACGTACATGTTACTGCAATGCAAGCTAGGATATAAGGAGCAAGCTATTTCACATGAAACTCAAGCATCAGCTACAGCACAAAGCAGCTCGCAGGCTATAAATCCCCATCAAGATTAGTGCACAGTGGTTTCCTCAGAGACAAACCCTAAATCATTTGCTGAGTGCGCACAATCCCGCTGCTGCTCAGACAGCAGCAGATAGTAGGAGAGATGCAATGTTCTTGTACAGAAACCATCAGAGATGAACAAAGCGCGCACACAGCCTTGCAACTGCTCGCACATCCATACAAAAAAGCCTCTCCTACAAAAAAGCCCAAGGCAGAGCCACGAGATGACGAGAAGAAAAAAGGAACTTACTGGCAGAGACAGGACCATGCAAGAGCCACGCGAGGAACACTACGGCTAGCGGGTCCTGCATAGCTGCACCCTGGGAAACACGTAAACACCGAAAGGTCTCCAGTGTCCCAGATACTTATACCAGGCCCTCCCTCAGCAGGCGAGAAGGTGAACAGCTCGGAGACAAATGGGTATGTATATTGCCAGCAAATGTTCCCAGATTGTGATCTGAACAAACACCTAGGCCGGCTCAGCAGCGATGGCATCTCATCCACAACATGTCTACACCGATCAGGCTTTGAACAAAGTTCAAAGCATTTCTTGAGAGCGACTGGTTTTGCCCACAGCCTGGGGTAGCTCCACTGGGGGTCTTTGTTCTTACCACCACTTTCAAACTAATTGAGTTTGCGGTAACTCGGAGTCACTTTTAAGTCCCCTCATTTGAAAGGAACGTGCATCCTTCAACCTCACTCGTCGCATTCAATGGCCTTTTTAATCAAGAGATAACCCTCCTTTGTCCCTGCCCGACATCAGAATTTAGACCAAAACTGGCTCTTTGATAACAGACTGCAACACGGTAAGACTCACAGCCACATTAGCAATGACAACACATTCCCCATCAAAAACAACCGCAAGGCGAGGCCTGAGACTCCATTTTTACCTCTCTTCAGTGCTGCTGAACCCTGGAGCCAAGAGGACGCATCTTCCTTTCTAGCTTGTTAAACACACGTAGGGAAGTGCCAGTCTGCTGAGTCCTGGAATCAGGAGAGGCATAGACAGCGCCTGTGTGCCATAAGGGATTCTCTTTTGCACACATACCACTCTCTAGGGCAGCAATATATTCTGAATGCTTGCTGTATGTATGACTTAATTACAGAAGTTATGATCTCTGCACCTAGTTGGCCAAGTGCAAGTCATAGGGACTAGATCCAATTCCCAGGGAAATTTTTTTCCTAGATTTAGGAATGACAGAGAGCAGGAGAACAGTGGTGGCAGCATAATGCATCTGACACTGATCCAGCATTCAAAATAGGGTATTGATTGCATTTTTGGCTACAAGAGCTGTCATGCTACTACTTGCAGATGCAGTGATCACAGAAATTTATGGAAGCTGCACACTCCTAGGGACAGGAACCGAGTCTTCTTGGAGCTCACACAGTTCCTGGAGGAGAGCTAGGCTTCACAGAGACAGATGCCTTGAGGAAATGATTAGCAAAAGTAAAACGCCTTTAGAAGGCATCCTTTCCAAAGTACGACCTCATTTGCCACAGTGCATACAGGAGCACCATCCCCTTCACCCCCGCAACACAGAGGAGAAATCAGCACAGCTATTCAACAAAAAATTTAATTGTGTTTGGCTAAGAAACAAACACATACAAAGAAAAAATACATTTTCATTAAAAAAAAGCATGTCCGGACATCTGAGCCCCCAGTCTGCTCCCCACAGAAGGCTTCGTATTGCTGCAGAGTACCTGGAGAGAGGTAGGTACAGTTACTCTGAGCAACTGCTGCGTGACATGATGAAAGCTGGGGAGCACTTTTCACCATGACTACAGGGCACAGTTAAATGACATACAAAATACTTATGAAAAAATATGTATTTTAAATAATGAACTTACAACAACTTAAACTTTATACAAAACATTATGGTTGCCATTTCAGTGTCTCAATCCTAGGAACTATTTTCAAACTCTCATCCCTCTGTTTTCCACCCTGCGTCCGTCTCTGCCATCTCTTTCTCCAGAGGGCTCCTTCTCTGACCAGCTCAGTCCAAAGTACCTAATAATGCAAAAAGTAGTCTCGGGAATCAGGCAGATAACAGAAATCCAGGTGCATGAACAACTGCAACTTGTTTACAAGCTGCCAAAGGAATATGCAATGACTTATAAAAGTTTAAACAATCACAAAAGAGTAAGAACAAATCTAGCTAGAAAGTTGTACACACCTCAGGTTTCACTTGATTTTTAAGCATTTCACCTCTCAGAGAGAGGAGAGGGACACAACCAGTTACACCATTAATTATTAAAGAAGTGTAAGATAGGGTTCTGCAAATGATTAAGCTCTTCCTCTCCCAAGAAGGAGATGATTACACAAAATATTGAAACCAAATTAAACCAAGCAGAAACTCACCTTCCAAAAAGGCAAATTCATCAATAGCTTCAATGGCATTATCTGCAAAGCAAAGTGATAATAATTAACATAGATAAACCTACATCCATATTTGCATCTGCTACAAATATCAGTATTTGAATTTAAATTACATTACAGTGACCAATTTCAAAGAGGTTTATTTGTTCTGAAGGTAGTATGTGAAATTATTAGCATAATATCTGGTAGAAGAGAACCTTTTCTCTCTCATCTTTGGAAAAAGGAGAAGCACCTATGATTGCTTCACCACAGGGGGACAGATCCTTCATCTTAACAACACCTTGACAAGGAGAGCGAAAAAATGGTCTTATACCCAGGTCTTTCCTCTGCAGAGTTTTCCTCTTTCCTTGCTGAGCATATACGTAAGCATCTTTGGCTATGGTTTCAACAAACAACTCCTGCAAAGCAAAAAGAAAGAGAGTTTCACACAGAATGCGAGAGGAAGCAGAGAACATTCTGCAGGCAACAAGGAAAAAGAAAGGTCCTAGAAGATTTTAGGAAGAAACCAGAATCTTCATCTTAAGATTTCCCCTTCCAATACATAGCTCTGAAAATAACAAGCGAAATTATTGAGCAATTATTGTTGGACAGTGATGCACATGAGAAGTAAGAAGGGAGGAGAGCAGGCTGAGCGTGTATTAGATAATTCGACAATTAGAGATGGTTCCTCTGAACGTGTCAGGGTGACCAGCTGCTCATCAGCTGTTCACAGGGCACTTTCTGAAGGAGGATGAAATGCGTCCTGCACTCGGTGGATAAAGCGGATTAAGCAACTGCCATTGTCCTCGCATGCCACCCAGCGGTATCTTGGCTGTAGGAAGTAAACGCCTAGCAGCAAGCCTAAAAGTTACTGCAGGAAGATATTGAAAGGGAGAGACAGGAGTTTGCACGTGGATGCTTTTGCATGATGCTCGCAGCGCGGAAGCCAGCTCCTAATAATCTCACCGCGAGCTCACAGCAAGAGACATCCAACGGATCAGACCTCACCTGTGTAGTGGGAGACACTTTCCAAAAAACAAAAAAAAAAAACCAAAATAATAATAATAAAACAACACCCCTCTCTGTACACACTGTTCTGACTTATGTTTCACAAACTCTAGGCCTGCACTCCAAGGTAAGCAGGAAATCCACACAAAACAGGCACAAAGCTTTCAGAGCGCTGACCCAACGAAGGCAGGAGGTTCCCCTGTTTCGCCCCGGCAAAGGCCCGGTGCTCTCCTGCCACAACACCAAGCCGAGCACATTACGAGAGCTCTGCAGAGGAGCAGCGGATTTCCGCAGCCAAGCCTGAATCACCAAGACGGCTGCAACCTCGGAGCGTTGCTGACCACACCAGGACAGGAGACTTCAGCAGGCTTCTTAACAAAGGGAGACGTATTTCCAGCATGGAGAGCAAGGCCCAGCCAGCCCTTCTTTAGCTTCTCCAGGTTTCTGTCAGCAGCATTTCTAAATTTGGGCTGAACAGGAACAAATTTGGTGCTCGCAGTCCCTGGAAAGTTTCCATGCAATCAACAGGCAACACAGAAAGGAGAGTTGCTAAAATCATATGTTCCAGGAGACCTTTGCAAGGGCTGTGAGCTACCACCATCTCCCACAGCAGTTTTGTCTATTTAATGGATGCCAGGACAAGCTATGGAAGTTACGAGAGAGCAGGGGGAACAAACCTCTCAAATCCTCAAAAAACACTAGAAGAAAAACCCACGTGAATGGGTCAACATCCTACAAATGCTGAAAGCGCCACCGAATGCCCGAGAAGCACATCTAAAGCTTCAAAAACGACCCGGGAGGAGGAGGGAGCCAGGCCGCCGCCCGGCCGGGTTTCGCTCGCCCCACAGCAGCGGCGCCCCCGCGGGGGAGGCGGCGGGAGCGGGGAGCGGCCGGGCAGAGCCTCACCGCGGCCCGCGCCAGGATGTAGACGGCCTCCTGGCTGGCCAGGCTCACGTCCGGGTCGGCCTTCACCAGCGCCTTCACCCGCGCCAGCGGCAGGCGGGCCAGGCGCAGCGGCCCCGGGCACAGCGACCCCGCGCCCGCCTCCTCCCCCGGCCCCACCGCCGCCGCCGGCTCCGCTGCTGTTGCTGCCGCCGCCGCCGCCGCCGCCGTCACGGCTCCCGCCGCCGCCGCCATCCCGCGCCGAGGCGGCCCGCGCCTGCGCAGCAGCGGCGCCGGGCGGAGCAGGGCCCTGGGCGGCGGGTGCTGATGGTCTGCCGGCGGCCCGGGGCCGCTCCCCGCCCCGCCGATGAGGCCCGGGGGCCTCCCCCCACCCTCCCGAGCGGCTCCCGGGAGCGGGGGCGCCCCGGCACCGCCCTGAGCCTCCCTGTCACCCCCGGGCACCACAGAAACGGCCCTTGAGCCTCCCCGTCACCCCCGGGTGCCACAAACCCGGCCCTGAGCCTCCCTGTCACCCCTGGGCACCACAAACCCGGCCCTGAGCCTCCCTGTCACCCCCAGGCACCACAAAAATGGCCCTGAGTCTCCCCGTCGCCCCCCAGGCACCACAAAAATGGCCCTGAGTCTCCCCGTCGCCCCCGGGCACCACAAACCCAGCCCTGAGCCTCCCTGTGGCCCCCGGGCACCACAAAAATGGCCCTGAGCCTCCCCGGGCACCACCACCATCAACACTCTCCAGCGTGCCATTAGGCACCCACTACCCTCCACAGGACCTCCCCTAGGACCATCACCATTTTGCCAAAGCTTGTGGAGCCTCCATCTGAGCCTTCCCCAAGTTCTCTACTCACTGCGTTATCGTTAAAACGGTCCTTTTGGCAGCCAACCTCAGGCAGGAGCCAGGCACAAGTGCTCTTGCTGGAACATCTTCCCAAAGGGGCAAAGGGACACTCGTCCTCAGGGCAGGGACATAGCAGTTCGTGTCAGGCCATGGGCCAGCCAGAGCTCCTCTGGAAACCACAGCCCATGGCCCGGGCAGGAAATTCCCCTCTGCAGAGCAAGGCTTTGCTCCACACTGACAGGATTGACTCAACCTCTCACACCTTTCCTGTCTCTGAGGCAATAAACGGTGAAAACAGGACATTTCAACACATTGATGGCCTAATTCAGCACTATGCTGTGCAAAGCACTTCCCCTGCTTTCCCATCAAAGCCCAGCTCTTCTAGGGACCAAATCTTCTGGATGTGTCTCAGTGTCTGAAATCTGGAGGCCTTATCGTAACCCTCCTCTGAGATAAGGTGGCTGGGTTCCTGCATGCAGAGCTGAGCTGACGTTGCTACACGGGCTGTATTGGCTTTGCCGTGTTACTCAGAAACAACTGGTAGGGGATGGCAGAACGAAGCCACCAAAGAGCAGACCATGAATCTCTTCCATTCGCTGCACGTCCCATGGTGCTTTGGAGACCTGATGTGAAGCACGTCCATGCTGGCCATGGTGAAATGAGGACATAATTTGCCTCTTGTTCATTGCAGGAATCCAGCCACCTTATCTCAGAATTGCTTCCCAAATCCAAGGCTCTTTCCCAGCTACTGGTCAGGCCATTTTATGGACAGCGGGGCTTGATGGACCTTAAACTTCTCAGCAACATCAGAGTCTAGTATCGAAGATAGCAATGCAAGAAAGCTGCTGCTGCTCCTCCTCCTCTTGTTGTTTTACATCATCAGACTACAGCTACTTCCTGACATTACGCTCAGCTTCTTGCCAACCATTAGGAAAGAGACTCTCATTTCAGAGGAGGGGGATTCTGCTGCTGGTGAGAGAGACTCACCTTCCACAAGTACTTGTGCTTGGATGCCTCTGGTGGTCCTTAGGATGGAGATGAGCATGTAGAAAGTGTCTGCTGATGGAAAATGGTAAGTCATATCTGTAGCTGGGCCACTTACACTTGGGCCGTGGTGTGTCTGGGGACAGGGCATAGGGAGTAGGGCAGTCTCTCCCACTGTAACGCTTGGAAGACTGGAGGGTTTCTTTGGCTTTGTCACTAGATCCCTGCTCCTCCTCAGCAAGTAGCTTCCCTCTTTAGACAAAGCTCTTTTGTCCCACTGGTGCTTATTGAAACCCCAGCTAATCTGAAACAGCTACTGAATGCCAGACAGAAACTATAAAATTATCACTTTGCTCTGTTCTGAAATGTAGCCAGTCTGGGCTAGCAAATGTATAGCAAAAGGCAAAATCCTTACGTACAGCTGACCTGATCAAAGCTTGCAAAGTCTCTGGCAAGTTACTGGACTCAATGCAAGAATTGCCGGGTGACGCTGAATTGCACAAGAGGTTGGATATAAATTCTGTGAAAGAAGAGAAGATTATATTGTACCACTGAATCCAGAAGACCACCTATCGATGCAAAATATATTGAAGAAGCTAAAATTTATCAGAACACAGCAACAGCAGTGCTGTATCCCATAAATAACCTTTGCTCATGGAATGGTTGACCTTGATATTTACAAACATTTGAATCATTCAGAAGTCAAATGCATGTTTGGGAATATTGAAAAAGTTGCTTTATTCACTAATTTGTGTGAAAGCTCCGCTAAGTGGTGGACAGGAAATAGTGAATTCTCTCTCTGCTCTATCACAGACTATTTTTAGAGTATTCAATTTGCAGCCTTTAACTGGGGGAAATTGAGGTGACTACCACACACGGTTCCAGGGATGTGAGGGGAGCTTGCACTTATTTAGGTGTATAAACTTGAGCACTTATGTCTGCAAATAATTCTCTGCACGTTAGCCCTTCCATTGTGAAAGAAAAAATTATGCAACCACAAACTCAAATTGAAATCCCAGAGGGAGGAGACCTTCAAGATCTACTAGTGGCAGAGCAAACTTAGCAGACCAACAAGCTCTGATGCAACAGGACATGATCCTGGCGTAATGGAGCGGTAGAAAGACTGGGGAGGAAGAAAATGATCTCTCCCCTACAATTTGGTACATCTGAGAAGCTTACAAAAATCTAACCACATCACACCTGAGGTCTCTGCCATACCTTGAGCTTGGCACTCCTCTCCCAAAAGTCATCCATACTCCTCCTGGCAGCCTTTCTTTGGAGACCTCTGAAAGACGTGCTTTTAGGGCACTCAGGAAGCTCAGGGGCAGCTTTTGTCGAGGCTGAGACACTGATGTGTCCTAGTTCATTGTGTGCGCTCAGCACAATGTGAGCAGCACAGGAAATGCACTGGTCAAAAAAGTAGGGCAGACCTGCTGCCTCTTCACCTTACTTGTACAGACTTTGCTAGGATGAATTTCAGCAGTGCCGTCCCAGGTTTTCCTCCAACGATTTCTGTGAAGGGTGCTGACTGCTCTGTGTTGTCTCCCCCACACAGATACAGCAGCCTCCAGTCTCCAGGCAGCCAGGGCCACTTCTCCTTTTGGCAGTGGCAGTCACAAAGCAGGACACATCCCCACATGGACGTGTGGTTGCTTCTATAATAATGAGGGAAGCGGTGTTTGGGGCTGCCCTGCTCAGTGCTTTCAAAAGAGACTGTGAGCAAGCTGCCACACTCCTCTCTTTCAGGGACAAACCCAGTGACACACACTGAGTCTTTAGCCAGAAATCATTTCTCTTGCAAATTGTGCATCTAACAGCACCATCCTGCTCTTACCAGTCAGATAAGCTGTGGCACGGGACTGCTGGCATCACCCATCAGCACTGAAGTCTCAGAGGCCAGGCTGACTGCTGCTTGGGAATCAGTATTTCAGCAAGGTGGTCCTTTTCCCTGATCAAGGACCAGAGACATGAGATGGAAAGTCAAGGGGGGGGCACAACCACCTCCCCAGTGCCCTGAGTTTACCATGGACTTCATGGGAACCAGGACCAGAGCAAGGCAGGTTACTCCCATCTGAGCCCTGTGCAATATCTAAGTCTCAAATTCTGTCCTCATCAGCTTTGTTACCAATATGACATAGTCCCCTGCCCTGTCCCACCCTTTTGAAGGTCCCTCATAGCAAACTGAGTGAGGATCAGATAAAAAAGGCTCCATAAAACTCCTCCTGGATGCCCTCATGGTGATGGGACCTGTTCCTGGTCTGGTGCAGTCTGCCCAAGGAGCTATTTTCTCAGACACACTCCAGGACTACTATGGGCAAAGACTGCTTTTCATAGAGAAGGCTCAGTGTCAGGCCATGTTGAAATGATGCTGTATTCTCCAAGGGGAAATGTTTTTGGCTTTGATTCATTTTCCTTCATGGTGTTTTAACTGGAGCTTTTCTTAGCAGTCACAGACACATCTGGAAGGGAAAGAGGCCCTTGTGAGGCACCTACGAGCAAAGCTCCAAGGGAACAGGAAAGACATTCCCGAAGCAGGCAGCTGGCCGGAGAATCGTTCTGCAGCATCCCATGCAACAGAGTTGGGACAGACCCGTGCACCAGGTTCCAAGGGCGAGCCACCTCCTGAGCCCCCCAGGACCAGGAGAGTGGATTTCGCCAAAGCCCCTCTATCTCGCAATAAAGGCCAGAATGAGGGACAGAGTTTGCCTACTCCTCCCTTTGGTGAGAACCCAGCATGGGTGACGCGACTGAAGAAGGGGATTGCTCAAGAGGCCAATTTCCACCCAGCCACTGCAAAGCCAGGAGGAAGAGAGGCATTGAACAAGGACATTGGGGCCACCTCAGATCCTCCCCAGAGAAGCCCAGCCCAGCAGAAATGGCCACTTGTCAAAGACAAGGGTGCTCCAACAGTTCCTGCCAAAGGAGCGGCCGTTCCAGCTTCCCTGAATGCTGCGGGACGTGCCCATGAGACAAGGCATCCAGCTCTGCCTCGGAGGAAGCCTTTGCCACACGTCAAGGCACTGGGAGTGAGGCCAGCCAAGCCCAGGCGCCCTCCTGTTGTGGATCTGGAGAAGTTCAGTGCAGCTGCACGTCCTGGGGTACACGGCCATCCTGCCACAGAACCATCGAGGAACGCTAAGCCAAGTATGGCCAGGCACCTGAAATCCTCCCACAAAGGCAGACCTAGGAAGGAAAAACTCCCCAGTTAGGATCTGGAGCTCCTGGTAGATAGAAATATTGGGGGGGGGGGTCGAGGGAGAGGTGGGGGATGATAATGACAAAGGGGCTTTTATAGACATAGCATGTGGAAAAGAATCTAGGCAGATTTGTTGCTTTCTATTAGCCACCACTCTGCTAATCCATGCTCTTGAATTTGAAACTTGTTTCAAATTCCACTTCTTCTTCAAGTTTTCTAAACGTGCTTGTTCTCCACTCTGTTTTAAGGATGTTTCCCTATTAACCAGCTTAGGCCAGCTTGCCATAATCGTAGGGTCCATCCCCAAGCAGTACATGAGCTGAGACGTACATACATAGGGGATTGTACAGGGGACAGCAGCACTCCTGAGCACATGATGTCCAGGACTCACACTGATTCTGATACAACTCTGGGTTTGGGGTGTTCACCACATTCAAAATACCTATCTCAGCCTCTTTCCCTCCCATTTCCTCACTGGTCCAGGGAGAAAAGAACATTAAGGACATGGGAATATGTATATTAAAGCTCCCCACTGAGCTCCCCGATAATCTGTGTTCCAGAGTATAGGGAAGGAAAGAAAATCCCCAAATGGGCCATGGAGCAAAAACTCCTTCCTGTATTCACATCTGCAGTCAGTTTAATCACGCTGCATCACTCTGCACAAAAACTAGCCCAGGGAGGCTCTGAATTTCAGAACAAGTTATAGAGCTGAGGAGAAGACTTGAAATAATCTCTTGTGGCTCCCTCCCATTTCTCTTTTTACCCTAGGATCCATGAAACCAGGTAATACTGCATCGGCCGCAGCACGGTTCCCACCACAGAGTGCTCCGAGTTTAACAGGGTAGGTATCAAGGTGGCACTTTTATTTCAGGCGCTCTCTCTGTGCTGTCTCGATTCAGTGGAAAGGTCATGAGAGGGAATGCCAAGAGGGTCCCTGGGTTTTCCTGCCTCCTTTTAGTGCCCAGCTTGAGACAGCAAGTTCCAGCCGTGCAGAGTGCTATTCTTCCGCATGGCCGTGGTTTAAATCCCTTGCACAAGTGGGAAAGATATAGCCAAGAATCGGGGCCCAGACCTGTGATCCTGCAGCCCTTCAGTCTCCAGACAAACTCTGCCGGAGTGCCAGGCTGGCAGGACACGCTGGTCTGGCTGCAGCCATCACACCCCGCTGATGATCCCCATCACCCTGGGGCGCTGTGCCCCATTGCTGAGCCGTGCAAGGAGCTGCCGACACACAGCACAGAGCTGCCATCCCGCTCTGCCCCGTACTCAGGGCCAAACACGGGCGGCTCAGCCGCCTGCCCCTTGCTGTCCAGCCCTCTTCCCAGCAGGCTGCTCGGACCATCAGACCCTCTGCCCTCAGACCCCGGTGCGGTTGCTGCAACTCAGTTTCCTAATCGCAGTTTCCCACTGCTCCAGGGAAGAAGAGGAGATATATGACGACGTAGAGCCTGTCGGACTGCTTGAGAGAGGCCAAGGGTTTCCGCTGCCCCCCGCATCCCAGTCCCCAGCATATTCCCGCTCCAGAGGAGGTACGTACAGAAGGGGCTGTGACACTGGCTGTGGATCAGGCAGCCCCAAGGTCCCCATCGTACATACATACACTGAACAGAGAAATACCATTTACACCACAGGGAAAGCATTAAGTTTCTACCCAGATTTGCCCAATTCCATTGATGAGTTACACTGAGCAAACCATTCCCCTGCGGAGGAGTGGGACAAGGAGAGGGGATCCAGGGCTGGGCTCCTAGTTAGGCTGTGCACAGGCATGGGATGGGATAAAGTGAAAGTGAGTGACTGGGAGATGGACTTGGCTCTTCCCAGGAAGGCCAGGTGGTAGAGCAAACTGGGATGGGCCCAGTCTCCCCCAGTATGGCCTGCAGGTATTCCCTGTGTTGTGTCTCAGAGGGCACCTACACCATCTATCAGCCTCACATCAACTCCGCTCCCTGGATTTGATTTTACAGGTGGAGATGCTGGTCTGGCCTCTAACAGGGTTGCCCTGATGCCAGCTGCACAGAGGTAACAAGGGTTTTTGTTGATTTTATGGGCCCAAAACTGCCAGGAAATAGGGTCTCGTTGCTGGTTTGCTGCGCTATGGCAAAGCTGGAGGTTCAGTGGTCTTTTCTGGAGTTGCAATAGGAATGTCCGTGGTGAAAAGCACAAGTGGCTGCAAAGGTTTCTAGCTGGCAGGAGACCGGACAGGACTGTCGGCGCAGTGGGTGTGCAGTGCAGTGAGCACTGTCAGTCAACATGCTGCCCAGCCACCGCTATCGAGAGCAGCCACAGTAAATCTGCGGAGCCCTCCCGCCACAAATACACCTCCTTCCCCACCATGACATGTCTTTAACTGTGCCTGGGTTTAGCTCAGTTCACGCCAGGCAAAAGTCTCAAGCACTGAACGGTTAAAAACCTTCCATGTGGTGCTATAAAGGTGTGAGACATCCCAGATCAGGCAGGATTAAACCTGAACCGAGAGCCTAGCACCCTGAAGGGGAGCAGCTTTGGGTGCTGGGGGAAACCCAGTGCAAAGGAAACACGACAGGCCACGGACAGGACAACAGCCTGGGAAGAAGGGGATGGGAAGGAGCAGAGAGCTGGGGTTACCTGAGCTTTCCTGTGACTCTCAATGACTCTGCAGAGAAGCCCAGATCTTTCGGAGGACAAAGGTGATGACACTCAAGGAATGCAAGAAGGAAGAGAAGGCAGACAGGGAGTTTCAGAAGAAGTTCAAGGTAAGCAGTAATGAATGGTTTCTTATCCCTCTAAGCTCACCCTCACCTCCCCCCCCCTCCCCCCGAGAAGGATGTAATGTACAGGCAGAGAAGAGCTGTGCGCTGCAGAGATCAGCCAAAATGCCTTTTAGCTTGGAATTAACCACAGATGTGGAATTCCCCATTACGAGGCCAGTGGTGGGTCCACGGCGCACAAGGACTGTGCCTGAGCTGCCAAGAGGCCGGGGCTCTATGGGGGCCACAGCAGCCCTCAGGTCTCCGCTTGGGTATCTGCAAGGGGAGAGGGGGAATTCCCAATTCCTTACTGGATTCCACTCCCT
Organism: Apteryx mantelli; assembly: GCF_036417845.1. Lineage (NCBI taxonomy): Eukaryota > Metazoa > Chordata > Aves > Apterygiformes > Apterygidae > Apteryx > Apteryx mantelli. The sequence goes on from NC_090007.1 coordinate 4,464,791, forward strand.
GCAAGGATGTCAGGAAGCCCTGAACATCCCGGTACTATGGGGTTTTCCAGGCTCCCAGCTCAACAGTAGCCTCTCCTCCTCTGCAGCCTGCCGGTGGCAGGTGAAACTTGCCCTGTTCCCCATTGAAACATTCCCAAATAAGGCTGGTCCCACAGGACATTTTGCATAAGAGGAATCTGCTTTTTCCAAGAAGGGAGAGTGATCAGAGCTGCCCAGCTCATGCTCCTCTAAGGCAGCTGCCTGAGCTATTGCCAGGGTGGTAGCAATGCTGTTTGTGTTCCAGTTCGAAGGAAGCATCCGTGTCCTGACACAAATGATGGTTGACCCTGCAGCGACAGAGAGGAGAGGTGGAGGGAAGAACCTCCCGCTCAGACGAGGAGAAATTCTAGACGTCATTCAGTTTACAAATCAGGAGCAAATCCTCTGCCGAAACAGCCAGAGGAGATGTAAGTCTGTGGGGTCTGAGGCTCTGCCGAGGGCGGGGAGCACAGTACACAGTTTCCAGGCAGTTGCTAGTAGAAACATCTTTCTTCACACACACACACTGGTGGCACTGGTAGACTGGAGGTGACATTACCTTGCCATTAGAGATAAGAGACTCGACATTTATCCTGGGTCTCAAATGTTCCTACTTCCGTTTGCAAAAACGTCCTGCTCTTCTTTCCACTCAGAACCAGCCTTTGTGCCTTTAGCTCTGCTTTTAATCTCCCTCTGCTAAAAACCTCTGCAGGAGCAGTCGTTTTGCTGGGGATCTCAAAGCTCTTTACTTTCCGCGGTTTCCTTTCCGCCTGCAAAGAGCAGCTCCCATTGCAAGAGTCACATTGTACTGGCGGTGGCCCAATGCCCACCTCTCACTCCTACCCAAAAGCAAAGCAGGCTTTTGCCAGCATGTTGCGCTCTCCCCACGCACGCTGGGGATGTGAGATGAAGCTAAACCCTTCCCATCCGGGACAGGGACAGGCGCTGGGGTGCAACCCCCCTTGCACCCCTTCTTCTGGCACTTCCTGACGTCCTTTTCCTCGCTCTCTTCCAGATGGCTACGTGCCCCGGGCCGTGATGCTACACCTGTGAGTACCCCTTCCCCAGACGGTTCCTCCCCATCCCAGAAGTTGTAGCAATTGCCCAGCACACCTGGCACTGAACCAGCCCCGGCCTTCGAGTGCCGACTCAAAACCATCCCAAGGACACAAACTGTGCAGCAATCCCTAAGGATAACACCTGCTCATTAACCTGTAGGGAAAAATCTGACCTTTCCAGGGATTTGGGGTGTCAGAAGAGGTTCTGGCACTGATTTGTGAGAGAGGGAGAGTAGCAACTTCCCAGGGCTTTGTGAGCCCCTTGCGTGGGACCTGTCCAGGCACTGCTCCGATGCTGCCAGCCACACAGCGCAAAGAGCAGCCCAGCCCATCCGCACGGCTGGGTCTGAGGCTCCCGGCAGCCTGGGACAGGGCTCCCGTTCCCAGTGCGAGGAGGAGCCTGGTGAGGGATCGAGCCACGCTCCCCTCCATGCCAGAGGATCCCACCTCTGCAGAAGGGGCAGCCAAAGGAGTCTCGCCTCATGGTTTATATGGCCTTGCACAAGGCTGTTTAAAGGTCCTAGTGGCATGGGGAGCAGGGCAGTGACGGGGGTGGGAGGGACAGAGCTGTCATGAGTTGGAAAACGGCAGTGAAAAAACAGCAAAGAGCAACAGGGTCAGCTTTTGGCACAGGGATGGTTAATAGGAAAAAAATTCCTATGTGTCCTGTTGCGTTCGATCCTTTGCGATGGCATGGGGAAGGGCAGCAATTTGTCCCACCGTCGCAACATCAGCTCAGATGGGTGAGTGTGAATCTGAGAGAAGCAAAAGGGGCTGGACGTGACGGAGGTGTAGGAGCATGAGCTGGCCCTGGCCTCGGTGGTGGGAGGTAGTGGCAGCATTCCCAGGGGTGGCCAGACTCCTCACAGCGCCCTGTTCTTTTTCCTCCTAGGGACACTGACATCTACGACGACGTTGAGATTTATGGTAGGTGCAGAAGTGAGTTGCTGCCTTAGCCCCTTGCTGAGGAGCCGGGAGCTGCCTGCCCGCCTGCCCCAAGGTCCAGGGCACTCCCTCCACTTGCTCCCCAGCCCATAGGGACCCATCAATATCCTTCGAGATGTCCCTGATTATGCAGGGAACTAGGGATGCCCTTTCCGGAGCAGTTGCTGACTCCTGGGATGGGAACTCCCTCCCCCATGTTGCAAACAGCTCTGGAGATGGAGATAAATGTATTTTAACTGTAACAATGACCAAATATTTTTATCTATTCCTGTCTGGCAGGTTGAACGATCCATACTAAAGCAAAAGTCACAAGACATCATCAACAGAGACCTCTCTGAGGGCCTAAGCATGAAAAGCACTATATGCCATGCTCCTGCTGCCTTTCAGATAGCCTGCCAAAGTGACCGTGTCCTTGCCAAAGCATTGGAAAGGCTCACCATTCTGCAAGGATCTGTCCCACAAAAGCCAGGGGGTTGAAAGTGATCCTTAAATCAAGCTGTCTTCTCTGTGGCTTTATTTTGTCTGTGTAAAATATGGCAATGATTTAAGAGGGTTTCATGGTCTTAATTGGGGATTTTTTTTAATCTGGGGTTTTTCTGGTTTCGAAATCCTTGTTGTGCTGGAAAAGGGCAGATATCACCACAATCAGGTTTGAAATGCCGGCACTCGAGATGTGATTACCAAGGAGATGTAAATAAAAGAGAGCAGTTAGAAGGAAAGACACTTTCTAAAGGTGCAGCAGCCCCCACTTCATCTGAGCCCCGAGAAACCTGCTGTGTGGTCACTGCCACCTCCCTGGCTGACACACAGAAGAACCAGAGAGGATGAAGTATCTGATTCCCGACGTGCATGTCTCATCCTTACATCCCAGACAGGGATGTGAACAGGCATCGGAGTCATTTCTGAGTGTGTTGTGCAGACCCTTGCAGCACCCCAGTTGTCTCCATGCGCTGGCCAGGAGATTAAAGCTTGGTGGGTCTTCAGAAATCTGGTTCTAGTTCTCAGCTCTGCCATGGTCTCCTCATGTAACCTTAGACAGCTCTCTCAGTTTGAACTCCACTTCTTTGCGATGGCCTCTCAGTCTGCATCCTAGCCCAGGGCTCCTGGTGCCTCCTCTGCATGCAGTCTTGTGCACGTGGCTGGATGCAAGCAAAGAGCAGTTGGAACAGGTTTTAATATTTCTACAGTCTCCAGAGCATCTTCAGGCTGGGACCAGCGCTCTATCTCTAAACCAACCCAGCCAATCCTCCGGCTGCCTCCTGCGCCACTTTCTTCCTCCAAAGAGGCCCTTGAACTGAACCAGAGCCAGACTGGCCAAGGAAATACTCTAAAAAATTGTGGACAGCAATGATTATTGAACATGCATCCCAGGAATATCCTGTGGCCTTCAGACAGCTTTCCTGCAAAGCTGCCAGGGATTATTGGGATCTATATACCCATATTCCTATAGGCATGTTCAGCATCATCCACCAGTGCATTGGGCTGCCAAGCAGCTCAGATCAGTACGGACGCTTCTTTGATTAACTTATTAATGATCCTAGTGAGCAGTCTTCCTTTTGCAAACTCTCCCCCTAACAAGGCCCTTATACTGACCAAGAGGTGGAAGGGGACACACTTAAAACTGATGGGAGCACAAATGCTCCGGTAGCATCCAGTGGCCGGAGACAGGATCCAGATCCTCTTAGACCAAGAACTCCAAAGAAAAGGGATCTCTCGGCTCTAATTCCTGCCCTCAGCCTTCAGTGCATGACCCTGATCCCACGGCAGGGGAAGCGGCAGCAGCTGGCACAGCCGCGCAGCAATCGAGGGTTAACCCAGGAGGGTTTGGCGCCAGGCTTTCGTGGAGCCGACTAGAAAGCCAAGCCCAGATTAACCAGTTGAAGACGTCACTGCCCATTAGGGAGAAAGGTTCCCAAATAGCAGCGCAGCACTGCCCGGTCTGGGGATTAGCCACCCGGTGCAGTCGGCTCCGGCACCCTCTCTGCCAAAGGGCAGTTGTCTGTGGAGCAGGTGCCCGGAGCGATGAGCCAGCCCGGTGGCACCGGCGCCATCGCAGGGACCTGCTCCAAGGGGCACCTTCTGGACGTCTGAAGAGGATCATGTGGGAGAGCTTCAAAAAAGCTCTGTTAAACTCGCTTTCTGCTAGTTTCCTGAGCGTCTGGAAGTGGATACGGGCTTTCTGGCACAAAAATGGCCTGTTGACTCTTTCAGTGCTGTCAGTTGTCACCGGATGCCTCCTGGGATTTTTATTGCGGGCTCTGGAGCTGACGGAGCTGGTAAGTGGGACACCACTGGGGACGGGGACCGGAGCGTTGGGGAAGAAGCAGTGCTGTGTTGAGCCTGTCATTGCCTCACAGCAGTTGAGACGAGCGGACCCCAGTCCTGACACACGCAGCCAAGGGACACAGATGGGCACAGCTCCACGTACGGCCTGAGAAACTCAAAGCACCCGCTCCTGCTGAAGAAAATAACCTTTCAGTGAAGGCTTCCTCCCAGGGTTTTTTTTTTGGCCAAGCACCATTTTACAAAAGCCACCAGCCCTGAGCAGGACAAATCCTGCCTCCCTCTGCTGGGAGTGGAGTTATTTAAGCCAGCGTGGCCGGGTGCAGGGTCCTGGGTTGAGCCGTGGACGAATGGGAAGAGGCACCGCCTGGATCCCTGGGGGCTGGAAGAGGGATGGGGATGGGAAAGGGGGGTTGTTCCTTCCCAGCTGCCCAGATCCGGGGCTCGATGCTCAGCAGCAAACTCCCCCCTGTGCAAAATAGCAGGGCTGCCTCGGCGTCCCCAGGAACGAGCTCTTTTGTGGTTCCTGTCACTCTGTCCAAAGGCTGGGTAGAGGATAAAGCAAAGCACATAAAGAAAGCCCATTACTGCCCCCGGAAAAGGAGCAGAAAATAAATATGGGGCTAGCTGAGAGTTTGGCGGGCTCCAGCGTCACCTCCTTCCCCAGGCCCTTGGAGACTAATTCATTGGAGAAAAAATGTGCCGAAAAGGTCCAATTGCTCAGCACTTCCTAGGAGCATTGCGCTGTTAGATGTCACTGCACTAAAAGCCATATGGCTTTAACGACGCTGAGTGTCTTGGCTGTGGCTCACTCCTGATCTTTGCCCGGGGCTGGCGCGGCCGCGGGAGGCAGGATGCTCCATGTGCTCGTTGTTACATCGCAGAGCTTGGCTAGTGCTGGAACATCCCTGTTTAATCTGCGAGGATTTAGCAATGTCTTGTCACTTCAATTAAGAGCTTCAGCATCACTGCCCATAGCGGAGATGATTCTGTTTTTTAAGGGAAGCAGGACGTAATCTCCCTGGGTCCTGGTGCATGTGCCCATGTGAACCCGGCCAAGTCTCCTGCGATGCTCCTGGCCCCTCTGGGTCTGAACCAAGCTATGGGGCTGGCAGAGCCATGGGGCTCCTGCCATCACCTGCCCCATCTCCCTGTCCTCATACCCTGCCTTGTGCCAGGCCCAGCATCCTGCTCCTCAGCATGCACCAAGCTCTCATTCTCGGCCGCTTCCCATTTCCCTGCCCCAAACACCTTGCTGCACTTGGCAGGGACTCTTGGCCCAGCACGTTCTCAGGCTGCACGGAGCTAGGTCAGTCCAGACCGGGAGGACTCTCCAGGCCCTGAACTGGGCCCCAGCCAAGCCTCAGGTTTGCGGTTGTGTTGTGCCAGCCCCTTTCCTACAGCCATCACAGTTCGAACCCCTCAAGCGTGCCTGCTGCGTGCAGTGACTCAGGCCACCTTGCTCCCTCCAGCCCTACTGTGCACTGAGTTTGTCCATCCTCTGCCCCAGCCCCCTGCCACACCTTTGGGTACACCCTTGCACTCTGCACAAGTGTCCCTTGGAAACCTCAGTCTAGTTTAAGAGGTTGCATGGGTGGCTTAATGTAGGGACAGTGGCTCGGGGCATTTATTTTAATAGTTTGCCTTGGTATCCCTCAAAGCCCGGTGATGTTTGTTACTTTACAGTAGACTGAAAGTACCCACTTCACCTGGGGACATTTCAAGTCATGTCCCTGACACGTCTAGGGTGGCCACAGTGAAAGGCTGGGGGGCACAGATAGATGGATGGAGAGAGGGATGGAGGGATGAGTGAATCCCACTCAGTAGATGGAAGAAGCATCATGGATGGATGGACGGACTGATCGATGAATCTCAGTAGATGGAAGAAGCAGGATGAATGGAGGGTTGGGAGGATGGTAAACGCCATCCATCTACCATCTGGCCACGTGGCTGCTGGTGTTGCTGACATCCCAAGAACGCAGACCCCTCAGCTCTTCCCTCGGTAATGGCTGTGGCGTCCGGGCAGACCGGGGGTCTCTCGCTGGGCAGCCCTTCCCTACGCCCCTGTTCAGAGTTATGGGGGTGGATGGAAGCCACAGTGATGGAAACCTCCTTCAGTGCATTTCAAGGGCTGGACCACACGTGCAGTTGGACTCCTGGGGTCTCCCTGAGCTTTGCTTTTCCTTTTGGAGCCACAAGCTATTTGCATTTTTGACACTAGTGCCAGGCTCTACCTGACAGTTTTGGGGCACATGAGGCCATCAGCCTGTTTTGCATATGCATATGTCTCCATTCCTTAATAACGAGTAGTGATGTCTAGGAGGGGCCAGCAGTGGGGCCATGGGGACCATTCCCAAGAAGGTGAGGGCCCAAGAATACTATGAAAAAGGCAGATTTGTCAGGTTTGAGCCCTTAACCCAAGATCAGTGTCATTCTCAGCTGCTGCCTGATGCAATTGCTCTGTTTTCTGCACAGGAGAAGCAGTATTTTTCCTTTCCTGGAGAGCTCCTCATGAGGATGTTAAAGATGCTGATCCTGCCCCTCATCACCTCAAGGTAAGACATGTTCTGCTTCAAAAGGACCATCGTGCTGTCATGTTGGATGGATCCTGCTCCCCTTCTCCAGGATCTAACCTGCACCCACACCCCAACCAAGGGACCAAGGGACCAAAAGTGTTTTGAAGGAGGTCCGTGGGTGCGCCAGCCTGTTCGCTGCAGGTGGCAATAGCCCTGAACCACTGGGATGGCACCCCATGAAAGTGCTGCCATTGCAAGGGATGTTGCAAGGGGATTGGGGCCAGATGATCTGGCAGCCAGCCAGATCCCGCAGAGAGCTGCCACCCAGGCACACAAATGTGCAAGAGCTCAGTGACACCTTTAAGCATTGGTAAAAGGAGTAGCTATGGAAACTTGTTGCATGTTGGAGATCTGGTCCATCAGGTGTGTCCTGTGCAGTTATGGGAGCGGATGCTGACCATGATGTTTTCTGTTCCAGCCTCATGTCTGGGCTGGCCACCATGGACTCCAAGGCTTGCGGGAAGATGGGAGTGATCACAATCACCTACTATCTCTGGACAACCTTCATGGCTGTGACCATCGGGATCATCCTTGTGGTCAGCATCCACCCTGGCGCAGCAGCCCAGAAGGAGGAATATTCTGTGGGGAAAGTGGTGCTCAGCTCTGCCGATGCTTTACTGGATTTAATCAGGTACGTCACAGAATTTCAGAAGGAGCCTGGATTTTATAAGCTCTGATAGTGTTTCACAGCCAAGATCTTCTCACAAGGCAGTCAGTTCCCAGGAAATATTGATATCTCAAGGGAGATGTGAGAAACATTGGCCACATTGAGTGTGGAGTGAGTAGCACTACTTCCTCCACCGAGCAAAGGGCACATCCTCACGGCAGGACTGAATTTGCCTTGGGGTGGGTGCTCTCCATAGGCCTCCCCTACACACGGTCCTGGTACAGGAGGTTCAGACGGCTCCTGTCCCCCACACAGCCAATGTCCTCCGAGCAACCTGTACCCCCAAGTCCAGCAACTTGGGGTTGTTTCTCCCCACGCATGTCCCTGTGGTCACTGTTACCCCCCCCTTGCTCTCTTCCAGGATAGCACAGCTCCTCCTGGCGCTATCCCAGCCTCCCCGAGCCAGCAGTGAGGAGGGGCAGAGCAGCAGTGAACGGAAAGATTTCAGTGCCCTGCTCGCACTGAAATGCAAAGTTTGGAGGTTCTTCCTTTGGCAGTCCTGGCTGTGACATACCAAGCCCTGCAGCTCCTTGAGCTTTGCAAGGTGAAAACGAGCAGGAGTCGGCCCAGTGTTTGATTAAAGCACTAAAAGTGAACTAGTGTTAACTGGTAAAAGTGGTGCAGCACTGGGCCTGGGGGGAATCTCCATTTCTGGAGGCGTTTGATCGACTGGACAAGGCTCTGAGCAACCTGTACTAGCTTTGCAGCTGGCCCGGCTCTGAACAGGGGGCTGGAGATGCCAGACGTCCTTCCCAGCCTCCGGCTTTCTGTGAATCCAGTTTACATACATGATCCACAACCCTGTTCTCTGCTCACAGACCAGCCTCGCTTTCCCCTGGCTTGCACTGAAGACATCAAGCTAGTGTCAGCTGTAATGGTCCTCTTGGCCTCTCGCCCACCCGAGGAACTTCCCAGGCTCCCTGTGGGCTCACAAGGTGCTTTAACCTCTGCACAATTACTCTCTTACAGGAACATGTTTCCTTCTAACCTCATCGAAGCTTCGTTTCAGCAGGTGAGTCACCTGGCTCCAGGGCCTCAGTCAGCTCAAAGTTCTGAAGATGCTGGGATGGTACTCAGCTCCAGACGGGGCTGCTGTCCCTGGTCTGGGCCTCTTCCCTGGCCACAGCCTGGCCACGAGCCCCTTTCCTTCCCTCCACCTCCCTTCCAGCCTTGCCTGCTGCCCTGGCTGGTTTCCACCCACCCCAGTGTGGGCACTCCTTCCTGAGGGTGCGGGGGCACACAGGGCGGGCAGATCGGGTGGTTGTTGGTCATGTTAGCATAGCTGCTGGTGGGGGACACTGAGCCACAGGGACACCCCTGCCTGCCCTCCATCTGGAAAGGCTGCTGTACAAAACCACATGACATCTCTTCCCATACAGCCAGAAAAGGGGGGGAAAAAAACTGAGGGAAAAGATAAGAGCCACAAGAGAGGAGAGCAACTAAGATGCAAAGCTGAAGCTGGTCCCTCCTAGCTGGGAAGCTGCTGGCTCACCCTTGCCTTCAAGGTTGCCTCTCCCGTGGGAACCACAATGCTTTCTCCATCCAGGCCCTGCACTGGAATCCTGCAGGGACCTCACTCGCAGATGACATGCATGTGCCTAGAGATGGGTATTCTTGCTTGAAGATGGCTGTGCTGTTTCCCTGGCCCATTTCTTGCTTTTCTTTCTTACATCAGTTTCCTGCCTGAAAAGCAAGCTTTGAACCTCCACAACTGCTTGAGCTAGCGTTGGCTTTGCCGCTGAATTTAGAGCAAGATGGAGCCTATTGCCAGCAGGACACTGACCTCACTTCTTTTTTCTTGTTCCAGTATCGAACCATTCTTGTTCCGGTCGTGAAGTCTCCAGGCCTTCCAAAGATCCCAGGGAAATCTCTCAGTTTTATTTACTTTGCACCAGATGATGAAAACCCAGAAATCCATCGGCCTGTGTTTCTTGAGATTACGCCATCTCCTGAAATGACCTACAGAACCCTGCCTGGGACCAGCAATGAAATGAATGTCTTGGGGATCGTTATCTTCTCAGCAACAATAGGTACTTGCTAAATAGAGAACAGTCTTCACGCTACGCCATGACCAAACTCGCAGGGATACTTAATGGTGGTTGCAACCCGGAGTGATAACCGCTGTGGTCACTGGGCTGCATATTGAGCCAGGGATGCTCAGAGGTACGAGGACTGGCTATTTCAGTTCTAACTGCGCGTGTCCTTTGAGAACTGGGCACAGCACAGAGCTTATAACACCTTCATTGGTGGTGTGATTAATGGAGCTCACAGAAAGGTGTTACAATGGATCTTTATGCATGGAGAAGGCTGTTTCTTCTCCAGATTTTCACTATGAGCCTTCATAGCCTGAGCATATTTCCTGAGGGTTTAAAAATGTTAATACAAGTTGAATGGGCCATTTTATAAAGTTTGTTAAAGTGAACTGTAACTTTTGCAGACTCTGCCTGGGAAACCACTAGCTACAAACAGTCCAAATCCTTCACACTGGCATAGTGTTCAAACTCACTGAGCAGGTGGCATTTGAAAACTGAGTCAAATTTAGTGAATGTCACTTATAAATCCACAGACATTTATATCAGCTCTTTATGCAGAAAATAAGAAAAGCTCCCTGCATTGAACAGCTTGCAAAACTACATGAGCAAGGTGTTGGGCAGAAATTTAAGGAAGAAGGAGCAGAGATTGGGTGGAGAGAACAAGTGAAAGGTACAGGGATGAAATAGGCTTACAGGACAGAAAGAATTATTGGAAGCAAAAACTTGGATATGACTCAAAGCACAAGATAAAATGACACTAGGTGCAAAGCTGAGTAAGAGAGGAATGGAGGAATCAGGAGAGAAAAGAGTAGGAGGAAATGAGATTATTATGGGGGCAGGATTATGTGAAGATTAAGAGGTGAGGGCAAGGATCTTGAACTCAGTGCGTGAGGAACCAAAAAGCCAATTAGAGGATTTAGGGGGTAGAGGCAGTGTAGTCAGAAGAGCAAGGGAGAATACCGATGGAACACAGGGGATTGCCATCAGAGGCAGAGGAGGCTGGCCAGTTTTAAAGGCTATGATACAGTGACTGGCCTGGAGGAGATGGGTGAAGTGGGGCTGGGCAGAGACAGACACACTTAAAGATCCTTGAAGATGAAAGGAGTTGTCTGTGGTGAACTCTTGTCCCCATGACAGGTATCATCTGTAGACCACTCACTTCATGTGGTCCCCTGTCTGCAGGGAACATATAAACCTCTTGGATGCAGAACACGTGCCCTCCTCCGGCCCAGCTGAACGAGCAAAGAGAAGCTGCTTTTCTCTTCTGAGATTACCACCCCACCGCCTTGCCAGTGTGGGTGTTGAGATCAGGGCTTCCTAACTTAGTAGAAAATCACCTGAGTTAGCCCAGGCCACCACGCTGAACTCACCCCTGCTTTTGTCCAAAATGGATTAGGGCACTTCTGGGAAAGTGGGCTCCCGTGGACTGCTGGAGCAGCACCTGCACCAGCAATTGGCAAGTTTGGAAAAGAGCATCCATGCATAGCCGCAGAAAGCATTACCTATGAAGGAAGGGGGTTTGTCCTACAGAAAGCATGGACAAGGAAGGCTCCAGTAATGAAGCTTTGTGCATCAGATGCCCATTATATGGGAAACGGGGATCAGCTCTTCTTTGCAGCAACGGTAGTGGGGAGGCCAGGTGGAAATTGGTTAAGACCTCAGCAAAGGTTGTTCGTGTCCAAGATTGAAATTAGACATTTTGTGGGACTGAGACCAAGGTGTCCATGCAGATACCGTGAGCAGCCATGCGCACAGAGACTACTGATACAGTCTGACAAACCGCAGCACGTCAGAGGCATGAGAACAAGGCCCAGGACCTGAGATGTACTCTCACTCACATCTTGCAGTGAGTTTGAAGCCTGCTGGTTTGGTCCACAACATTTTGCTGTGGATTGTAACCCCACACAGCTACCGCAGCTCCAGTGACCTCTTCACTGAGACTGAGCATGTTCAGATTCCCCTCTGTTGCCTTTGAAATTCAGAAAAGGACAGAGATTTAAAGTTACTTGAAATAAGCTGGTCATTTGCTGGGGTGATAATCTCCAAATCAGCAGCGAGCAGGGCCTGAAGAGAAATGGCTTTTTTTAAAGTGAGCTGTTATGACTGCCAAATACTGGCTGAATATCCACAGAGCTGAGGAAAGGCCAGATCTTCAGCTACAGTCTGCCCCTTGGCTGCAGTGCCTGAAAAGATATGTCAACCCTTGTCTCATTTCTGAAAGGCCTGGTGAAGATGACCCTATCTTGTCTCCACTCTGAGCAAGCCTTTAACTGGCAAGAGATCCAACCAAACGTGTAGGGTCTCTTGGAGTCCTCAGCCCCAAAGACTAAGGGAGGATGAGGGGGACAAGACAAGGTCCTGCCTATACGCGTCTTTTCCAAGCTAAAGCAGCCGTTCATATGGTGCTCCAGAAGCAATTTTAGCTGAAGGGACCACACAGAAAGCATACGTACCAGACTGGAAATTACATGGACAAATAGTTAAAGACCCATTTTTCTTTTTCTTAATGGGTAACTGGGAAACCTCTGCACCAGTGAAAGCCACTGGATTTAGCAAGGCTAATTCTATGCTTGCAGACCAGAATGCTATACCAGAACCCATCTAACCATTTGTGTATTTCTGCTCTAGTATTTCTTCAATATAAAATTAGACTTGGAATTAGGTTAATGCAACACCATCGAAAGAAAATTTGGAATTAAGACAGGAAGGTTAACAACTGTATCTAAGCAACATGGTTGGATCCTTCCTTATATAGTATTGCACAACTGTAGGTGTTGTCACAACCACAGTACAATCTGTGAGCCATCATCAAAGCCATCACCATGAAATAGCTTGTTGGCAGCCAGCGTAGCCTTTTCTAGGAGGACACTGAGAAATGCCAGCATGTACTTATCCGTGGAGATCAGGCAAACCAAAGCCCTTATTCATAAGTACATCTCAGTGGCAGAAACAAAGTCCAGTCCTTTTCACTCCAGAGCAAGGGCAGGGATGCAGCATATCACGTCCTCAGCTATCCCACAGAGCTTTGTCCTTTAAAAAGTTAATTTTTGTTTCCAGAACTGGATTATTCTAGCATTACTAAAGCACAGCAAAAAGACAGCTTAGCCACCCCTAGAAGTGACTGTTTCAGTATTTAGCAGCAGTGAGGAGTTTATCAGCTATCTGTCCAAAGAATAGTCTGGACCCTAGATTTGTTTTTTTTGGAGAAAAGACCAGATGCTTCCATTTGGCTTGGAGCAAAGGCGGCCACTGGAGTCAGTTTGATCTCCCCCAAATTTTACTGAATTCCTCTTCTTTTTGTTCGTGGGTTGTCTTCACTGGAGTTAATACAATTCACAGAACTTGAGTGTTGCCCTTACACCAGCTTTTATCCACCAAAATCTTTAAGCCAGACTAGGGGCTGTTCAAACTTAGAGCTATCTAGACCATCAGGGAATAGTGTTTGGAGCACTGAGAGCTATTGATATTTAAGCATAAAGCAGCGAGGAAGCAACAACTCTGTGCTGTTAGTAAAATCAGATCTTTGAAGCTCAGTTGTTGTTTGGCAGGTCGGTTAGTCTCATTCTGAAAGTTGGGTTTAAAAGGAATTAATTTAACCAGGGGTGACACAAACACATTTATAAACTCCTCATTGGTGAGGACTATCTTCTTCTCCATCTTTGTACAGTGGGGCTGGCTGCTGCCTCGACACTGCTGTAATTGCCACGATTCGTAAGGCATTTGTGGAAATTTGTATTCAGTCTGACCTTCTGTGAGTTTGCAAGATGCCTAGCATGTTACGCACTGTTATTTCCCACTATTTAATAATATAAATCAATGTGTTTGGTTGCAGGACTTCTCTTGGGAAAAATGGGCGAGCGAGGAGCTTCGCTAGTTAACGTGTGCCAGTGTCTGAATGAAGCAGTTATGAAAATTGTCTCAATGGCAGTCTGGTAAATCTGTTCTTAATTGATTCAACTGAGTAGTTTCTTACCTGCTAATTAATGGTAATGCCAGTCATATGCCTACAAAGAAGTGTTGGAGGATTAAAACTCTGGAGGATAAAATATTCCCCTTTCTGCAATCAACATAACATTAACAAAATGTGATGATTCTTAGCTGAGTTGCCTATGCATGGTGATGCTCATTAACTGCAGAGAGAAAACCTGCATGTGGGCATGTGAGCCAGGACGTGCTGGCCATCTATTGCGCGTCCTGAAGAAGACAGGTTTTTGTGGGGGGGGAAAGAATGAGATAGGACCACGTAATCAAAGCCTTCATCCTGGTGCTTGCAGGCACAGGGCTGAATAAAACTTGCAAAGAGCAACCTAATTCTAGAATTCCTAAACTCTGAGTGCTTGACTTTGCAACTTGTATATTCTTTTAAAACAGTGTATTTTGATTGACTAGAGACACTTAAGGTATGCAACCTTATAATATCTATTTTGAACACTGGATTTATTTTAGCATGACTTCATCACACTGCACCAAAGACCGCAAGAACTTCCATATAGTGCTTAAATGATTGCTGCATCCTCAGAAATGATTTTTTTATTCTACTTTGCAGGTACTTCCCTTTTGGCATTGTATTTCTCATTGCTGGGAAGATCTTGGAGATGGAAGATCCATCTGTTATAGGAAAGAAGCTGGGACTGTACGCCGTGACAGTAGTGTCAGGGCTAGTCATCCACGGACTTGTTCTCTTACCTTTGCTTTTCCTGCTCATCACCAAGAAAAATCCCTTTGCTTTCATCCGGGGGATACTGCAAGCCTTGCTGATTGCCTTCGCTACATCTTCTAGGTATGAAAAAAGTGGCCTCCGTTTACTAAATATACACCTGAGAATGAATCCGGTTTAGCTCTAGCAGTTAGAGAGACAAATATCTGCTAAGCAGCACATTAGCTATAGTTTTTCAAAAAGGTTCGAATTACGAAAGCAAATGCTTATGCAAATTCCTTCTGGCCAGCTGAGCTGCAGAATAGATGTACCTTAGACATTTAAAAAAAAAAAACCAACACTATTTTGAGACTGCTATCAAATGATCTTAGTAGGAAATGGGATGTTTGGCGTGGCCCCGGTGGGAAGAGCCCCCGTGCATCTTCAGATCCATCCAGCTCCCCTTGTTCTCTCCTGCTCGCTCTCTCCTGGTGTTTTCCCAGAGCAAAGCAACAGCGTTTGCATGTGTGCTTGTTTTCAATTATTGCAGTTAGTTTTCTTTCAAAGAATTGAAAATAGGACTTTTATATGTGCTTTAAAAAGTTTGCTGTTATGATTCTGCATTTTAATTGAAAACATCAAAACATCTACTGCACACCTTAATGAAACTCTTAACTACTGTGTATCCCAAGCTCCCCCAAGGAGAAGTTTTGTCTATCTTTTTCTAACCACAACCATTTTGATAATGTTTGATAATTTGGTTTTTTTTTCTATATATAGTTTTTATTGAAAGACATTCTTTAAAACAATGAAGAAACTTTACATTAGAAACTATCACTCTTTCTGACAGACAAGTTAAAATAGTTTTCTTAGAAAATATTTGACCAGCTAAAGGGTCTTTCTGGCCTCTCTAAAGTAATGCTTTTTCTCTACATAATCCCAGTAAAACCATACAGGTTCGCCCCCCACACAAACACACCTCTGCAGGACTCTTCTGCTAATATTACTATCTGATCTTTTCCCAAACTTGGGTCTCCATCTCCATACCTCTGAAGCAGAAGGGCCTTGCAGAGAGACACAGGTATTGTGTTAAACCAGTGCCCTCGCATTTTTCAAGTGTATGAAGTCAGATTTATCAGAAAACAGAAGAGCCCACTGCTCTTTGGATTACCCCCAAAGAGGGAAGAGCACTGCACATGTTCTTCTATCCTCCCTCTGCCCTTCATGAAAAATGGATCCATCCCTGCTTCTTCTTCTCTGCCATTTAACCACAATCATCAGCTCCCTGCTTGCCTTGGAGACTTTTTTCTTCCTCTCTGCTCCTAGGAGAGAAGATAGAGCAGGCCCAGCTTGCTGCACAGTTTCTCTAGGAACAACCTTTTCAGAACATAACTGCTCTGCAAAGCACAGAGCTCCTGGGCCTTCTGGCAAAACCCAGAGGTTAATATGGATTTCTGCAGCGCCACCACCATAATGGTAGAAGGTTTCTCTATTTCAGCATGCTGTCCAGAGGACAGCTGCTGCTTTAGAGCCAGCTAGGCGAGCTGAAGAGCTGCTAGTGTAGAGGACGGTGGGAAAACTGTTCGCCTTGTTACAGTCCTGCAGTCTGCTGACAGACCCCACTCAGCGATTGTGGGCTGTTGTTTCATTCACTGCATGCAATAAAATGAGAAGAGGGTCCCTCTCTCAAAGAGTTTACAGTTTAAGTGCTCATAATCCCATCAACTTCTTTTCTGTGCTCTTTTCCTGTCTTCCATTCTGTCTTGGTCCTTCCATTTCCTTATCCCAACTCCCATGTTACATCTCATATATCTTCTCACTAGAAAGAAACAAGAAAGGTCAGTGGGGTACTAGAATGGAGGCAGCTACTACTACCTGCTTGTAGTATGCAGGAGACAAACCAGAAGTAAAGGAGTCTGGCTGGAACACCAGTATTGCCAATGCTGGCAAATTCTGCCTTGTGCCAATATTCAAGGTGTTGCCAGATTAGCTTGGGGAACAGGGATGTACAACAAACAACTAACTGTCACATGAAGTTCTCCATATGGAGTGATCTCTTTGAATGCTGACGTGACATTCTGGACATTTATCTTGTAGGTATAACAGACAAAAGCAGGCTTATTACACAGAGTTTCTAACAACTGATTGCTTGGCTAATTACATATGTTCCCCAGGTAGCATCAGTTGAAGAAACATATCCTTCCTTTCTTTGCTATAGCAACTTTTATAACATTGCTGCTGCATTTAACCCCCAGGAGGACCTGTATTTCTATACTGTTAGGTTGATGTCTATTAATACAGCTGGTAGAGTTGCTCAACACAAAAGATACAGGGGAGAAATACTCACCATTTCTTGTCCTGCAGCTCAGCGACCTTGCCCATCACACTGAAGTGTCTTCTGGAAAACAACGGAATAGACAGACGAGTGGCACGATTTGTCCTTCCCGTTGGTGCGACCATAAACATGGATGGCACTGCGCTGTATGAAGCGGTCGCTGCTATCTTTATTGCTCAGGTTAATGAATATGATTTGGATTTGGGACAAATTATAACTATAAGGTAATTTTTTTTTTGCAGTATCTGAATTATTTTTCTCTATTCATGTTGACAGACATTATTACAGTATCTCTCAAATTCCCATTTAGCCGAGATCTTTCTACAGCATATTCAAAGTTAACTTTGCTGGAAAGCTGAATAATAGGGAAGGTAGCAGTGTAATATGAGCTCTTTTATACCATATGCTAGGGAAAGCTTTGGTTCTGCACCTATAGAATTTGCTGCATAATCTAAGACTTTGCCTGTAGTTAAAAAGTAGACTGCTAACTAAAACAGCACAGCTAAAAAGGTCAACACCCACAGTATGGAGGAATTATATTAGCACAGTAGCATTTATACTGGTATAATTTATTCCTCTTCAAGAATGGAATATCCTCATTTTATGAACAGAAAAATAAAGCACCCATCTAGATAAAAATATGTAAATAATATTTCAAATATTTAGTAACTTTGAGTGGTAGCTACCTAACCTGGAACACTGAAAATCTCAAACTCTGCATCCAAAAACCAGAAAACCCTCTTTGAGGTTGGAAAAACTTCTTTGAGAATTTTGGCCAAGTATCCACCCCAAACTCCCTCAGGCCGTTTGCAGCGAAACACAGAACAGAATTTGATTCTTTGCTGTTTGTCCATATGGCCAGCTGTTTTTCCCCCTGCATCCATTTTTTTCATTTACCTGCTATACATCATACAGTCTCTGCCCTGAAACACTCGACAGGTCATTCATTCCGTAAGTTTAGTTCCACAGACACCCCTTGGTAACCCCGACATCCAAATCTGCCTTTGACTGCTTGTTCTTGCCTTTGCTGTGTTCCCTGAACAGTGCTTGCACAAGTGTTTTGTGAGTGTGGGTGTGAAACCAGACAGAACTGACCAGTTAAAAATGATGCAAGAAGAGAAAAAAATTGCCCCAGGGCCCAATGTGCAGCCCACAGAATGGTGTTTTCTCAGCACAAAGCCAAGAATACCTATTGCATACCTTAGGCCATGATGTGCGCAGGTACTTGGGGGCACAAGGTCTGTTCGGATAGCAAGAGGACCAGGAGGGATGGAGGAAGCCAGACCTGATCCGATTCTCCATCAGGGGTTGCTCCCAAAAGTGAACTATCCCCAACACCGGACTTTACTTCAGAGATCTTGTTGGTCCATTCCAAAAGAGAGGTGGGAGCAAACATACATACAGTGCAGATCAGGATTGGGGAGCTAAGTTATTTAACAGTTTAGCGGCCTCTCATGATCTAAAATGGTAGGTCTGCAGACAAGGAGGCAGCTAAGCAAGCGACAGAAAGCCTAAGAAGCATGAACTTTTACAGTGAGCAGTGAGATTTCACTATACTTTAGAGAAATCCTTCCAGGTCAGCAAAGCACTCCATGTCACCTAACTGTTGGATATTAGATCAACGTAATGAAATTTATTAATAACTTTTGTCACGCAAACAAACCCACTGAAAAACTTTGTGACAATAATGCTGTGACCTTCTCATCCCTGCAGCATAACAGCAACAGCAGCCAGCATAGGTGCAGCTGGGATCCTCCAGTCAGGACTTGTTACGATGGTCATCGTGCTAACTTCTGTTGGGCTGCCAACCGAGGATATTACACTCATCATTGCTGTAGACTGGGCTTTGTAAGTATTTGCCATGTACAATGTTAAGGTTGGGTGCTAAGTGCCAGCTATTAATGCTTATGTACTTTGATTTCCTGAAGCAGTTCTAACAAAGATAAACAGAGATGAAGGGATCACACAGCAAGGCCAAAAATCAAGTGTAAGACTTCATTTAGCTATCATTTTCTTGAAATAGCCTAGGATAGCTATAGGCCAATAGTCTCCTAAATGACTGCTGATTTGAGGCATTTCCATTCTGGGGTGTCCACCACTGTCTAGAGCCTCATATGGACTGTATTTGGAATAAGTGGTGATGAAACTCAAGCACTGCCTCAAGTAAGGTCCCAGATTTGGGGGGAGCTTGTGTGGCTTTTTTTAATCCAAATTCCTACCTGATTGTATATCACGTTTTTGTTGGAGGTCTCAAATAGTACAAAACAATTCCATCTTTCTGAAATGCACACGTATGCTTTTAAGAGATCAAAAGGACTGAGAAGTGAGAAGTAGAAAGGAGGGAGGAAAGCAGAAGTGTATTCTTGTCTTCATGAAACATTACCACATAAGGCTGCTAGTTACTGTATTCCCTAGAAATGCCTCAAGTCCCAATCTTCTCCAAGCTGTCCATTTTGTGAGCAAAGGAGAGTGGACAGCATAAGGCTCTGAAAGTGATTTGCTGCATAGGTAAGTGTTGGAAGGTAAAGTATTTGCCTTGGTGGAATATTCTCCCTGGAAGATGAACAAGATGTGAAGACAGTGTGAAAGGTCTCTGGCTTCCTGCAAGGAGAAAAGCTAGCCAGCCAGGAGGATGTCAACCAAGAAAGAGAGAAAAAATAGGTGGAAAGAAACTTATTGAGTATGAAAGCAAGATCTCCAGATTAAAAATCAATCAGATAAGTCAATATAAAACATAAACCAATGCTAAACACTGACAAATACTCAGAATATATGCTCATCTACTTTGCTGTTCCTGTTAATGTGGGAATTTTCATGATTAGAAAGAACCATTCTTGTCTCCTAACTAACTGGAAAAGGGATAAAAAAGGAGGGAGAGATTAAAACACAAAAGGAAATGCTTATGGATTAATGTCATATCAGATCAGTAACTAATTGAAGTATGAATTGGTTGCTACACCAAATCACAGCAGAAAATCAGATGGCCAGTTTTTGAACAGATGTAGCAAAAAACCTGCATATGAGAGAGAACTTCTGTCTCAAAGACATATGCCACCAGAACTAAAATATCATTAGCTTTTCTAAAAGTATGGATGACATTTTAAAAGTATTGCATCCAACACTGAGGAAGTCTATATTCTAAGGAGATAACACCTATCTTGATAGTTGAAGACCAGACTGATCTTGAGACAAAAAATGATAGTTGATTACATTTGTCATAGACAAACAGAATAAAAATCCAAACATATGCTGTTTGTGAAATGCACCATTTTAAAGTACTACAATAGAAATGAAGCAAATCAGCTTGCTGAAGAGAACATACACAGTAAATACTGACCGATAGTTACCTAACTGACACGTGGGTTGCAGAGTTGATCTTCACAGCCATCCTAGAGAGAGTGGGAAACAGCATCAAGTATCATGGCTGCTTTTCTCATTCTTTCACATAAAAGAAAGTTGAACTTTTCAGATGAAATTTGTAAGACTAAAACACAACACAAGTTAAACTGTTGAGTACCACAGGTATGCAATAATACTACCTGCTATAGTACTCCTGGTACTTTCTACTGATGTGAAGAGGCGCTTGGCCTATGGCTGGATAAATGCAAGACTTCCTCCCCCAAAAGGCATCTTGGGGAGTGTTGTGATGCACCAGGGCAGCTCACCCACACACTGAAGCAAAATACACGATGCATCAGTTTTGGTAGTGGCGCAGTCACCTCTGTGTACTAAAAAGACGAGCATGCCTTGCCTTAACAGTACTGGGTTCAAGCAGACACGGTACCATCTGTCCGTATTTGCCCAGGGCTGAGAGCACTACTGTACTTAGCTTGCTGTTAGCAAAAACAGTGATAGAGACATTAGGGACAAAGGTTCACCTGTTCCAAAGCCATAAAGATCAGGGCCACCTCCATCTCATGGCTCTCTTTCTTCTAGGGACCGATTTCGAACCATGACCAACGTCCTTGGTGATGCACTGGCTGCTGGCATCATAGCACACATCTGTGAGAAAGACTTTGCTCCCAAACCCCCAAAAGTATGTATAGCTTGTCTGGGAGAGCAGTGGAACAGAGAACAGATTAAGATTATACACAGAAACAAGGGATGGACTCACTGAAGAAATTAAAATTACATTTTTTCTTTTTGCAGCAAGATCCAGTAAGCAACACAGACAAGTTTCCTTCTATAGAGACCTCACTTCTGCAGCCCAAAGACAACGTGATTGAAATGACTGAAGAAACCTTGACCGAACAGACAGGAGTTCATTATAACATCTGTCAGGTGTAGGTCAGTGTTCTCACTCCCAGGAAAGGGATCTTGGTGCTAAAACACTGACATTCTGAATGTCATATATGGATGCTCTGCAAGATGAAAGCCTTACTTGGCACAAAAAGCAGAAAAATCCCATCCTTTGAAGACTCAGATGCCCCAAAGAGCACACGGATAGCATAGAACAACTGAACAGCAGAGCCAAAGGGGGAAACGGAGCCAACTGCTTGTTGTAAACTGAGGATACATCTGCAAACTTGCTGCCCTGTCTGAAGCAGCTGGGATTTGAAGGTTTTACGCCACTAGTTTTTTCAAGCATAGCTCTTTCTAAGGTCAGAGAAATCAGCAGATATCAGAAAATTTGAACTGGATGAGATTAAAAAGCAGCAGAGATGGGACAAAAATCTGACACCTTATGTCAGCAACCTGTCTCTACTGTCCAGACTGCATTCTGTAAGGTTTTATTTTCTTTAATACAGAGGGTTTTTTTAAAGCCATTGCTTTCTTATAGTGGGATCTCATCTAAAAACTAAAATTTCAAGTATATTTTTTGTCTATAGCTCAAAATTAAATTTGGACACAACTGGATTTTCCAGTCATTACACAAAAATAGAAGGACAGTTGGTTGAAATGTTTCTCGTAATGATGGTCAGTATGAATAGCAAGAATCATTTTAACTAACTGGAGGGATGGAAAGATCTGCTTTACATGGAAGTTTACAGGTTGTTTTATCACAGTAAAAGTAAACTACCAGGTCCAATTGCAATTGCATTGATTTTCCCAGCTAAGGATCTGTCCTTAAGTTTAAATTCTTGTTCCAATTATAGCCTTAAAATATAGGTTTCCAAACACAGCCTTCTCCACAAAGGCCTTTTACACAAATGATTCACATAGCTGAATTCATTTCTCTCTCAAAATGATATCTCCTTTCCCCCGCATTGGTATGCCACAGCGTAAGACATCTGGAAGTAGCTTAAATTCCCACTAACATCACTTGCTTTCTCCAAAAGGAGATACTCCTGACCCAACTCACAGGGAAATCAATTAATATGGATCCTATTATTCCGATGACGTTGGATCAGAACCTGAGAGAGTGACTAATGAGTTGAGGAGGATCTGGGGGTATGCACAGCATGTATTCTTTACAACATATACAAATAAGTTCGTACTGTCTACAGAGGAGGAAGAATGCCTGTTTTTGAGGGTGTACTACTGGCCTTTTTCTCTCACAGATTATCTCAAAAGCATTCTGCAATTGCACACGCAGAAAATAGTGGCTTAAAGACACTTTTTTTTATTCCTGTACATAAAAGTTTTATGCTAGAGTGAAAAAAGTTTTACGCTCCCTAGTGAATATGGGGTGGGAGCTGTGTCTTTGCCCCTTCCCTTCTGTTAAGTTGCTGCTCATATTTGCTTAAGGAATTTCTAATTTTGTCTGATGCGATAACAAATTTTCTACAGAAAATGAATGCATCATTTTAGTCCTTACTGCTTAGGGCAGAACATAGCCCTACTCAATCATGTGCTTCCAAGCTCTAAACAAGAAGCAGTATTTTTTTTCTCCTTTTCTGCAAACAAACTACTTAAAGAATTACCTAAACTGACCTAAGAACATCTTGTGATGGAAGTTTGCATAAACAAGACCTTAAATGATTCTGTGCTTCTGTCCTCAGAACCTCATGCTCCTGTAACATGCATACAAGTGAGGGAACCTGCCAAAAGCAGCATTCACCAGGGGCAGCTCAGGCATGTCCCCCGCTTCCTAGAAAATTCTGAGGTGCACCTCCCATAACTTCACACTCAAGCTCACCTCCATCACAAAACTTTGTGCAGATGCTCCTCACCTCATGAACCACCACACACAATTACATCCCCTCCATACAACTTAGTTGAGATCCTGTTGCAGATGTAGTGTATATGAGAGCATAGTAAGACATGGCTTACAGCACAGTAAGGTCAATGTTCACAGTACCATCGTTTGCAAACTGCTGGATTTCATAACAAAGGTTCAGATATACTTCATAAATTCTGCATGTAGGGTTCAAATGCATCTGCAGCTTTGCTGGGCTCCCAGAAGTTACGTTCAGATAAGTGACCATCATAACGAGCACTCTGCTGAGCGCATTAGTCCTCAACTAAGCACAGCCTTTGTGACTACCCAAGCAGGTGTAAGCCACAAAAAGGGTAGAGATGCCACACAGATGCCTTAGCTCAGATCTCTACTAGTCTGGCCAATTCTGCTCCATGTTTCATTTCACTGTGTTGACATTCTGTCCATTTCCAAACGTTTTCAAAAGGGGAGGAAGCAAAAACATCCTTGTATAGGACACTCCAAAATCCACATCTGAAAGAATCAGCTAGCATTGTGTAAACTGCAGAGGTCCCAGACCTTAGGTGTGCAACCTAAATTTTTAGAAAACGAAGGTAAGTAAAGTGTCTCATTTAAACCAGACAAATGAGGTGCCCTGCAGCCAACAGTGAGAGACAGGCATCTTTAAGAGCAGTTCATCTGTATTTTACAATCAGATTCCTAAACACATCCTGTATTTTAGGATCAGATGAATTGTCTCCTGAAGGTTCTTACTGACAGGCTTGGACTGAGTGCTAAGACTTTTAATTGCTCGAGTTAGTTGGATGAATCCCACTCTGAATTACATGTTTGAGCAGAGATATTTATTTTTAGAAAGCTGAGCCTTTAGAGTCCATTTTGTAAGACCAGATTTTGGGTTTGATTTTGAGACACAGACTACCCAAACCATGTGCCAATACAAACAGGAACAAGTGACAGTGGAGAAACATTATACCCAGCCCGAACTTGCTGAATCACTTACCTGGCAATCTCACCTCAAAAATCTTCTACTCACTGTCCTTGAGCAGAACCACAACAAAACAGATATTGGACCGTTCTCCTCCTTGATTCCCCTCCAACATTCCTGCCGAAGTCTTCAACTATCTGCAAAGCATGACCTCAAACCACATTCTGTTGCTAAAATGTTAACAGCAGCAGCATCATGCCCACTATCTTCAGAGAACTGTCTTTTTTTTTTAAAGACATTTTAACTCCATTTTGCTGTCTTTTTGTCTGCAGAATCCTAAATAAAGCTGTTTGCTTTGGCAGGCAGCAATTGTTGGATACAGCCAGAATGAATATTCTTTACACTTGCATCCTATTAGACATCTGATAGTGATTTCGCATTTCTAGTCAGGTAGAATTCTTTGTGATTCTCCTCCCAATGGCCATAAATAACAACCCTGACCTTTACTTGTTAGTTTCTCATATATTGGCAATTCATCCTCTTCTTCAGATGATGATACCTGAAATCCAGTCAGCTATCTTAGAGTTATTAGTTGCTCTTCAAGATAAGTATTTTCTTCCAGCCTGGGCACCAGTATTCCCTATACAGGAAGTCTTAAGTAGGAAATAAAACATTCACACATATACTCTGCAAGTAACAGTAATTATTCACTTGCTCATAATCAGAGTCACAAAAGCAGAAACTAATTCTATCTTTGTATTCATGAATATCATTGCTTTTCCAGGTAGGTATGATAATATTTCTGACCACCTCTGGTTCTGTTGAGGAAGCAGGAAATGGAACTGAGCACCAAACATGGCTATTAACTCAAAAACAGAAAAAAACCTGCATTCAGGGAACTAGTAAGGATGTTTGTCCACCTATGACCTGAACAATCTCATCTTTTGTAACTGCAGCCATAAAACCTCCATATTCTTTCCCTTTTCACCTCATGATCTAGCAAAAGCAGCAGCTCAGTGAGCAAGAGCAGAGTTAATTCTCTAGCTGGACACAGCTGGGCATCGGACTATAGTAATATTCAGCTCAGTCATGCTGTTTAGGGTGGAACAACATGAGCTCCTCAAGTAGTTGGACTGGGGCATTTTCAGTCTGCCAGTTCTTGCCTTGACAGTGCCAGACCAGATGTTACAAAGAAAGGTGCAAGAACCTCGTGAACAGGCAAATACAAAACAACCTGTTCCTCTCCTCCTTCCCCCACCCCTTCCCCAAAGCAGGTCTCATCCAAATACACGGCTCTTTTAATAAGTCCCCATGGAAGAGGTATTCTCCCAAGACCTTCTTCTTTTCTCACCTTTCAGTATGGAAGTAGAAGCTCTAGGCTGCTGACTATTTCTCCTTAGCACATCCCCACCAGGAATATCAACTGCACTTGCAAGATTAGCATGACTGAGCAGCGGTGAGCTCCCCTCCATCTCAGGAGAGGATGGGTGAAAAAGGATAGATACCATTTTAAAGCCTGGGAGGCTACTGTTACTCACAAATAAGTGACCTGTATATGACCAAGCTCCTCAGGCTTGGAGTCTGGAAGGAGTTCAAATTCCAAAAAAATCTGTTCAGTGTAACTAAAATAAAGTTACCAAATCTATTAAAAATGTAAGAGCCCTTTCAAGATCCTGCCTGTTTTCTTTGAGGTTTATTCTCACTGCACAAAGAAATGTTTAAGTCAGACACAAGCACTGTCTGAAAGAAAAAAAGTCATAAATCCCCTCAAACTTCTCAAATACTTGCATCTTCAGCACTCCATTTTCAGTCTGTATTGTTGCAGAAATTGAAGATACATCTGCTTACTGCATACAAAACACCTTGGCTAAGAAGTGGGCATACACAAGTTAGATATATAGTGTAGTATACACTGGCTTAGCAGTTTGGAAATCATTTGTCCCCAGTCTCTCCTCTTCACTGCTTGGAATTCTAACTTCCAACCACTATGTTAACTAAAATATTATTACAGTCTCTTTAGTGCTTCAAACATAATTAACCCACACACCTGGAAGACAGGGGGAAAAAATAATCAGACAGTAATACCTAAAAGGGAAAGGGGGGGGGGAAATTAAGAGAGTAGCTGGCCCTATAAGACATAAAGAGTGCGTGATACAAGCTTAATGTCATCAATTCACTATCCAAACTCACTCGTGTACAAAGAGCACTACTTTCCTGTACTCTAAAGCCCAGAGTCAAAATCAAAATATATGCTTTAGTTAACTCCTTGCTTACAGCCCTTGGACTTAAGTCTATAACATCCTTATTGAACAGAAAATTTCTTGAGCACAGAATTCAAGTGATGCAAAGTTGCTATGGAAAAAATTAGTCTATGAATATGCAGAGTTATTTATAATGCCCAACGCAAGTGCTCACCATTTCAGTTATACAGCCTGCTGAATTCTATTGGTTCCTATGAGTGATGGCTTTGTAACTAAGATGTTTCTTAATTAAAGTGTGGGTTCTTGTTTTAATAAAAAGAGTTTAAGAAAAAAAAAAATCTTGTGCCCTGCAGTCCTGGCTTTCAAAACTGCAGCATAAACTTCTGGAAGCTGAGCAAGGGATGTAATGAAAATGGGTGAAGCAGAAGCAGAGTAACTACATAAGAGGTAGCCTCATTTTACAAAAATACACAGAAGTCTGGCACACTCTTTAAGAATTAGTGCAATCCAAAGAAGAAACCTTGACTCTGCTTGAAGTTCTGATTTTTCTGAGTTTCTATAAACTCTAGTATAATGAGGATGAGCTCAATGAGGAATTTGAATGGCACAGCACTTACACTTCTGCAGCAAACGTATTTATTTAAAAAAGAGCACACATAGAAAGAGGTCTGGAAAGTCCTGACAGCTGGATTTACAATTACCGCTCACCATCATTTATACAAAGAGTTTAACTGTGATACTTGAGCCAGGAGAAAAATGATCATAAGAGAAGGCGAAAAAACATCACCAACAACAAACGAGGAAATTTTAAAAGGACTGTAGCCTCCCTCACACTTGTCAAGAATGCATGCTGCTGGCTGCTCATGGCCATACAATTCAGACTATTCTGAACCGGGTTGGAGAAGGGGAAAAGAAATGCCAGCATCCTGGTGCCTAAACAAAGAAAATAGTCTCTTAGCAACACCCTGTTTTGTAACAAAGAATCCAGGCTTAGGTGCCTCTACTGACGACAGCTATGGCAATGAACCACGGAGGAGAAAAAAATGTCTTGGGCAAGCAGGTCTCGGGCCATATGGGGCCGTATGAATGAACGCCTGACGCTCCCTGGCAGCCGCACACAGCAAGATGCTCGTTTACTAAGCAAGCCGCTGCATTCCTCACCAAATACAGCCTCCTGTTGGCTCTAATCTGCAACTCAATTAGGAACACATTACATGAACCTAATATTACAAAGATATTTCTGACAAGGACATTAACTCAGCGACAAGCCTCACGCTCCTTGGCTGGCTTTGGACAGTAAACAACTGCCTCTGTTTTTGCCGTAATGTGATCGCCTAACTTTACTTGGGAGAGGTATCAAGCTGGCTGAAGAAAATTTGGCAGTCCATCACAATCTTCACGTGTGTGCATGAATCATTCATTTCACCACATCCCTCGAGTTCTTCCTCAACCTACATAATAGCCCTCACTTCCACTTGTGCCCCATCCCCAGCTAGAAAACAACCAAACTGCTCAATTGGTTCATTGTCAAAATAAGGAAAGCAAGTTGGTGCAGTTCAAAATTAGCAGCATGTTGAAAGGCTTCTGCCTTTCTATTCATTCCTGCTTAAGAGCTCACAACTCAATGGCACTCTGTCACACGCTGCACTTGGGAACAGGATATCCAGAGTGATTCTCAGAGTGCTCACTCCAGTGAAAACACTAAATGGCCATTTTGAGCCTCCCTTTCATGCAGTCTATGCAACAAAACCAGCTCTATGCTCAGGATGAAATCAAAACCACCAGATGAACCTAGATTTCCAAGTTCTCACCAAGAGTCTTTCACTACGTTCTCATGCAGAGATGCAACAAGGTAGATTGTTGATTGCCAGATCCTGTGCATCACATAAATGACTTTCTAATTCCCCACCTAGTACATCTCCTATCTGAAGGATATAGGCAGACCAACAGCAGTAATAGGTGAAAATGAGACTCCTCACATTATTACCTTCTTGAACGCTTCAGTCCTGCGTGTCACAAGATACCATGAAGCACATGACTGGACCTGTCCGGCTCATCAAATGAGCTCTCCTACTGCTACAGGCACCCTTCCATCCAACCTACCTATCATATTCCACCTGAAAAGGAGAGAAGAGGGGAGTGGATGGTTGTTCATACTACTCCAATTGAAAAGCTGCTGCAGAAACAGCCTGCTATGCTGGTTAGAAACTGTTTTAATTCTACCTTGAGTTTTAGCGACAACACAGCCTCACTATTTTAGTATCGTGCTTCTAATCCCCTTCTGTACTTCCAAAGGATAAATCCCATCCTCTCTCAGGTGCCCAAACAATTTACACTCAGTTTTCTCTCAGAATAAATATGCTCCATGCCTGTCCTCACCCTGGTAGCACTTCACTGCACCGGAGTCCTGAAGATGCATGTTTATACACTCTATCTGATCACATAGCACCTGTGCCTTGTGAAGGAACATTAATACTTCTCATGCCTACTAATCACCTCTCTCCTCACACTCACTAAAGACTGGGAGGAAGATTAAGGAAGATGAGCTGAGAGCTACAGCATCTCTCAGCAATTTCCGGCTGAGAATTTCATAGCATGTAAGTGATATTTCAACATAAGCAAATGTTAAAAATGCCTCCCAGAAAGCTAAGAAATTAATAGCATCCTCCCAGCTGGGTATCTCCTACTCAACTTTCTCCACTGCTGTCTTCTTTTAAAGCAGGTCCCACCCTAAAATTCCTGTAGTTATAGTAATTATTCAAGTTTATTTAATGCTTTATGTGATACTGTATCAAGCACTTTACAGAAGTCTAGGATGAATGGAGGTACTGCACTGAATTTCTATAAATAATTTCTTCTTCTCAAAGAAACCCATCAAATTAATAACACTATCTGTGATAAACCCAAGCTGTCTTTGAACCATTTCTATTTACCTTCATATCTTTAAATCTCTTAATCAAAATTTGAAGTATAAGGCTTCAGAATAGTTTTTTAGGCTATGCTTCACTTGGATCAAAAAGCCGCATCACAGTGCACAGCCCCTTGAAAGCAGTTGCCATAGTCTTCATTTCCTGATCTTAGTGCTTCGCAAGGGTAAGCGTCTTGCGTATTGAGAAGCATAGTTCTAAAGCCCTGTGTAGTACTGGGATCAAATTAATGAGGTTATAATTGCCCATGTCACATTCCTCTAATACGCGTGTGCCTGATACTATTTTACAGTAATTTCTATCTAGGTACCCTCATTATCATCATCTATTCTTTTTCTGCCAACATGCACAACATTCCCAACTTAGCTGAAAATTAAGTCTCTATCCTACCTCACAATATCACAACCCCTTCACATCCAGATCTTTTATGCATATCTTACATTACTAACCAGTCCTGCTCCACCTGCAATTACCTACTAGCTTTCCGTTTTCTCTTAATTCTCTTTATGGTTTGGGGTTGGTATTTTTTTGTTTTTTGTTTTTTCAATGCAGTCTTTTGCTTTTCCAGGAATATAGATTGATGATAGTACAGGCAATTCCAGCTAAAAAGCAACTCTAACTCTCACATCCATATACCCCAGCCTTCCAGTCTAGCTGGTTTCTCTTAATAGTTCCTTTAGTTTAATCAAGGCACCCAGCTGACATTAAGCACTCAAAATATGTCTGAATATATGTTCTGAGGGCAATGCCACTTTAAGCAGCCCCAGGCTCAGCTGTTTGATCCCATCTTTGAACTGCCCCTTCAATAGTGCTGGAATAAGTATCCATGGGACTAAATGGCAAACAGATCCAAGAACAGAACTAGGTTAAAAGTAACCACTGTTATAGGGCTTTTTAAAATTTGATTAGTTCATTAGTCTGTTCTTTATGCACCTACACCAACAGTTATACCTACACAAATAAGATGACAGTTGAGGGTAGGTACAAGAAGCTGGAGATTGGAGTGTTCGTAGTGGCACTGTCGTCTAAACCCATATACAAAATACAGCTTTAGATTTTTATTTCTGCTCACAAACACTTGATTTTTTTTTTTTTAGGGCTTGCACTTCTAAGATCTTCTCATCGTTCAAAACAAGTTTTGAAGCAGTATCACATCACATTTCTTTAATACCTATTAAGCTTTCACACAGATATGAATGTCAACAGCATAAAACTGCAGTGGTTGTAAGGAATTTCTCGTTCAGCTAACCCCAGTAAGGAAGGGGAGAGGAACAGGCCGAGGAAGGCTACAGTAGTAGCAGCTGTTAGAGCAGCATTGGCCAGGAGGTGAGAAGATCCCAATCCAGCGTGCATACTACAGAGGACTGTAACATTTCTGAGCAAGAACATTTAATCCCTGTTCAAATTAGGGTGGCACCCATCTTTTCTTCCTTTGGTTCCTGCAACAAAAAGAATGTTCTTAGGATTGGATGACACTCACTTTCCTCACCGAGCAAAGCGATAAAATGGATTAGATCTCCCATTCGATCAAGACCGTACCCCCCAGTAACTGATACAGAGTACTGCTGCTAACACTCCTACAGAGATGTGTCCCATTTGTTGCACTTAACACCCCAGCAGCTATGAGAGCGTCATCAAGTTATTCTTTGCAGAAGATGTGCTCCACAAATTATGTCAGGCTACCTTAATTCAACAAATTCAAAAGAAAATGTCTGTCCTTTTCCCTTTTTATTCTTCTTGGATGTGGCCTTAAAAGAATCAGAAGTCCCTAGCTGGCATTATTGCCTCACCCAAAATGAGAATGTACATAGCACAGCGCAGGAGCTGGGAAATCTGATACCACTGCAGCGGATAATAGAGCTGTTATTCTGCTAAGGTCAGTATTTGTGACATGAATATGGAGAGGCTGAATCCAGGTCAAACACTCCTTTATCAAGGCCACTGGCAGTCCAACAGTACACAAGGCTCAAACTTGCCCAGCTGAGACCGCCCGTACTTTGAGACCAGGAGGAAAGCACAAAGCTTCAAAGCAACACTCCAACAAGATACAGCACCTCTTGTGTTGCCCCTAAGAATTGCTCAAATAACAAAACACACAAATCGGAACGCTCCCTAGTAACCGTCACAGTGCGGAGACAGCATTGCCCAGGAATAAAACAACTGGTGCATGCCCAGAGACATGGCAAGGCAAGTTCTCCTAAGCCACCTGAGTGACAGAAGAAGGCACAAAGACATCAAAGTATGCAGTACATCAGCACCTGGCTATAAACCTTAATCTTGCCTTGTTCAGAAGAGAAGCACTTAAGACACTCGGGCAAGACCTCAATACATTTTATCTAAGTCAGCACAAGCAGCCAGGATGTCTGCTCTGGGATCCAGTGATGGGGTGGGGGGAGTAAGGGGTCAGATGGTGCACCCCAGGCAATCATGTTGTGTGCCATGGCATACGAGGTCAATCACTGCCATTTCATTAGATTCACAGTCAGTCTTGAGGCTGAGTTGTCTTCCTTCCTCCATTCCTGCAGTAAGAAAGGATTAAAACATTAAGGCCTATGACGTATGGTAAAACCAGAAAGGGTTAAAAAAAGACCCCAAAAAAAGAAATGAAAATTTTTTAAATTGCTGATTCCCAAACAAGTGACAGTACTTTGCCTTGTAGGGAGAAGCAAATGTGAGATGCTCCCTGGAAAGCAGCAATATTGTGCATTGCAGAACCGCTGTTGAGAAATATCAAGACATGGAAGTATATAAAATGACAGTTTTCTGAAACTATTTCAAGAGAAGTTTTGGGGAAATTTGACAGTTAAGTTTTTATCCAGCTGGAGATTAATTTTTTTAAACTTCTATATCTTGCACATTGTATTACTGTATTACAGTCAAAACAACCATGACTATTAAGTTACAGAAATAAACTTGGATGTTTAAAGACAAACACCTTTGTATGAAATATTTCTATACTGCATTTGTGTGTGGAATAACATATGTGCACATATGAGATACACATGTTATTCAGTACATATAATTTAGTGATATAAATATACATACATTATAGATAAACAAAATATAGTCTATACACATTTTAATATATACATACACAAACAGGAACACATATGTATATATAAATATATATGTATATACAAGTGTATATGTATACTGTGTCTCTTGAAAGATGCAAAGGAGAATGAACAGTCTGGGACAAGTAGGTGAAGTAGCCTATAGAGTCACAAAAAAAAAAAAAAAAAAAGGTTTCATCCCAAATTTTACAAGTCTGGTTTGACAGAGACCAAAACCATTTGTATCATGACTCTAGAAAAGCACACGGGCTTACTTACCACAGCCTTACGTAGGCTATAATACAGCCTTGAAATCCTGCAAGGGTGAGTGCACACTCCTTCCATGACACCTGAGCTGGAGCCTACAGAAGTCTATGAAAAGGAAGCAGCTCAGCACTGTTTATACAGACTCAACACTGCTCCTATGCCAAACAATTTCTGCTTTGCTCTCCTTTATGATCTTTCTTTGTAGCATGCACAGGCTGGACTTGGGACAGAATCTGTTCCAACACATTCAAACAGAATTTCAGTTAAAATAAATTTTAAAAGTCCACTGATAGACATTCAAAGAATTCAGGAAGCCCCAGACCCATTTTTATTAAACTCAGCATAAGAAGGTTTCTATAAGTTCTAGTTTAAGTTGAGAGAACCCTCTTTAATCAGCACTCCAGCTATGACTCTGCAGAGAAAAAACAAAATCAATTTTGAAGAGTTTAACATTCACAGCATTATATACTATATAATTCAAACTAAAAAAAAAATCTGCATTTTAACTGTGCCTAATTAAAATTAATTTTATTATAAAGAAAAAATATTTGCCAATAGGATGTTGGCAGAACTGTTCTGACAAGCTAGACTCAGATACCCATTTTGCTAAATTCACTGCTTCTACACAGAAATACAAAAAAAAAGTATGTCAAGGAGCAAAGAGAGAAACATATACTGCTCATCTTCATTCACTTATATTTGTGACAAACGTGTAAAACGCAACCTCTATCATGACAGTTTTCTTTTCAGCATCCTGCTAGCAGCAAGTGATGAAAGTAGAAGGCAAGTTAAAGCCACGAAAGGTAGCCTCAAAATTTTTTTTAAAAATTAAAAAAAAAAGCACGAAAGGAGAAGGACTATTATGGGAATAGGCAGGTCCCATCTGACATCAACGGCTGTGTGCGCTGGGGAAGCATGAGGGGAATGAAGACGAGATTGGTGCCCAGGCTCATGTGCTTTCCTTAAATAGCTTTTCCTACCGCCACTGCCGGAGACAGAATCCTGAGCTGGACGCACCAGTAACATGACCCAGGAGAACATTTCTAAATATTAATATTTTTCAATGGTGTGTGGATATTATTTTTTTTTTTTAACAGAATGGGAATCGAGGCAAGACATGGAAGGCAGCTGTGTTTCTCTTTACAAGAAGAAAACATCACATTTTACAAGCAGATATAGAGAGAACAAAAACACAAAGGAGCATAGGATTTTTTTTTCTCCAGTTTGTCTCCTGAAGTACCAGTGAGTTGGATTTCAATACAGTTTAACTCCTTTATTTCAGAATATTCTGAAAATTAAGTATGTGAAATTTAATAGTAGGAAGCCCCAACAGACCCCACATTAGACTTTTACAAAACACTTGCTCCAAGTCTCTGGGGAATCCTGCAAAAAGAGAATACCCATTCAGGGGTTAATGTGTCTAGACTCATTTTTTTCTTTTGCTTTTGAATAAAACTGCCCTTTCTGAGAGGGGGCCCATACTTCACTTGGGCATATTTTGTTATTAAGCTTTGTGGTTAAGACATGCCTTATCTCCTCATGATTTTTCATATCAGAAGAACAGAAAAATACAAAGCTTGCATGAACCTATGGAAAAGGAATAACACAGGACTAACATTCTATGGGATGAAGAACATGGAAAGTTGGCCTAGGTCCACCCAAAAAAAGAAGCTATGAAAGATCTAAAGTCCTATGCTGTTAATTAAACATTTCTGATTATAATGGATGCTGCACATTCAGTAATGCGTTGTTATACTGATAGCAACAGAAAAATGCTGATTTCTGCTCTTCACCAATTCAGCACAGCAGGTGGCTCCAACTTGGCGAACAAGCGCTGTACTGAGCAATTTTCATAACAGGAAAAAACCTTATTTGGAAAACTGGTTTTCCACAGTATCAAGATGCCTGATCTGACTTGGCACTGCCATGCATCATATGCTATCATACACGATGCACTATATGATTCCCCCCCCTATTCCTTTTCTCAGCTAAAGTCACTAAGAGTTCAGCAAAAAAAAGTCAAAGCCAAGGTCTCAAAGGCATAATTATCCCAGCTCCAAGACAGAAGGATGATTTCTGTGACTAAAGAACACAGCAAGGCACCTCCTGAAACTCAAGAGGAGTCAACTTCATCAAAATACAGTAAAATGTTGTGTTGGTGAAGTAACAAGGGAGTAGTACTGTGACACTTTAATGCAACCTGCTTAAAGACAACAGTAGTAGTATTAGGATTCAAATGCCTTTCTTCTGACTAAAAGGACACAGTTTCATGAGCATTTCTTAAAAGGTCACTTATACAGCCTTTCCCGAGTCAGTCAAAACATGGTGTCTATCTTGCCTCAAATCATCAGAACTGAAATGGGAAAAGAGGAACCAAAATACCCTGCCGGATCCGTGAAGGATTTCTTGCTTTCGACAACTCTTCGAAAATTTCAAACCAGATTTATGGGTAGAAGTATAGGTGTTTGTTTGTTTTTTCCCCCCCGTCTTAAATCAGGATAAACACCATCATAAGATGGGAGAGAACAACATTTTTTCTGAAAAATAAGTCATGTGCCTTATTTTAATTCCATCTTTCTAATAATGTTAGAAATATTATAATCTTTAGTGGTGTAAACTTGATTAGCCTATTCATGAACACAGTTCAGATTCTTCTGAAAAAATGTCAAATCCCAAATTGCACAATAATAACCCAATTCCTGTAGAAAAAAGAAAACATGAATAATTAAGTAAAAGCCTAATTCTATTCTGAACTACATCAACTCCCATCATGGATCATTTAGAAACACTATGAGTATGTTCCAAACAAGTACTTAACAAAAACAGTAATGAGCATGTGGCAAAAATAACAAAAATCCTTTGCACTATTCACAGATAATTTAAGTATTAAAACTAGTGTAAAATATCTAAGCTTTGTTTCATTTAATTTTGACAATAACATAGAAAACAATGCTCATAATTCCATCCACAGGATTCTACAAAGCTGCAGCTTCATTCATCAAATCTTTGAACTGTTTCAATATCAAAATTCCAATTTTTCAATTTGCTTAAAAATCATTGCAGAGAATTTCCAAGCATTTGAATTGCAACACAACCAAAATATGGACTTGGTACATTTTTGCAATTATTTCTAAAATAAGTTAATTTACATAAGTACTCTCAAAATAACACAATGGGATTCAACTTCATTTTAGACATTTGGAAAGCAGTGTCATACTTTATTTAAAATAAACCCATGTAAAAACAAAGTTTAAATGAAAATGGTACCTGAAAAATAAATTATTTGATATAAAACAAATCAATAACTTAAAAACACACTAAATATACAAAATGTTTAACCATATACTGTACAGTATGGAAAACAATTGATAAAACCTTCTGTCCCACAAACAGATTAATTTATAAACAAAAGATTACATAAGTTAAGGGAAATTAAATCAATAAAAAGACTAGAAGTACAGTATTATTCAAAGCTACTGGTCAAATAAAGGTTTATCCCAACTTATGTTTCAAATATCTCAAGTCATTTTCTTCTCAATGACCAAGTGAAAAAGTTCAGCTGTATCACTGAAAAGTTGCTCAAAATGTTTAAAAGTAATGAACAATAATTACTATGAGAATAAAGGTTCTAAAATATGAACACAGTAGCAAGTTTTCAAGGTTTCAGGTGGCAATTCTACTTTTACTGAATTTCTATCATTATCAACAAAAGAATTTAGTGCTGAAAATTCCACTCAACAGAAAAATATCTCTAGTTAAAACTTTGTAAATCTTTTACCAAGTGTGATATATAACAAATAACTGCAGCAAGACTGAAGAAAACAATAACAGGTTTTAAAGTCAAAGCCACTCACTGGATGTTGTATTTCGCTTTAGAGATCATAAAGGCTTTAACTTTTTTTTTTTTTTTTTTTTTTAATCATGCAGAAAGAGAAAGCAACACCTATGGGTTTATTCAGCTTTACTACTTAGAATTACTACAAAAAAAGCATACAGAAAAATTAAGCTGTACCTGATTAAACTAAGAGTATACACTTTTAGAAATTAACTGCAATTTTCACCTCTGCGCTGGCTGTGTCATGGAGATGTACAATACACAGGTACCACCTCTTACTTGCAAGAGTGAGGTAACAGAGTCCCTTTTTATGAAATCCACTTTTTATTATGAAGTAGAAATCCAGTAAGGTGTAATAAACATATAAAATAAATAAATTGATCAAAAGACTAGGCTTTATCAGTTCTATTGTGTTGAGTATCCAACACTGACAAGAAGTGCAGAGCTACATCAGAGGAACTTGCCCAGGACACAGAAGAAGATTCTTCTGCTTCCAAATACAGAGATTAAAGTACCTAGGGTGACAAATTCAGTTCCCGGGAAAAAAAATATATATATAAATGCAGCTCCACCATGGGTGCTAAGAGGGAGCTGTGTTTACTTACACTAACTGTGAATTTGGTCCCTTCACTCTAAAGCTATTCTGAGGAGCCTAAAAGTAGAAATGTTTTACAATAAGGTGCTTCATTGACAGTTTTACAAAGAACACATTTCCCCAGTCCGGAAGTCAAAACATGGTAACCTTATCATAGAGGTAGCATTAGGACAAACAGCTCTATATTTGACTTTTGTGATTAAACCATGAGATCGCCACCAGTAGTTCACAAAAAGCTGTATGTTAAAAAAAAAGTTCCCACAGATCCTAGCATTTTGCAGGTAAATATGAGAAGACCTAATTTCAATAAACAGCTGATTTTATTGTTAGACCTGTTTATTTTGTTAGAAAAGTATATTCGGGGATATTCTCAACATTTTTTTTTTTTTAAAGCACATATGTAACTATAAACTATCCAAAAAGTAACTTTCAGTATTCTAAACTGGAATAATTTAAAAAAATCTCTTCTGAAATATTTGAAGAATCACTACAATATTGCCCTTACCCAGAACATTAACCAACACAAAATTATAATAATTGTTTGAAGACCTTAGGACTACTCATTTTCAAAACTTAACATTCAAAATATCGAATAACCTTTCCAATTATTTAATCATTTTAGTTGAAACTGTTGAACGTTCTTTCTATAGATGCAACTATGCCAATTTATTTCAAGATTTTTTAAATGCTTTGTATAAACAACATTGCAGTAATGTTCAATACCCCTAGAAATACAGATGGTCTCTCCAAACTTTTAGTAGCAAAAGACACTGAAATCCTTCGGTCATCTGCAACAATGTAAATGACCATAAACTGACCAATTATTCACCGCAGTGAGAAATTTATCTTATTTCAGTGACTTGGATGCCTCCGAGCTTTCAGTGGTTTTCATGCTGTCATGATACAGATGTACTGAAAAAACATGACCAACCAAAGGGAAGGAAAAGAACATGTGGACATACATTGCTATGGGGACACTGCTCAGCACAGTGATTTCTCCTGACTTCTCCTTCCACCCTAAAAGATGGCTCAAGTCCTTCACAGTCCCAAACCTAGAGCAGCAGCGACGGGATTGTCACAAGCTCAGCACAGCAGGCAACATAACTGCGTTAGCTCAGTTCCCCTCCCTCCATGCAGAGGAGTGGAGCACAGAAACTTAGGTAAACCAAATTTTATGGTGAACTTATTTTGTTCTTCAAGCTACTTCAACGCTTTAGGGTAGAGACACCATCTAAAAGAGAATCATAGGAGAACAAACTAAAAACACTAGGCTGCTTTGATTCAGCTGACGCTTATAGCTTTTCTGATGTTGCTGCCTCCTCAAGCGAGGGAATCGTATTTGCCTTTGTCAGCTTATATAAAGCACAAAGCAACATTAGAATTTCTTTTTCTGTGGTCACTGTGAAATCTCCCTACGTGCAAATGGTTAACAGGAGGTTTAAACGGTGAACAGGTTTGTGGCTAGCTTTCTGCACAGGGGTCAATTCCATTCATAGTAGAAAGCTGGGACTGGAAAAGACCAAGCTTGAATAAAGCCTTCAAGGAATTTTAATTTTGACAATACTCAATTTTTTACCATATTAAAAAGAAATTATATATATTTTTTTAGTTCTGTACAATATAACTAAAGCCCAGAGTACCTGTAGAGAAGATTGAAGGGGGGTCTTCAACCATGATTAGGACAGTTTTGCTATTAACTGCACATTGTCTCATTTTAGAGTGAAACTCCACAGTCTTACAAAGAAATGTGAAAACAGCTCACGTGGCATTTGGGAAGCAGTCCAATCCCAGTTTGGGATTCTAAAACTAAAGGTGACAAGGCAGTAATTAAAATAATACCAGTCATTCAACAGCTGGTAAAATTTCCAGAGGTCTTGAAAAGATAACTGTATTAGTATCCAAAGTCCTGAAAGGTTGTTCAAGTTCAGATGTACAGTCCTGCTCTCATGTAGTAAGCCTTTACATTGCCACAAAGGCCAAGGCTCAAAGGCGACTGGTCTGCGGAGCACTTTATAGTCCAGACGGCTCACTTCCAGTGAAGTGAAAAATCAGTCTGACTCAAGTTTGGGAAAAGCCACCAAAAGAATAAAAAAGAAATCTACAGAGTAAAGGCAAGTTTTTGCAGAAGCGATAAGCATCCACATCCAAAACAAGTTCTCTCTTTGCTTAGAGCAATGTGGGAACAACTGAGTTTTGAACACAAAGCAAACAGGTCCATTTGAAAATAGACACCAGCTGAAGTGGGACAGTAGGATCACTGATGCTCCCCTTCGTATGCTCAACTGGCAGTCCTTCCATAGTGAGGCTACCTTGACCATAAGCAGGCCAATGAAAAAAGTACCCTTTCAGATATAGATAACCTCTCATTTTATCATCACACTTGCCAGCCTGATCAGAGAGTGTACAAGGAAATGGTGTCCCTCAGATTACAGGTCCATGAAGTCCAGATTAACCCCTTCAGAAACTCCAGCACAAAGTACATGCACAGTCCTCTGAGACACCATAATTCTCTGACATCTACACCCAAAACACTACAATAGCAGCATGGCTGTAGCTATGCATTTTCATCCAAGGTTACTGGAATAATGCCTGACCCCTCAACAGCAAGAAGCTAGAGGTGTCCTGCAATACTTCTAACATATTCAAAAGGACTCAAAAACACTCTCACAGCAGCTGCTCTCTGTAGCACATCTCCAGCACAGACCATCAAATCTAGTCGTTTAAAATCTGGTCTGATCATAATGTCCTAATTAGCAGTCAAGACTTTCTAGATTCTCTACCTTATTGAATCTATTATGTTTAAGGAGAAAGGTAACAGACATTTGGTTTGAAATAGGCCTTTTATATGACAAAAATCTTGAAGCTGTAAGCAAAGACTAAGGCAGAAGTAGCACCTGAAAGGAATTTATTTCATCATGAAATTAAGGGATGAATCAGCAAACACATTCTGCTTTTTTCTAAACTCCCTGAGGATCAAAAGGCCAAAATAACATTGGAAATGCATAAGTTCAAGGTAGAGCTTCAGAGAATGGTATGCTGGATGACATGCTAAGGAAGTATAGATCATTCACATCTTTCAAGCAGAAGAAGTGCTGATGAATTTCTTTATTAGAATTTCATTTTTCCATCCTCAACCTTTTGGTCTTTATTAGTAGGATGGGTGGATTATTGTTTAGGAACAAAGGCATCATCAATATGTGCACAATTTTTTCCTTAATTTCAGGAGCAGGTAAGTGGTGCTAATGTGACAAAAGAGGGCTTCTGCTATTTATGCCAAGTATTCATTGACTCTCAGAATCAGAGCAATGAACAAAACATACAACACTTCTTCCAGCATCAGCTCTTGATGACTTACTAGTACTCTTTTTTTCTTCTTTTCCTGACTCAAGGAGCAGTGCCTGGCTCAGGTAAACAGCACATTAACTGTTTTCAGAGCAATCAAAGGAAGCCTGAATCAGATGTTTCTTAAAAACACCTTCATACCACTGGTGAAAAAATATGCTGCAAAGCAAAGAATAAAAGATGGAAAAATGGGGAAGGAGTCAAAGACAACTGTGCTGAGACAAAGCCTTCCAGATGGGTTTAAAAATAAAGGAATGAAGTGACAGTGAATTCACAGTAGTGAGCTGCTGATAGGGCTGCACTGGCCAGCATGCTTTTAATGGTTATCAACAAACTCATATTTAGGGTGTCATTCACTGGAAGTCTGGACCCCAATCTAAAATGCTCTGGTAAAGCAGCAGCTCCCATTTAGTTAGAAAATTAATCTTGCATGAAACAAGGCAAAAGAGACAGTTACAGGAAATGGGAAATCACTGCAGATTCCTTCCAGTGGAATGGTCAAGTGTTGAGGTTAAGAAAGAGAAGCAATGGGACAAGGTAAGAGGACTTCTCCTACACTACTCAGTTTTATCATGGGAGAAGTCCCAGTAACACCTCTGAATCTCATCGGACACCAGAAAAGAAGGATTCATTGGAAGTGATAAATGAACAATGACAACGTGGTGGAAACATCAGAAAAAGACACTTGCTTATAAAGTGGCTGGCAGACAGCTCACTTTCTTCTTTTTTAGTAAGAGCTACTGTTTTAGAAAACACCACCACACCACCTCTTTCAGGCTGGCTGGGCTTCTCAGAAGTAGATAAAGTGAATAGGAACAGCTGGAAATGCAAGGCTGAATATACTAACAGCAGAAAAACACTTAAATTCACTGTACATGAGCTCTAAACTAGTGGGAGGCTGCACACAGTGGCAGTACAGATGGGCCCTGGCACAGACTCCCATCTCTGCCATAGACAGTTCCAGGACTATCAGCAACAGCACTTCCTAGACAGTCCTGAAGGCACTTAATGGAGATGGGCAGCTTGTTTAGCAACTCTCAGCTGCTGTGCAGAGATGCTGATGCAGGCAGAGCTCTCTGGGCAGCATAAGACTGCAGCTCCTATTGCAGGAAGAGCAGAAATGATGGTGATCACAAGGCAAGGTCACCTAGTGATGGATGGGATGCAAACTGTTACGGAAGAGCCTCTGGAAATTGGAAATTAAAACTTAACTGCTTGCTGGCTCTTTGGGACTGGCAGAGGTTCACTCCAAAAAGAAACACTGCAATGTAACTGACCCAATTTTTGCATTTGCTCTAACTTCTGGCAACTGAACATAAATAAGAGACATGGAAGTTGCCCAGGTCAAGCCTCTAGTCAAGCACAGTATCCTTACACAGCCTTTATCTGATAAAGTAATCCTTTTCAGGCTTCCTACCTAAGAACACCTGTAGGGTTAAGTCACTCTGTGGCACATAGTTTCTACGTGACAGATTTGTTGCAGAGCTCTTGTTTCACAAACCTTTTTCTTCTGCTCATCTGTCAAAGCAGTAACTTAAAACTTTGAAAGAGGAACTACAGTTCTTTAAAACAACACTCATTGAAAGCTGGACACTTTGTGCAATACTTAGCAAAAAAATAACAGAAAATAAAAAACAAAACAAAATTTGAGCAAAACAAAATCAAATTTAATGTTCTTAAATGCAAAAGTAAAAACAAACAAAAAACACAAAAAAGCAAAAGAAAATTAACAGAAACAGAACAACTCAAAGTTTCAAGGCAGTCTGCAGAAAACTTGGGGGATTAATCTTTAAATCTACAAATCAAAGGTTTTTTTTGTTAATATCTAACTTGCAAGAAGTAAGTACTTTTCTGCTGAGTGTTCAATAAGTAAAGCTAGTTGTCAAAACAAAATCCTATTAAAATAGAAAAATCTAGCACTCATTAGAAGGGATGCGAGAAATACAATGCTCAAATGTTTATAACTGTTTTTTTCTTTACAAAATAGAACTACCAAAGGAATTCAAACTATAATGATCTTTGAAAATGAGTAAGTATCTTGCTGCATTATAATGTACCAGTAAGTAGTGCACCATGCATTAAATATTTGGACAGAAGAGATTCAGTTTGATAAAGTAGCAACATATATTCACACTTTTTTGGAGTTTCATTTTGACTCTGAAATCTTCCCGGAGTTTCTTTGAAACTCTTTGGTCCATTCCTATTACAAAGTGGGCTTTAAAAGTAATATTTCTAAAACCTTTTAATTTGACAACTTGGCCACTGTTCAGTGTGCAACTTACCTCAGCAATGGTGTTAAAAGTTATGCTGGCATGCTACTACTTACAAGACCTTGACTTTATAAAGCCTAATCCTCAACTATACGTAGCAATGAATATTAATTGATAAAGCATTTTACTGTCAACTAAAACATTAGTATTTCTCAACTTTTCTTCCATACTACTGAGTCTGGGATAGAGGAGAAGATCAAGGGAATGGGGAAGAAAAAACAACAACATAAAAAACAAGAAAACTAATGGATTCAGCCTGATAGTTTTAAAAAATTCCAGTTTTTGCAGACAACATTCAATGGAACAAATGTTAGTCTCATAAGTGAAAGCATGCTTCAATTTTACCACCATCCAGAGGGTCTAATTAATGCAATCTACTTAAGATTTCAGGGGATTTTTAATATGTTTTAAATGAAATAACTTAAAGGAACTTAAAATTGGTCTAACATTGTGGGATTTCAAACATTTGAACATGTCAGTTGCATCCCAGAATATAAAACCTTTTTCACTTCTCATTTAGACTAAGACAAACACTTGTGAAAATTGGCGCAAAATGAGTTTTACACTAACAAAAATGTTTCAACTTCTGTCACTCAATTATCTATTCCATACAAAAAGCACGAGCAAGTTATTTGTGGGACTTGTTGGTTTTGAAGGAAACCTGTAAGATTTTGTCCCCCAGGCGGTAGCCATTAAGACTTGCTATGGCCATTGCAGCTTCTTCATAGTTTGTCATGGTCACAAAACCAAAACCTTTGCACTTGTTGGTGTTGAAATCTCGAATAACTTTCACATTGGTAACCGCACCAAAGGGGCCAAACATCTGCCAGAGGATTCCCTCATCAGCATCTTGACCAAGGTTGTAGATGAAGATACACCAGCCAGAAGATGCGTTTCCTGGAACATTTACACCAGAAAGCCCACTCATGTGATCTACACCCATAGGAGAGAACCTAGCAAATAAAAAGCACAATATTTCATGTAAAAGTTCAATTCAGTTAAGCAAATTAACTTGAATGGGAAGCAA
Organism: Apteryx mantelli; assembly: GCF_036417845.1. Lineage (NCBI taxonomy): Eukaryota > Metazoa > Chordata > Aves > Apterygiformes > Apterygidae > Apteryx > Apteryx mantelli. The sequence continues at coordinate 4,507,884 of NC_090007.1, forward strand.
CTGAGAATGAATATTTTCTACATGGACATCAAAACCGCCAGAAAGAAATGTTTCCCCATTCAAATTGACAATCAAATTGACAGCTGCCAGGAAAAAAAAAAGTTAAATATTCCAAGTACTTTTCTTTATCGATAGGGAACTATAATTAGAAATAGGTAGGCAACAGAACAGTTGCAAGGCAAGATTATGTAATCACCATCACATGGGACACGGATCGATCTCTGAAACTCGGCTACACTGTTAAGAACGCTCCCTGGCATCAACACACAATTATTCGAGAGCAGAGTAACAGACACCCCTGCCCAGAGGCCCCTAGCTTGCTTCGAGCCACCCTCAGGCATCTCCCACTTACTTCTCTCAAGGAGTTTGCATCCAATATCCTCCTCATCCTGCACGGGGGACTCTTAAGTCAAAGGGGTTTTTGGTTTTTGTTTTGCAGGGAGTAATTTTGTGCCTTTTTTTTTTTTTTTTTTTTTGGCAGAACAGAACAACCCTGACCCCCTTTTCTACCATCCAGCAGCAGGTGCAGGCAAACGCTCCCAGTACCAGCAGGCTACTAAATCGGCCACAGGCAGGCGTACCCTCGGCTACTAGGTAGCTCAGGAAATATTAGCACTTCCTCAGTAAAAACTCTGTAGCCGGGATGCCCCATAACTCTACCTACAGAATTTAAGTTTTAGTTTATTTTGCCTAAAATACCTGTTATGCAGATATTCTAACTGCAGTAACTTTCAAATATAAGAATAGCAAAACACATTTAAGTACCCAGTTTTATAATTTAAGCAGGTGCAGTGTTCTTTTTATCCTTTTTACACCACCTTTATACTAGGAAAAACTCATCTGACTTTACTGAACTAGGCAGTTTTTTTAAATCGCCTACCCACTCTTCCCAAATCCAGCCTCCAGCAATAGTACCCCAGCAATATTTCTGAATAACAAAACCCAAAAGTTTTACTTTTTATGTCTTGCTTTGTATTATTTGTTTTTCTCCTGTAACCCACATTTCTAATTCCCCTTTATTATCCTATTTGTGGGCTCTGTCCTAGAAATTCAAAGCTTTAGAATATTTTAATGCAATATTATGGTTGCACAAGCTAAGCACTCAAAGATCAGGAAATGTGAAAGTTAAGGTTAAAAAAAGCTCAACTTGATCCCTTGTGCTTATGTATTATTTAAAAATGTGAGGTCACATGATTGTAGAAATATAATTATACTATACCAGGGGTTCCCAAACTGTGGTGTACCACTGGTGATATGCAAACCACTTAAAAGCGGTACACGTGCTGCTCTCTGCCAAGAACATGGCGGTGGCAGTTCCTGATTCTCTGCTGACCTGGAGAAAACAGGGAACGGATGTCTGGGCAGTGTTTGGCGCTTAATGCAGTGTTCACTTCCCACTGTGACTTTTTCCTGCCCTGCCTAAAGCTAGGAGCTGCTGTTGTCTTTCCAGAGATGCGAGGGTTAAAGGCAAAGTGTATGAGGAGGGAAGGGAGCAGGCTGCGGCAGCATACACGCACACAGGGAAGTCAGCTCAGGCTCAGTGGGGAACTTGGGTACAACTCACTCATACCAGAGAATCACTCAGTCCTCGTCTCCCCCACCCCAGGCTCTCCGGTGCTCCAAGAGAGCTCGTTTCCCTGGATACCTGAGCTGATAAACCCTCCTGTACCCAGGGCAAGGGAGCCTGGTGGTACAGACACCTTCCCCTCCATCGCGCTCTGCCTGGAGTCAGCCAGAGCCTGGCTCAGCCAGGCTGGAGTCAGCCTGACTATCAACCCCGGCGTTTGGAGAGCGCAGTGCAGACACACCTGAGCTCATGCTGCACATACTCACTGCTGCTGCCACTGATGGCCAGCCCCAAGCAAATCCAAGTTTGGGAATCCTTGTACTATAGTAAAACTGAAAAAGCAGTTAAGAGTATCAGAATGTGAATGAAACGCACTGACCCATGTGATCTGATGATTCTGTGATGTCTTATTTATTATTTATTTTGCATTTAAATCAAATGTTCTTGTGTTTGCATGCTTTATATGCTTGTTTCTTCTGACAGACACCAGCTTTTTAATTCCTTCCTTTGAGTAATGATCCAATAAGATCCATTTATCGTAATTCATACTTTGAAGATTTTCATCTCAACAGATCACCAGTCTTGGTTCCTGCTCACATGTATGGGTAGCAGAAAATCACTAAGCTCAGAATTGCGTGATGTTGGTTCCAGCAGTCAGTGTGGTGCTGAACCTGCTTGCCATAAAGCCTCAGGCTCTACCCACAAGCCCAGATACGCAGTGCATCAAGGGCTGAAAACACTTGTAGAAGAGGAGGCGGGGGTGGAAGGCAGAAGGGCAACAAATTTAAAATGCCTATTAGAGGCACAATGATTTAAAACAGCAAATACCTCTGTTCTCTGAAAACACTAGTTTTCAAACAGATTGCCCTTTCTCCTCACTTTGATCACAAAAATGTTATTCATCCCATACTAGTGCTTCATAATTCTAATTGTCTATATTCGTGCTCTACCCTGCCCCAATGCAGGCAGGGTCACTCCTCTTTTTGAGGAAATTATTTCAGATTACTTCATGTTTTCTCTGCAGCATACCAGTTACCATATATGCTGCTAATAGAAACAAATTGCTACATACCACCTGTTCTGTTTCTCATTTATCCGTGTCAGAGCCCCTCAGATTAAAAATGCTTACAATTATGCCATGACACTGACTACACAGAAGCAAGTGAAACTAATATTCTGTGGAAACCAACCGGGAAAGAGAGGTTTGCAAAAACACAGCACAGGGTAAAGACACTCCTAAAAGGCTAGAAAAGACATTTTGAAATACAGAAGCAAACAAGCCCTGCTATAGAAAAATAAGACCAACAACATTGATAGATACATGTACAAGTTCCCCATACTTGCCTTACAGAATTCCTATACGTAAGCAGTCCAGTGGTTTGCTTTCCTAGCATACTTGCATGGGAATTACCTTATCACACACAGTATTTACCCAGATCTAATGTGATTCTAAAATGAAACTATATTTTGCAAGTTTATATGAAAAAGCTGCCTCTCATGAAGGCTTGTTTGGTTAAAAAGCAATAATAAAAAAACAACTTGCAAAAGTGCCAGTAAACTTGCTGCAGGATTAGGACTATGTGGAAGGCTAGATTTAGGTTTAGACTTGCACCCACCCGGAAGCATCACTTAGGACGCCGTTGCAGAGCTCTGGCATGAGAACACCCATATGACAAGTACAGCAACCTCCTATGGCAAAGCTGCAGATCTGACACATATCCTCTGTGCTTATCCTGGACTGACAGCTTTCATAAGCGGAGGGACATAAGGTCTCTCAGTTAGCTTGGAGGAACAGCCTGCACATAGCCAGGCACATGGAGTGGCTGACACACAATACCTTATTGCCTGCCAGCACGAGATTCTATTTATTTTTTTGAACAGGCAAATTTAAGCTGGCCTTTGGAAAGCTGTGCTTATACAGGATGTTTAAAAGACTTGTTTTTGACTTGGGCCAACAACACTAAAACCCACACAGATGCAAGATACTTCAGAAAAAATTAGAAAACATGCCATGAATATTGCAATTAGGATAATCTCAGCCTCATTACACTTATTGCTGGTATCCTCGTTTTTGGTGTACTTGTATTTTATTGTCTCCCTCACCCCTGCTTTTTCAATACTCATTAAGCATCTGTAGAAGATTTTATTTGTGGGTGGTTCTTTTAAGTCACACTAACCTGAAAGCTCCAACATCTTGTGACATTGGCAATACAGAGTAAACAATTTTTTATTTGTAAGCTTTTCATTTATATGAATGCCCTTTGCTCTACCCATTAGAGACAGACTATTATTGCTTCATTTAATAGATTTGGGGGATTATTTTGACATACCAGAGCACCTCATCTCAGAAGCTACATTCCTAAAACAATTTATTTTTAGTTCTATGGAAATCCTATAAGTTCTTTTTTGCAGAATTCTTCACTGCAGTCTGAGAACAACTATATACAGCATCATGGGTGGGAGCAATCCCACAGCTTATGTAATGCTAATAAGCACTAATGAGATGTTTAATATTAGCCTATGTTGCCTTTTCTCATGAGCTTGGCATCTTTTTTCTTTTGAAATGGATCCACAAAGAAAAGGAGTTCAACTAAGCTGACACCGGTCACGTCCACTATTCTCCTACAAAGTTGCTGTTTTTTCATACCCAGATACAGACAGGAACAATTACTGTTTATCAGGCAGGGCTTGTTGAGAAATAATGGATGCAAACTTTAGGCCTGAAATAACAGTGCATTTAATCAAACTGCCACATATCAGAGAGTACCAGCAAATGAAATAAGAGCATGCACTACCATACTCTTCTTGAGCTTTGATGAAATACTGCTTTGGATGAAGTAATGTTCTCTTCTATCAGCTCCCCAATCCAGACAAGCTGCATCCAAAATAATTACAAATTGGCTTGAAAGATAAAAATGTAAACATAATTTCACTGGAGTGAAACAAAACAGATCTTTGGGAGTTGTCCAAATATTAATACCTTTGGCAGTTCAAGGGTTTCCACGGAGTTTGCAGGCTATATGTAAATACCAGCTCAGAACCAATGTTCCTAACAGTTTCACCTCAGTGGTTTAAGACCCTTGAACCTGCAAAATCTTCCGTGTTACCTAGCACCATAAGGTTACATACTCTAGACTCTTCTCACATTTCCCCTTGATCAAAGAATTATCAATAAATAACACCTTCCCCTTCACGCATTCTGGAGCTAATTCATAGACTCTTGCCCATTAATGAAGGCAGGAAGAGGATCCAACTCTGAATAAGTCTGAAAGCAAAACCAGCTGAACTGGGAATACTTTCAAGATTTGAAAAAACTACTTCTAGCATAACATTCTCAGTGAACTGTAAAAGTACTGGACTTCTAGGGTCCTTGGGCCAGATTTTCAAGTTTTACAAGCCTAACTCTCTAATTTCAGTGGAGTTCAGCACCTAAAGATTTGCCTGTTTTGCAGTGAAGAAATTTTAGTTTCAAAAGATACCCTTGCCCCAGATGTTTTCATCTATCCTCCAAACAGTCCCATGTTGCAGTGTCATTCCTTACAGATGAAAGCAGGGAATTCCAGTACCATTTCAGACCATCATGTATGAGAATCAGCAGGCCAGCTCTGTGTTTCAGTGGGGCAGGACATTAAGACCAGCTCCTGATGTGAAGCATAAACCATAAATACCACGGGAACAGGAGAGGATTAACACAATACTGAAGAAAGGGTTTGAGTCATAGCTGTGGGAAATTAATAATTACAAATTAGAGATACTAAAGGCTTAATCCTGGACTTATAGGGAGATGATGGAACTAGATGGAGAGTAATCAAAATACCAGTTTAAGTAGTTCAACCTCTACGCAGCAGTGACCACAACTGTAATTTGTATAGACTGTGAGCTCTTTGGAAGCAGCTTACCCTTTCATTATGTTTTGTTCACTATGTAGAACAAACAAGACCTAGTCCAAGCCAAGGTTCCTAAGCTCTACCACAGTGTAAGTGCTCACAACTCATTAAGTTCAGCATCCTTTAAGACAGACCCACTAGCAAAATTTGCAGTTAACATCAAATGGGGGAAGGGAGGAAAAAGGGTTGTGGGATGCTGCGTGTTGCACATGCATGTGCATACATGTGTGTATGTGTGTGACTGAAGAGAGAAAGTCTTAAAAGGGTTAAAATCCTTGTGAATCGGACAAGATGCCAGGGGGGACAGACCGTTTTCATCTTCAGATCAATTGCTACAGCCTAACCCCGGCTCCATAATATATTCATAACAGCATGGCTTAACCCAGAATTCTGCTGCTATTACCTCTACCAGGCTCTGGTACCTAAAAATCTTCAGCTCCTTCTTCATTAGCAAACCTGTAGCTGTGCACTTCTCAGCTAGGAGCAGAAGTTGGCCAGAAAAGTGTTGGTAAATGAGCATTGGGATCAGAATTTGAGGGGACATCATTGCTAAACAAAAGAGAACAGGGCAGAAAGAGAGAACATATACTCTACTATTCCCACTTGTGAAAACTCACATCCACAGAAACAGTGAGAGAACACAAATAACCTTAATACTGCTCTTAATGGTACAAGAAAAGAACTATGAACAAATCTGTCATTAAAATTTAGTTTAATCTGCAACTATAAACATTAATATATATTAATCATATTTTTACTTTAACTTAGCAATCATTACAGGACAGAATTAAAGTTATTTGGTATCTTAATTATGAATGTGAACACTATACTGCTTATTACGATGAACCCTAATTCTGCTGAAAATTTTAAGGGGAGGAGTGATAATGAGAACATCCAGTTACATTAAGAAAGAAAATATGAGAGACATTACCCTCAAGATTTTATTAGGGCTGGGACACATTAAGAAAGCCTCTAGCTGACACAGAAGATAGGTGAACTATTTAAAATCTCATACCTCTAATGCCAAAAGTTCATTTCTTAGTGTGCCTTAGAAGGTTTGGGCACAGAGATCTGGGTGAGTGCTTCAAGGAAACAAGATCTTGTCTGAGGAGCTGCCTGCATTAAATATGGCTGGACAACAGCAGAATAGCATCATACACTCAGAGTAGTTGGGGTTGGCAGGGACCTTTGGAGATCACCTAATCCAACCCCCAACTCTGAGTACATTCAACTAGAGCAGATCACTCAGTACCATGTCCAGCCAGGTTATGTCCAAGGATGGAGACTCCATAACCTCTCTTAGCAACCTGTTTCAGTATTCAACAACCTTTACAGTATTTTTTTTTATGTTTACTGTAAAAGAGATGACTGTATAAAGTTCTCATTCTTATCGAAGACATGTTATGCTTATCTGTCTTTAAAATGTTAAACTAAAGCAATATGGTATGGTCATGGCAATACTGGAGCAGTGGCACTGCAAAGACTGAAAATTCTAGCTTGGGTTTTTAGTCCAGTTTATGCCGAGCTAACTGAATACCTCAGAGGAGACCAAAATAAGTGTCAATTCTCAACAGGGTACCACTACTCTCAGAAGCTCTTATGTACTCACCTCATAACAAAGCCAATTACTTATTTGCAAGACAGAAAGACACTGCACTGTTCAGAGGCACAGTTCAACTAGCTTCAACATCTTTCTTTAAGCAACTAAGGCAATTCAAATTCAGGCAATTCAAATTCAAAGCAACTAAGGCAATTCTCAAAAGGCAAAATACACAGCTCTGGAAGCAAAGAATGTGTAATAATTACCCAATAAACTCACTGAACTTATAAGGACTCTAGGAAAGAGCATTGTACAGCTGAAGATGGAGACAGAAATCCCATGGAAACTCTTAATCAGACATATGGTTTTCCTAACTTACTATGACACCCCCCTGCTGGAACCAATGGGTCAGAGCTTTAATTAAAGTTGCCAAATTATATCTGCATTCAGATATATGGACTACAGAATGGGGATCTGTTGAGACAGGCATCTATGAGTACCCATCTGGAATCTGCTACTTCCTACCATCTCGTGATATACTGAATTGTAGAAATAGACACTGTAGTGTACCTTTACATGATTAACTTCAATATAAATTTTACAAGTAAAATTTTGCTTTAATTGTCTTTTAATTCAACAATTTATTTACATAACACTGTAGGACATACAGTGCACTACGTATTCATTCACACATGCTGCAATGAAGATATTACTGCACAGCTGCAACAGTACAATTTCCCACATGGACATGGGAATAGCAGTACAGCCTTAAATGGATTATTCTTCCTAACCTACCTGAATCTTTGCGCCTGGTGATGAACTGGCCCTCCAAATCGTCTAGCTGGTGAATGACACAGCTGCGATAACAGTGCCACATTTTTGTTCTGGTTAGGATTGGCTGCAAACTTCACTGTAATGGGTTCGGAGGAACCTGGGGGTTTGTGACCATTGAAATTTGTAATTGCCTCTTCTGCTTCTGACCTTTTGTCAAACCGGATAAATGCGACCCCTCTGGACAAACCTTTTAACCAAACCAATAAAAAAAAATAAATAAATAAAAAATGAAGTTCAGGATAAAATCAAAATAATTTTGAAAGCAAAAAAACCCAAAAAGTTAAATATATCTATGGTCACAGCTTTCAAGTTCTCTACATTTACTAATGGTTCTTCAGCAGCTAGAGGATAAAGCACAAAATTAAGAAACAAAAGACAAATTAACACATTCATTTCAGCTACAACAACCACAGTGACTAAAACACTTATTATAATGTAGTTAAATAAAAAATCCAATGCAGTAGAATTCCAGGAAAACCATCAATGATTGACATCGCCATTAACAAAAAACATTATAAATGAAATCTCAAAAAAAATCTCAAGTTTCACTCAGTTAAAAAACAAAACCCCTCAGCTTTGATTATTTTATCCCTGAAAACATCTGTAAACATAAAATTGACACTGATTTTCCAAACATAAGATGGATTCATGCTGATGGCACACTCTGGTTCATAGATTAAGACAAGAAGGGATAATTCTCATAACCTAATTTAACCCTGTGTAATGAAGATATCAATTTCAGCTGCATCATGCCCATTATTTCTGGCTGTCTGGTACCTTATTTTTAATTCATTAAGTACTGATTAAAAATTGCCTCTTCCCTTGGTAACTGTATTGAAACAATTACACACCTACACACCTGAAATAATTAAACATCTGTATCTTGTTTCTAGTTCCAGATCCCAGCCACTGGATTTTGTTATCCTTTTGACTGAGGTAAAAGATATCCCTTATCAGAATTTTTTTCCTTCGCATCTGTTTGACTTGATCAGTCTGGAAATACTGCTCATCACAGTGAAACCTGAAGGGGTACATTTTATTTAAATTGCATTCTAAAGTAGATATTATGGATAGAGTAATTCCAGGTTTCTAACACTGCTACTTCAGAAAGGATCCTTTCCTGTATTTTTGGGTTGTCTGTATTATACACCCAACACAGGGAAACATTCAAAGAAAGTTTTGAAAAAGTTATCGTAAAGCAGAGTTGTTTATAGAAGAAAGGAATGTCATTTCCTGTATTTTACAGGAGGAAACACAACATAACATATTCCTGGTTATGAAGTGAGCAAACAGAAGGGAATACAACTTATATTTTGCCCCCTAAAATTGTCTATAGGAAATACACATTTCCATTTGGGGCACTGGGACAACTTCCATAAATGACAACTTGTCTTGTTTATCGCATGTTGTTAAGTATGAGGAGTCAGAGAAAGCCCGTTTCCTAAGCCACCACATCTTTCAAAGAAAAGAACTGCAGAGCTTTGAGATGTATTCTTTACTGAGCAGAAGACCCTGTGTGGCTAGCACCAGCTCTGAAACTGGTGTTTCCTGAGAAGGGGTCCACCTGTGAATAAGTTATTCCATTTTGTACTTCTTGCTGGTTACTCGCAGAGCAGGAGGCTGGACCAGATCAACCAGTCCAATCCACTCTAATTCTCTTACGTGCTCCAATGCCATCGAGGTTAGCCACTCTTTGCCAGGGAGGAAGTGCATGCCCAGCATACTGGTACTTCCCCACTTCCCACGCTGTTGATCACAGCACTTTTCACTTGACCTACTGTAGCGTTCATTTAAAATATAAATATTGAAGAATGTGTGTATTTTGACAGACTAGTTCTCAAAAAGCTAGAGAACCTCTGCTGAGGGGGGAACGTTCAAAAGCACAAGTGAAAATGTGTCCCAGTTGGACCAAGACCTTGATATGAAGCTTGTTTTAAAGCAAAGGCCTGGAGACATACTTGAAGGAAAGGGAAAGCTAGGCTATACATGCATGATTAAACTTCACAATGTAAACAGAATATGTTCAAACAATACATAATTAAGTTTAACTGAAAGCAAGCTCTATATTCCGAGTTGTCACTTCCACAGCTGACACTGAATTAGACAGCATCATGTGTCAAGCACACTCAATGAAAACTAAATTATTCCTGGAGAGACTTTAATTGCATGACTTCTGCCATCTCATTTTACAGCTCTGTCATAAGGACAGATGCTAGCTGTCCAGACTCCACTAGCAGCCAGCAGAGAAAGATTATTTTGGACACTTATTTTAATATCTATTCACTGTGCTCTAGGAGTTCTTTTTTCTTGATTCTGACCATAGTTGGGACCTAGATAACTATCCATATGGGTCTAGTTAAGTTACACAAAATGAATCCCTCTCCATCTAGAGAGCAAAGGATAGGATTTATTGCACTCAGCTTTAGGCTGTGCACAATGTTGTTATCTAGATCCTATCTAGTCACCTGAAATTCATTTTACGTGCAATGACATTTACAGTACAATCCATTTGACCAAATCAAAACACTCAAGTAGATGCCTACACCAGGGGACTAGCTCTGATATAGAAACTTAATGTTGTAGACCTGAACATTCAGTCAGATAAATCCCACCAAGAGTTGCTGATGGCCTATTCTATATTAAGGTAGAGTCCTCAAAAAGCATGAAAGCAGCTCTCTGCGTACTACATATAAATTTATATACTACTGTATAGGAGTGATAAGTGTGAAATTTTTAGAATTAGATCATCATCTGTTCTAATATAGCATGTGCCTAATCACGAAAAAGTGTATTTGTAAAAGTCCTTTCCAAATTTATAGATGACTTATGGGCTGTTGAAAACAGAACACCTCAGGTTGCAGGATAAGCCATGCTATTCAGTTATACAGTTTGAAGAAAAAGAAAATTAAAACTCTGAAAACACATTGCAACACTGAGTCAGAATTAACATTACAAAGGAAATCCTCAACTTTGGTCTCTCCTGAGCTGAGTGCTTAACTAAGCAACTTTGACCTTTTTTCCCCCCCCCCAGTTTTTTAAAATAAAATACATTCAGAAAACTCAGTAGGGAAGTGCAAAGAGTATTAAGTTCGTTCTTTTGGTTAGCAGTAACCAGAAAGGACTGTAAGTAACAGTTCAGTAAACAGAAAGGCTTCAAATGTTTTAAAATATCAAGAAATTGTGTGAATGAATTTCAAGTTGGCACAAAAGACAAACACATTGGTATTTTTTTATGTAAATATGGACTGGAATTTGCCTGTGAATAATAGCTGTATTTGTGTACTGTGAAGTTAACTTTAGCCCTCCAGATTGCAAACTGATTGCCCAGAGGCAAGCACTGCAGTACTTAGTCGCTATACTGACATCAAGCTTCAGAGCAAAAGAGTAGATTTGGAAATCAGCAGCTTAGCCTGATAAAACCTAATAACAGAATACGTTATGAGGTTTAGACCATAAGCTAGCAAAGGAGGCTGTGCAGGTCACTGTTTCAAAAAAACATTAGAAAAACATATCCCATTATTCAGTGGTTAACATCAGATGTCATGATTAGTTTGTGAAAGTCTTTAATTAGTTTAGGACACTACCAGCCTATGAAAAAACATATACATGCTATATAGTACAGTCTTATGTTGCTAATGCAACAGTACTCACCTGTAGTTTGATCCACAAGCACACGCGAGTTGATGATGCGTCCAAAACGTGAAAACATATCTTCTACATCTTTTTGTGTCATTGACCTCGGTAGTCCACTAATGTATAAGTTAGCATCTTTGATAACTTCAGAACTTGGACGAGCATAAGAAACCTTAAAAAAAAAAAGGAAGGAAAAAAAAAAAGGTATTTTCAGAGTGCAGATAGAAAAAGTAACTTATTTTGTCATGAGTGACTCACATTCCTTCCCTGCTAAACAATGCAGGCAATTTTCCTATTGGTCTACCTCTTCCCCTCTTCTGAACTCCATAGGTGAAAATTGCCAGAACAAGGAATGAGAAACATGTCCCTATATAAATTCCATTCATTTTGGGCTTAGCTGACAGACAGGGGCATTGCTATGAAGGGACAGCAATAGACAATACTGATGTTTCCAACAAACAAACATGCTGAAGAACCCCGGTCTGAAGTTCTGAATTGGATACCAGACCTATTAGTGACTACAGGTCACACCAAAAACTTGTGTATTTTAAATATTTTTAAAAACCCACTGAAGAGAATTTACAAGCCAGAGTGCAATTTTCTATCTTAATTTGTGCTATTAGAGAAAGATGCAAGCATCAGTGATTTCCAGGACACGAAGTACTCATTGATATGTTAGTAATACACATGCACTCCCTTTCCATGATTTAAAGCACAGAAATTGTCAAGTATCCGAGAAGTACATGAGTTCCAAAGCTGGGCAACAATTTGGAATAATCTTACCTACTGCTCTACAAATGGTGGAAAAGAAAAAAGGAATCTTTGAATACAAAGCTGTTACAAAACCTGAGCAGCTTAACAGTTCATTTCATTATTTGTCTTTCACATTCAGCTTTTCTTCTAGTTGAAGAGCAAAATGCTTATCACCAGAATGAATTAGCATTCAAAATACATTACAAGTTTCTTATAATGCCATTTTCAGAGAACACTAAAGAATCTGTATGTCCTACCTTGATGGTTTTTGACTGGAGTCTGAGACCATTCAGTGTGTTTATTGCTCTTTCAGCATCTTTTGCAGTCACATAGTTCACAAAGCCATAGCCTAAGCTGTGTCCTACATGGAAGAACATTTTTTTTAATTAATCCAAAGAAAAGATAAAGTTATCACCTTCAAAATTAAATGAAATGCAACAGGCAAAACATATTAATTACTTAATGAGAACAATGAACTCAAAAAACAATCTGCAGAGCAGAGTATTTAGACAGGCCAAGTAAGTTTCTCAAGGCTGGAATATATCACATCAAGTAACTCAAAACTCCTTCATTTGCCACTTTGGACATCCGTTTGTCCCCGAGGCTAATGCATCTCTCGCAGACACAACGCATCTATCAACAACAAGAAACTCAAGTTTGAAATACTAACTCTGAACAGTCTTATAAACTTAATGCGGGGGAAAAGAAAAACAAAAGCAAGCATTCAGCTAAGTCTGTAAGTACGAACACTTGAAGAATAATAGCAGAAAGTGAAAAAATGTTGGCAAATGAACCCCGGGCAAGAAGTCATCAGGCTACCCATTTCTATGCGGCTATTCCATCCTTCACTCCTGGAAACGAGGAAAAAAAGCCTTCAGTCCTTCATACAGTCATATGACTAATGAGCAATAAGTCTCTCAAACACAGGATGAAACTGAGGAGTGGAAAATTATCTTCAGTGCAGACAATTCATGCGCTATTACTTTATGCAAAGCCCTGCTTCTCAGCAGGCATATTCAGCTATTGATGTATCTTTTTAAGTTTACTCTTAGCTCTTACAGAAGGAATTTTAGAATAATAATAATACAAAGCTTTAAATCATCTAAGACAAAGGATATGTGATTTATTTGTTCTGCTTCTATCTCCAACCTCCCTCAATGCCAGTATCAATTATAACACTGCATATTAAGATCATTTCAGGTTGCAACTTTCTAACAATTAGAGGCTCTTATCTCTGTAGACCTAAAAATATCCAAAATCCTTTCAGATTGTCTGACTGCAATAAAGCAACTCCCATCCAATAAAAGCTGCTCCTTTTTCAGATGCTTTCTCCTTGTCTCGCAGTCAGATCCATGGGATGCTCAAAAGAAAATTGTATGTTTGTATAGGAGAATATGCTATTTTACTTTAACAATACACTATTGTTAAGTTATTATTAAGCTCCATTATTAGGCTTGAGAACACTAGAAGTCATGGCTAAAAGTTTCAGAAGAGGATTCTCTCCTGAAATAGAGCCTTTTTTTTGTCACACAGGGTGGCTCCACAATAGTACTCAGCTGCCAAGGTTTCCAGACATTTTAGACAGAGTAAAGCTACCAGTATTTTAGAAAAATCAAATACACCAAAACGTCAGTGCTGACATCCTAGCATCAAGTATCAGATGTTCTAAAGAAAAGAACTCTATCAGACACTGAAGGTAACTCCCTCCACTGAAAAAAATATCACCAGTCTACTGAAGAAGTTGAGACCTACTAGACTAAATGCAGCAAGGGACAGAAGGAAGCTCCAAATAACCCATATTCCTCAGATTGCTATTATTAATAGCATACATGACACAGATTGACTGCAGAACAACTGCAACAGCAGAAACACAGAAAACATGCCAGGGAATTATCTGCTATGTTGTGAAAACACAATAGGCCAATAACTCATCTAAACCTAAACACTGTCACTGTACGTTTCCTAACACCCTCACTGCGTAAACAGCAGTCTCATTGAATTTTTGCAGTCTGCTAAAGCTCTTAAAGAAGCAACTCCTTCATGTTCCTGTACGAGGAGCGAACAATATCCTGTTCTCTTACAGGCATGGTGCTATAACAGAATCACAGAATCACTGAGGTTGGAAGGGACCTCTGGAGATCATCTAGTCCAACCCCCCTGCTCAAGCAGGGTCACCTAGAGCATATTGCACAGGATTGCATCCAGGCGCATTTTGAATATCTCCAGAGAAGGAGACTCCACCACCTCTCGGGGCAACCTGTTCCAGTGCTCTGTCACCCTCACAGTGAAAAAGTTTTTCCTCATGTTCAGATGGAAGTGTCTGTGTTTCAGTTTGTGCCCATTGCCTCGCGTCCTGTCGCTCGGCACCACTGAAAAGAGTCTGGCCCCATCCTCTCGACACCCTCCCTTCACATACTTGTACACATTGATAAGATCTCCTCTCAGCCTTCTCTTCTCCAAGCTAAACAGGCCCAGCTCTCTCAGCCTTTCCTCATAAGAGAGATGCTCCAGTCCCCTAATCATCTTTGTGGCCCTTCGCTGGACTTGCTCCAGTAGTGCCACATCCCTCTTGTACTGGGGAGCCCAGAACTGGACGCAGTACTCCAGATGGGGCCTCACCAGGGCTGAGTAGAGGGGGAGAATCACCTCCCTCGACCTGCTGGCAACACTCTTTCTGATGCAGCCCAGGATACCATTGGCCTTCTTGGCCACAAGGGCACATTGCTGCCTCATACTTAACTTGGTGTCCACCAGCACTCCCAGGTCCTTCTCAGCAGAGCTGCTTTCCAGCAGGTCAACCCCCAACCTGTACTGCTGCATGGGGTTATTCCTCCCCAGGTGCAGGACCCTGCACTTCCCTTTGTTGAATTTCATGAGGTTCCTCTCTGCCCACCTCTCCAGCCTGTCCAAGTCTCTTTGAATGGCAGCACAGCCCTCTGGCGTATCGGCCACTCCTCCCAGTTTTGTATCGTCAGCAAACTTGCTGAGGGTGCACTCTGTGCCTTCATCCAGGTCATTGATGAAGAAGTTGAACAAGACTGGACCCAGGACTGACCCCTGGGGGACACCGCTAGCTACAGGCCTCCAACTAGACTCTGTGCCACTGAGCACAACTCTCTGAGCTCTGCCATTCAGCCAGTTCTCAATCCACCTCACTGTCCACTCATCTAACCCACACTTCCTGAGCTTGTCTATGAGGATGCTATGGGAGACAGTGTCAAAAGCCTTGCTGAAGTCTAGGTAGACAACACCCACTGCTCTCCCCTCCCCTCCCCTCCCCTTAGTGGACATCTAATACATGACAGTCCTGTCACTGGTACGGGCATGTTCCACAGCTCCCCTGACAGATGACACTTTGGGAATCTTCTTTGCTTCACAATTTACGCCACCTTCACCACTCCTAAACAGCGCAAACTACTTTCCCTTGTGGGCATGCCAGAAAATAGGTAAGGGATCTAAATTTATGAAACATTATGAGTAATATCAAGTGCTTATCTCAAGCAAGAAGGAGTTGGAGACATGTCATTTGCTTTATCATGATGTAAGAGCCTGCCAGAAACCTATGAGGGACAAGAAAGCAGGACTGTTAATTCTGCAACAGTTTTCAATCTATTTTCAGTGGATAGTAATTAAAGTAGGCAATACGAACTTGGAAAAAAAGTTTGCTTATATATAAATGCAAATCTACTCAAGAGACAAAAATAAAAAAAAACCCACCACACACAAGTAAGCTTTTATCTGGGTGAATAATTAACAAAATGATCATGAAACGTAGTTTTAAACAAACTATTATACTCCTTCAACAGAAAGAATCTAGTTTTGTTTCCACAATAAAAAGCCCTTTCATGAAAGAGGGCACTCATTTTCTTTCTGTGCATCACTTGGTTTTCTACCCATGCCCTTGCTTCCCTTCTCTGTTTCCTTAGACGTACTGCTTCAGTTAGTAGATCATTTCTTATTCCTCTCCTGCCACTGACTGACAACTCTAGTTTCATTGAAGAGTCTAGCAGGAGAACAGAGCCGGTACTTATTTTCTTCTCCACTATAGACTAGTTGCCCTTCTAAAAGCAGCTAACTCAGATCCTCCCCATCCTATCCCTTTCAAGAAAACCTAGATTTAAACCTGGCTGCTCACAAGCTCCTGTTATGTCAGAGTACCTCAACATGAAGACATTTTAGTTCAGAATGTGTTTTCTGCACTGAAAAAACTACTGCTAACTGATGCAGTGTTTTGAGATTAAATAAAATAGAAAACAGAGGCAGACAGACAGGTAAATAATACAGAAGGATGGAATAAATCTCCCCAAGTGTCACTCAAGGGAGAATGCAGTGTCTTGAGGAGTCTTTTTTTGTGCAAAATGTGCTGTGAATGATAAGCTAATAGCTTAAACACATACGAATGCATCACAAAGTACCACATACAAATACCAAAGATCGATGTGCTGAGAAGGCAGAATTCTAAGTGGTTGCTGTAATTTCAAAGGATGAGAAGAGATAAGTGCTCAGATGTGAATTGTGTGAACTTGCTTTAGTACAGTTACGCTACTGTATAGCTGGGGATGCATAAACATGTCAACACCAGGAAAAATACAAGCAGTCTTGCATCAAACCCCTAAAGAGGGGCTCTGCCAGTGCGGAAGTACAGCAACCCAGGACTGGCAGAGCAAGTGATGAAAAGGCTGTAAACCAAACACCTGAGACGAATCCATGTTATGCATATAGCAACTTTTTAATACGAGAAAGGTGTGTGCCAATTCCTACTGTTAAAGAAAAAAGCACACAGCATACAGTTTCCTTTGGAAGCAAACAAGCCAAGTATTTTACGATAAACATTCAAAGTTCTAACATTAGGAGGGCATGATTCTCCCCTGCAAATCCATGCTGGTCAAACCCTATCATGACGTAAGTGATTATATTTATTATTTGTTTACCACAAAGCTCCCAGTGTAGTTTGGAAATACAGGAACTTTTCTTAAAACATCTCTCCCCTGCTCCAGCCCTCCACTGAAGATACAGATGATACAGCCCAGCTGCTCTGGAAACAAATGCATCTGAGGCTAAAAGCCCAGAGTCTGAACCAAAACTATTGTCCTGACCCCATTCCCCAAATACCCAGTTCTCCATTCTCCAGCACTATCTCTACATTTGGCTTCATCAGTGATACTAAGAATTAGCTTTGCTTCTCTGAAATATGCCCATTCTTTCCCATTTATACTGTGGTGACCACAGTAAGCCCTGTATGTCACTAGAAAACTGTGGAACTTATTTCCATCTGAAGCAGCATGTTTTAGTACAGGTCCCGAAGTAGCATCCTGATCTTGCAAATCACTTTCTTTCCTATTGCTCAACAACAAAAAAATTCTAGTTTTTTTCCTCTCCACACAGGTTTTGGAAAATGGAAACATTTTTTGGCCTGAATAACTTCTTGAAGCTACAATTAATCACAGAATCACAGAATTATTAATCAATTAATTTAAAAAGTCAAACAACCACCTTTATATTAAGTGTATTTCCATGCTCTTGCTAAACCTCTATTATCTCTGAGGTAGTTTATATGACCAACCTTTATGATAAAGGAACATAAATGAAATTGGGAAAGCTACAAGGGTGTTAACTTTCTCAGTATTCCGTTAATTTGCCTGCAAACTGTTTGCACTTTTCATTAAGTTAACAATTGTTGCTAGGTATCCTTGAATGCACATTTAAAGGAATTAAGTACAAGAAAATGTAATTAAAAAAAAGCTTTAAAAAGTCAGTGGTAACAATGCATTCCAATTACATGGTTAGCAAATAACTGTATAAGCAATTTCAAGGAAATCATTTCAGCAAGAGAGAATACTTGAATGCTTTCCACAAAATAAGAATACTTAGAGTTCTGTTACTAGAACAGAGGCCACTGCACCAGTGGAATGAACAAAGATACTCTCATGTGAGCCAGAGCGCCATTTACCACCTTTCAGGACCTGAAGGGTGTGCAATAAAGTCTTCCTTCTGCTTATGGTTTAAAAATTTAGAGGGAAACACAGCCATTCATTTTTTTTCAGCTGCAGAATTTCTGTGAAAGGATCTTCTAGAGAAGATCTCATGGAAAGGAAAAGACAGTAAAACGCAAACATACATATTGATTCCTGAAGAACTCCAACTACCTAGAAGTTGCTGCTTTTTGGACCTGCAAGCAACACCCCACATGCACACTCGCAGTGTGGGGGAATGAGGCAGAACAGCAGCATTCATTTGAGGTGGGTCCCAGATTTCTGCACAAGCACAAGAAGTCACCCCAAAATATCCAATCTGTTCCATATTTGCCAACAATGGTGGAGTGATATCTCTCTTCCTGATACCTGCTGATCAAGATCAATGTTAGTGAGCTCCAAAGGTCAAAACTTACACAAGTAAATTAAAAAAAAAGACCCTATATTCAGGCAGCTGAGAGGCAGCCCTCTACTTCCTTCCAGTCTCTGCATAGAGATGGCCATATTTTTGTAGCCTTTTGCTACAGAAAGAGCCTCTGGCAGAGTCTGAAGGATAACATCCTTTCAGTGGAAGGAAGAACCCCACTAGGAACAGGTACATTCAGCCAGTTATAAAGACAGATAGATCTTCTAGAGTAGAAAACCAAATAATTTGGCATGGTTATCACAGGGATACCCTATTCCCTTGTCAAGCGTTATAAAAGGGGTGAGGAAGGGAACAAGAAACCTCAAAAACTTGGAGACCTCTTATAAAAGGAACTGCCATATCATAGAACAGTGTTCTAAATACATGTTACGTTATGTTCTTAATAAAATTTACACTCAGGAGAGACTAGTTTTCAGCTTTAGCAGTTAGTCCAGGAGGACTAGCACTGAAGTCTGAATACACCCCCATGAACAGAAGACCACTAAAGACGACCAGGTTCTTTCAGAAGCTTTCCAGGTATAGATTAGAAGCATCCACATCGTGGAAGATCGGATATACTGATGCAATGAACCACCTGCATCCACGCTGTGAGAAATTCAGCAAGACTGGAGTTCTGTATCAGAAGATCCTGAAGGAGGAAAATCACCCAAAAACATTTGGCCTGTAAGAGGAGTCCAGCCCAGCAGACATGCTGGAAAACCAGACCCCAGAGTTTTTATATCCCAGCACTGAAGTCAAGCATCCTTGACACACAATATGGTACAAGACATGTTTCTTCTTTTCACTCTATGATAGGAGACAATAGCTCCAACAAAGAGGACATTTAACACCATAAACATTGCTGGGTAGGAGATCAGTGGAGAGCACAAGTTTAGCATCAGTGTCTGTTTGAAGTCAGTGCAGACAGATCAGACAAACCGCAGTCCTTTTGCTTGCTCTCAGACTCATGAGCCAGAATCACAGGAAGGGAGATTTCATCGATTGAATTGGGTTGATGGCTACTCACAAGCCTCAGTGATTACCGCAAAAGGACAGGAGATGAAATAGTGAAGAGCAAAATCTCAGACTTGACACTGGGCCATACTATATTGGGAAATGACCTTCTAACATTTCCCTGGGGCTCAGAGCCCTAAGATATGGCTGGTGCTAGTCTTAAGATCTGACAGAAAGAACAATATCCAGTATCAGTTTTACAGCTTTCTTCATATGAAAGTTCTAGATATTCAAGACAGACTTACCATGAATACAAGCACAATGACCCACAAACAGAGCAGCAGTGCAGGATTTGCCTACTGCCACTGGGAATACACCAATTACTAGATGCAGCTGAAAGGACTCGCTCACCACAAGTTAAGCACAGCCACGTCTGAAAACGCTTAGGAATGCAATACATAAATTGGAGAATGAAGTGAACAGCACCCTGTCCTTTCAGTACGATCAGGAAGAACTGAAACTGCAGCAGGAACACTGCACCCTGTCTAGTGTTCAGCTACTGTGCCCAAGCTTCTCTGTATAGATTCTGCAAAAATAAGAGTTATCCTGTCTCAAACAATAAAACAAATACATAAATCAAACTTTTGCCAACTGCTATCATTCATGTTTACACAAAGAAAATTCATAGTAAGGAATGCAAACTGACACTAGTTTGCTGCTGCTTTCATTTCCTTCACTGATTATCAATAGCACAGTAAAGGATACAGAATCTAGCACTTTCAAATACCTTCTCTGAATTTTATAAAGACAGTCATGGAACATTAGATTGTTCAGTAGTCATGCTGTATTCAAAACAAAACCTGACTGCATATATCTCTTAATTATAATGAAATATTTTGCTCCAGAAAGAACTTTGATTCAAGCGCTTGCTTGAAAGCTATGTGATCAGTCTCCAGAAAGCAGAGGTTAATTCAATAAATCGTTAAAATCTCTATTCCAGGAAGATGACATTCTCTGCTCTACATTTTCTGTTAATAGGGAATTAAGAAAAATCACAGTCATTTTTTCCATGAAAAATAGGAATTATCAAATGACATTGTTCTTTATCTCTACAAATACAGTCAATAAAGGCAACTCCAAAGACAGGCTACTTTTACTTACTGAAACATCACAGTGGTTCCAAGGCTGCAGTCTGAGAAGAATTAAACTGATCTAAAAACTTGATTCCAACAAAAAGAGAGGTTACCTCCCTCCTGCCCAGGCCACTCAGTCCTACTATCGCCATGTGCTAATACTACAACTTTCTGACCTCACCAAAAACTAGGTCAGGGAGCTAAACAGATTTTTTCTTAGTTTTAGTTTCCTGCTAGCCTGTCATGGCTCTCCATGGGGTCAAACAAATGCAACTGGTGGCACGAGGAAAGCAGAACTCTGCAACAAGACTGTTTTTCTCCCAGAGGCAGCCAGACATTGGATTGGCTTGGAATGCAGCTTTACAGTACAGGTATATCTTAATGCAATCATGAAGGAAAAAACAGTAAATTGGTATTTTTAGAAGATTTCTGTGGAAGCTGATTCTCAGTTGCTGATACTTCAAAACTACCAGCGAGCATGAAGACGACTGGGAATTGCTGCTAATAGTGTTGCAAGTGAATGAAAAGTTAGTGAGGCAGAATATAAAATGTTAAGTGGTCTAATTTCCGATCACTTTCATGAAAAGAGTTTACACCGCACTCAAGACTTGTAGGCAACACCGTAACAGGAATTTTACTTCTGACTCTTCAGAGGGTTGTTAAGAAAAATCTGAAGTACACAGGCACATATTTTGGCTTTAAACTACTCAGCTCTGTCAAGTTTTAAGTAGAGTTAGGCAAACTTTACCAGAGTATACGATGCCACAGGGGACAGACTTCAGGTAGTGATGCGTCTTGCTTCCCATTTAAAATATCTTCACCCCACCATACACAGAAAATTATATGCTTATCTGAAAGTCTAAGGTGTGGATCAGCAGTGTCATTCGATGAATGGTTTGCTGTCATTAAAACAGGTGGCCTTACTTACTTGCAAAAGTTGCCTCCAAAGGAAGCCTCTACTTCAAGCATTTCAAACTGTACAACAATATCTCGGCTGAATACTCAGCTATCAAAACACTCAGAAACAAATCAGTATTTTATGGAACTATTTCATCAAGATTTTATACACACAGCCCACAAGCATGTTTAGTTAGAGCGCTATTATGGGAAGCTTCAGCAAAAGAACTTTGAGAAGAAAACTAAAGATGTGAATCGGAGAAGCCATCCTGGAAGTAAATTTCAAAGTTTTTGGTTACTCTCTTCTCACTTCTACCTTCAAACATATAAAATAAAATTACAAAAGTCGCTAAAGATAACACACAAAGAATTCTTACATGGGTCATCAAATTTCATGCCTTTTTTTTTTTCTTCCCAGACATTAAGGTAGCTTCAGACCTGTTCATTATAGATTAGATAATGATCTCAATCAGTATTGCTAGATTCTGAAATACAAGATTGAGCACATGCAGGAGAAGATTTCACAAGGCAATTGCCTGCACACTCAGGACAAACAAGCACGCACAGCAGCGCAAACACTTTTAGTTACAGGAATAACCATGCTGTCCCGCTAAATCAGGGTCACTGAATTCTGAACAATAACAAGAAGAAACTGTAACTGAAGATTTTAACAATGCAAGGATTAAAGCACCTTTACAGAGCAAATAAAAAGCTTCTACTGCTAAATACATTTAGTTCATGAAAGCTCCCGCTCTACCAGCGCTTGTTTTCAAGGAAACATTAAGTTTCACAAACTTAAAGGCTTCATTCCTCATTTTTAATGCTACTACTAACAGCCCTGTTTGAAGAGCTTACAAGTTAAATTCCTGAAGCATGATAAGGCCTACAACAATCTCAGACACATGCCACACATTTATTTTACTGATCAAAGGATTTTATTTTTTTTGAATATTCAGAGATTATGTAGTGTCAAAAAAAGCTCAGGCTGCAGGAAAAATAAGTCAGTTGGGGACCAAATTCAGACTAATTTAAACATGCATACAGATGTTCAAATTTAGAAATTTACTTATTGTACTTCTTAAGCACAGACAAAAAGAGCCATGAATTCAACCTTATGTATCCTGTCTTCCTGGTACTTGATTTCTAGTCTTAACATTACTCTAGTTACATGCATTCTCATCAATAGTTTGATTACACATACATAAATGTTGAATAACTCTACATTAAATTGCATACAATCAAGTGTTTGGTTGAGTAGTCTACCACAAAGTAAACAATTTCTTATATACTAGATTATACCTGCAACTTTGTCCCGAATAAGTTTTGCAGATTCAACTTCGCCAATACTGCTAAATAGACTCCGTAACTCATCTTGCGTCATGTTCTGAGGGAGGTAGTTCACAATTAAATTTGTTCTACCAATATCATCCCTGCAATCTTCAGCCATGTGATCTTCATAACCATTAGACATTTTATATTATATCTGCAAAGAGAAAAATCCCAAATAAGTTCTAGATCTTTGTTTCAGTAAGCCAAACTTTCTCCACCTGAAATAAGTTTGAATGTTTATTTTAGAAAACCGAGAACAAGAATTTCAACTGCATGTATTTTTCCACTTGTAAAACAAAACATTGTTTGTGAAAATCCCAGAACAATTCACTCTTTCAAGCTAACAAGCATGGTATTTTACAAAATCATGTACCGTTAAAGAGCTCAAGTTTTTACGTAAATAGGAAGAATCAAGACAGATTTTGTAACATTCCCATAAACACCAAAGTATTCACAAGAGCCGAGCTAAAAATCAGGTTTCCAATTCCTGAGCATTTGATTTGACAAATGCCAGAACTGAAATTGCCATCCCAACCTTAATTCCGACCTTCTGCTCAAAACTCTTAAAAGGCAGAATGAGGAGCAGCAGCCAGATCTGCTTGACCCAGTTCAGTACCTCAACTGCAGACCATTTATTTTCCAAATGTTTTCTCCTTTCCACATTGCTTATTCTGCAACTTAAGGCATTGCTGTTAAATGGTAGTCTTTGAGTGACTACTTAATTGTATAGATGAAACAGATCAAGCTGCAGTGAACATTAACTTTGGTGCTTACCGAGTATTTCTTACCACTTTTATTTTAGCACCTTTTTAAAGAAAGCCTTGAAAAAATATCCAGAAATCTCATCACATGGAGATACTCTCTGCATTAACCATCAGCACTGACCAAATCCTGAAGTTTCATATCCACAGAACATTTACAATTTCATCTCAATCATAACAGACCCAAGCTGCTCTTTCTTCATGGTCTGCCAGAATGGTAGGGACATTAAAGTGCTTTTACAACCACTTAGAAATATTCAAAAGCAGGATCCCTAAGCCTTATTCCTGTGGGAGGAAAAAAATAAAGTCTAGCAGATTCAGGAAGCCCAGGCTGGCATATTCTTTATGGAAACCATCACCATTAAGAATCTAATTTGACGTGTTGTACCAGACTCTGCTTCTCAAGTTTTTTAGAGCAGATTTGTTCATCCTCTCACTTAGAGAGGGTTAAACATCTCCTGCTCCAAACCAAGATTCATTAAACAAAGCTACATTAAGAACAGCTGTGAAGTGCACAGAATCAACAGAAAAGCTGCTAAAAACCTGAAGTGAATTCAGGCCATCCTGATGCTCAGTTCAGAACTCCTCCTTTTATGGTGTAACCAGTGCAACTCTCATAGCACAGCTGCTTCCTATTGATGGTTATTTAACAGATATTTTAATGTCTCTTCTTTTTTACATTCATGTTATGAAGACTTATTTTTTCTGATATATTTTTTCTTCTTTTCATTTTTAAAGCTAATCCCTGAGAGAATCCAAATCTTTTTGTAATCCAGAGTGGTCACTCTAGGAATATCATCCAGAAGTATGCAGAGAAGTTTGGCTGCATATAGCTAAATTGATAGTGCTCGCTAAACTCCATTTACCAACTCTGCAAGTTCAGATTCATACCACTATATTTCCAGAATAAAAGTAAATGAAGGCTTCACCTGATGCAAGAGATCCAAATGTTAAGTATACTGATCCATTAATATACAAGAAAAATATTAAATACATTCAGCCTAATGATGAATTCAAGCAGCAGGCTTACAACTGCTTAACACAGTTCTAAAAAAATTAGTGTCAACCTTTCAATTTCAACATAAAATCTGATTCTGGTTGAGCCTCTCAAAGCCACCACAGAAGCATTAATTACCATAGGCCCAAAGATGACATTTTGTATTTATTTTAACAGGATTCCAATGTACTCACTTGGCCAAAAGAATAAGGTAAGATGCTATAACTAAGCAACTATTATTAACATTCCTCTAGTTTTAGTTTGCTGACAAGACTATCTAACCTAGGTATCACTGTCAGTGTTGATCTCTCCTGGGGAAACAATCAGCCCCAGCTGAATTAGAACAGTTTAAGATGTTACTGCTTCTCAGCTTCCAAAAAAGCATGACATCAGAAGAGGTGTTCAGCATATGCAAAAGCTTCTAGCTCATTTCAATGCAGAGTGAGCCAGCAAGCCTTACAGTACCATTTGTGGTTAATAGTAGTTACATTTGACAGTTTAGTTTTGCATTAAGACTGGCTGGAAGCATTCACACTTACCAGGTATGCTTCTTAAATAAGGTGATTTTGAGGTACAACCAGTAACACCACAAGTGCAGTGTACAGCACCAGCTTGCAGATTTTCGTGAAACTACAGCCTCCGCTGTCCCCTATGCTAAGGGCCTGAGCAGCAACGGTATACTGCTTTCTTTTAAGGGTTAGGACCTGTTAGAGGATAAACCTTCACCAGAGATTGCACCACTACTGACACCTAGAAGCCGAATAATGGAAAGTCAGAAAAAGCAACTAGAAATCCTAACTCTGGAAAGGGAATTCTGCCCTTAGTTAGGATGCCAGCTTTTAGTCCCTTCATCAGTAGCTAAGTCATGTTTCACATTTGTTTAATACTTTCTTTTTGTGAATGTCAAATATTTTTTATTAGTGGAAATACCAGAATACATCGTTTCAGAATAAAGCAGTACTAGACTTATTTTGTTTGAGGTTTAGTACAGTATAGACTTAAACTGAATCTATTGGTTTTGGATATGGTTTGATTCAAACTAACAGCTGGCAGCTCGAAGAAGGAGAGGTCTTGCTCCCCCCTCATTGCTGATTAGCCTTCTGCCCCCCATTTCAGTGTTCCAAGTGTCAACACAAGCAATCTCCCGTGCCTTTCTGCCCACAGGATAACCAATTTGAACCATGAAAGCAGTGGAAAAACTACCCTGGGAGGGAATCACTTTTTGATGTGTCAGCAGTTTTAATCTGCTTACCTTGCAGCAAGATAAGCACCAGAGCTAATGCCAGACGAGAGCAAGAGAAGAAACTGTAAAGTTAAGAGCAGAGGAAGACTCCCCCATTTTGATAATTTCAACCTGTCAACTTGACTCAGCTGTATTGTGAAGTTACACCATTAAATACAGGTCCCCTTCCAGCTCTGTCAGAACTGTCTGAGCACAAGCTCAAAAAAAAAAAAAAGTCGCCTGTTTTGTTAAATAACACTCAAACAGCTGAGTCTTTTTTGTTCAACATACCTGACGTATAAAACCACACAACTTAAGTTCTCAAAAATGTTTTAATGGAAAGCAACTTTGCCCTTGTTCTGTGCAAGACTCAAGCCCTATATGTGCATAGGCCAACAGGCTGATGAGTCTGAAAACTGTACAGTAAGAATATTTAGTAAGCAAAAGATGATTTTTTTTTCCTAACTCTGCATAATGAAGGCTCAAATTTCTTTCACACTCAACCAAGTTTGCCCAAGATTCAACACAAATCCTTGCTGATGCCAAGATTCTTTTCCTGCCAAGTTTAAAGTTGCTATACATATTAATTTCTTCCAAAAACAAAGACTTTCAAATCTATTTTCCTTATCCTCCAAGTACAAGGTATCCACAACAGCTGCCTGGAAGAGGCGGCACCGCACATAGATACCAAGCATAGAAAATTCCAAGGCACACCATAATGGCAAGCTATCAGACTTGCATCTGGCATTAAGCAAAATTGACAGGAGTTTGGCAAGTGGCTATCAACTTTAAATCATTTTACCACAGTTTCTAATCTCAGCCGTCTGCAATACTTGCCATCTATATTTCCCTGTGATAAACAAGGAGTGCCTAAGGCATTGTTGATTCAGAAGCAATTAGAACTGTGAAGGAAGCCTTCCATCTGCTTTTCTTCAGACATTAGAAAAATTACAGGAAGCCCTTGCATAAAGGCCTGGCAAACATTTTTGTGGGATACCAGTAACAAAGCATGGAGGAATGATAAAGGAGTAGTAGAGAAGAGGAAAAAGAACAGAGCACTGAAAGAGAAGATGTTCCTTGCTTCCTCCTCTTTCACCAAACACTTACAGAAGCTACTATAAGATGAATAGACACATTTTCTGGTCATCCTGGAAGTTAGTGGGACACCACTTCCTCCACTGGTGGTTAACAGACCTTGTGCCAGAGAGAATAGAAACAGCCCCTAAAGAACTACTATCATTTACATACTAAAAAGAATTCCCCAAAAGAAAAAAGGAGTATCAAATGGTCAGTATGGCTAAAATCAGCAAAATTACAATAGAAATCTCAATTTTTTAGTTCTGCTCCCACCAAAATATGTGAAGGGATGAAATATAGGGAACCTCCTGATCTTTCTTAATCTGTCAAAGAAGGAATAATCAAACAGGGTCAATAGATAAGCCAGAGAGTTCAGAATCAAGCCTTGAAACTAACTTCCACCTATAACTTCATTAAATGAAATCTGTCAATCCACTTTCAGGTAAATCAGAAGCCTGAATGCACTTACATTCTCAGTGGTGGGACAGGGAAGGAAAGAAGGTTTAACACCCCCATTTAGAAAGGTTACTTGTAATGAGGTTGCCTAAGTACTTCATAACCTTTCCAAAAACACCTTCTGTTCCAGGTCCTGAAAAATAGGAAATCTTACAACTAACTTCTATCATGGTAAAGTTCCTAAAATGAGAATTTATCTACAAAAAACAAACCCTTAGAAGTTTGTTTTAAAGGGCAGCTTTCTTTTTCTTCCTTATGCGAGATGCCCACAAACTTAAGAGGCCAAGAATGCATACAGCAGCCAACAGGAACCATATATTCCATTATTTTGGAGGTCCTCAAACTCGCATAGCTCAGCACTTCATTACCTGCTGCAAAGACTGCCCATTCAATAGCAGGGTCTGTATTGTCAGGTACTGGATTCAAAAGCTCCCCTGTGCTTTTCTTAGGGAACATTACATTTACCATGAAGATCACCATCTCAAAGCTTCACAAAATCTCTAGTCCAGAAGGTTTAAAAGGAAATGATACAAATTGTTCTTTCAGACCTGTAACTGCTATTTCCAGATGAAACTCAGCAGCTCCATCTAGGATTCTAGGATACAGTACCATTAATGTCTTTCATTGTGAGATGTTTTCTTCTTCCTACAAGATCCTTAGGCAATAACCCAAAATAGGAATGTCCTCAAGAAAGATAACTGCCTGCCCTCAAGACCAAGCACCTTCTCTATAGGTCTTCAAAGGCACTAGACCACTACTGGGATGGCACAAACCAGAATGCAGACACCTGAACAGATTATAGATGAAAATACAAGCACTTCAGCTACTGCAGAACCTAAGAGGAGAGGAAATTCTCTCAAGAGTCATGAGCTCAGTGCTCCTTCATGCCAGGAGTTATCAGCTTCATTAAAATCCAGGCTGCAGCTCTTAATCACTCCAGCAACTGACCTATCCTCATTCACGCAATGTAGTTAGACAACTATATAGACATATAGAACAATATAGACAACTTGGCCTTGGAGGAAGACCATACAGCACTGCAGGTGCACAGGTAAGCACTAACACTGGCTGTGCTGAATGCAAGAAGGTCAGAGCTACCCTGAACATATTTCTTGACTTGGATTCAGAAGTACAGAGACTACACCAGTGTTTGACACTTGGCCAAAAAGAGTCAGATGAATGCCTGGAAAACCAGGAATAGACCACAGCGAGTACAGCATGGTTTCCAAAACACAGCTGAAAGATGCAAAGATTACTGACCAATGCCTCAGCTTCTCTTTTCCATGAGGTACAGGTTAGCATCACTTAGGACATACAACACTCAAGAGACAGTGTCTAGCAAAGTCCCTAAACTGATGAAGTCGCCCATTAGATTAAACACTGCTGAGTGGAAAGGTATCCTCCACTGCAACAAATGATGCTGGCAGAGTTCTGCTGGTGAGCTGTCTTGACCAGCTTGTACTTCAGTTTCAAGTGTTTGTTTTTAAATACACTGTCTGACCTCAAGGATCTTGCTGAGGTGCTTCAAGGAGAACTTCAGGGCTCTACAAAGAGACCTCCTCTTGTTTCTTCAAAGCATGGATGATATTTGTTGACATGCCACAAGTTATGGTTGACTCAGAAGCAAACAACAAACTTGGCTATCTGTCTTGGACACTGTTCTACCACTCAAGTTTTGAGGCTGCTGAGCAGTATTCCTTGGAGATCATACCTGAAATGGAACAAAGAGGACACCACTACATCCAGGTAAGTGCCAAACCAATCCACACAGCTGCCAGAGGCAGAGCTGCTGAGATGCCCGGGTTTGAACACATGCCAAAAGCAATGCCACATGCACACACTAAAAGAAAAAAGACAAGACATTCTAAAAGAAATAAAAGCCTCAATTATAGTAACTTCAGCTGAAGCCCTTCCTTCCTAAAAGGCCTTCAGAAAGCCTCTACTCATTTTAACTATTTCAGGAGACTGTTTGCAAGAACAATCCAACAAGTTTTAGCATGGCAAGACTGTTTCACAGCCAGTTGTCAGGACAGGACTGAGAAGCAAGAACAGGACAGACTGAGAGGCAAAGAGACAGACGGGAGAAAAAAAAACATGTTGTATCCTTAGAAATCACTGTAAGGAATAGAATAATTTTCACCTCAGAAGCCACACCAGTAAAACACAACTTTTAGGCCTACATATCTCCCAGAAAAGAAAAAAAGTTTCCCAATGCTCCACAGCCTGAACACCTCTCTTCCAATTTCTTGATCTAGACCCATCTCCTTTGCACATGGAGAGGGGGCCACAAACTTCAAAACCTCAACTTGGATCTGTTACATGCTTCAGTCTTATCAGATTATTCATATGGAAAACTTAAGCCTGATGCCCTGCTTTTGTCATGTATATGTCAAAATAAAAGTAATTTAGAAATGAGATACTGTGTGCCTATGTTTGAGAGATGCCTGATGCCGTTACTAAAAAGCAAAATCCATGATCACTAAGAAAGAATCCGGACCTCACATTTTCTCACTTCTAATGCTTAGGCCGATTAGCAGCCATTGCATTTAATGAGCATGAATCGTATGTTTCTTTGGGATAGTCATTTTCCTGACTTTTGAATCATGTTTGCATACACATGAGAAGTTAAAAGTAAAGAAAGGTATTGTGAAGTCCTTTCTTTCCCAAGTTGTAGTTACCTTATTCTCCTTTTATTGTCCCACAGTGCTCAGTAAGGGCAGTATTCTGTCCTGGATAACTGTTTCATCTGAACTCTTCTCCTCCTGAGCCGCATTACTTTAAATCAGCAACCAGGAAAAACTGGAATTAAATATTCCCTTTTATTCCTTTGGCGTGTATTTTTTCATTCTTTGGGAAAATAAACCAAATCATAAAGATCAGCCTCCTGAAATAGGTCACCTTTTTAAAATAACTTTGGCATTTGCCCTAGCCAGAATGGTTTTTGCATACTAAAATTCCAAGTATTAAGCCACATAGTTGCTTATATTAACTTGCACGTATACGTTATGTTCCTTTTAACTAATGTTTAAGTTCTGTTTGTGAATCAGGCAACTGAATAGATTGTTTCCACTTGGCGATCCTTCAAAATTTGAATTAATGAATCTCATCTTTTATCAGTTCTGTTCCCCCTTTGTGCTCCTGGGATAAAGACATTTCCCTTTTTCCCCTTAGACTGACCAAGTTTAAGGTCCCAAGAGTTTTCTCAGTTCCAGGGGGAGGGAGGGGCCTCCGCAATCTCAGAAAAGGCTACTACTAAAATATATCATTTAGTGTAATGTCAACAAACTTTATCTCCATATGCTAACTGCACAATTTCTACTACAACAAACTAAGGGTTTTTTTTAAATATATATAACTTCGGAAATAAATGTATTAGTTATCTAATAAATCATAACTACCATCATTTTAATATTTTTAACAAAGTAGTTTTACATATTTTTTAACAATCAGATTGTTTCTAAAAGAGTTTAAAAAAAATTGGAGACAAGTGTTTAAAGTCATGTCCGGAAACTGACAACATCAAGGTAAGTGTTTTTGTCAACACTTTATACTGCTGTTCAGAGATATAAGCATTCAAGGCCAAAAAAATAAACTGCAGTTTGGAAAGCTAGAACCATTTGCTGAAGAACGACCCCATTTTACCATCAGTCTGATGAACTGTGCTCAATTCAGAGGAATAAAAATTAATCATATTTAGGGTGCTGCCAGAACTCAGATAAGAACTGGCCATAATTACCAGCCGCTTCTGCTTAAACACGAAGGGGAGGCCCAGGGCCTCCCAAATCATCTCTGCTTGATGTCTGTGAACAAGGGCCAACTTGAAATTATGCAACTAAGATACTAAACAAACTGCAGCTAGATCTGAGATTTCCCCATCTTTCAAGGTTAATAGTTAGACATGACAGAGAGAGTAGGCTATAAAACTATGCTCAGAGCTTCACTTCAATACTTTCCACAGTTCTGTCACCGGGTCAAAGATGCTGACAGTTAACATAAAGGAGTTCTTGAGCAGAAAAGAGAGCTGGACAACTATTGCTGGCTGAGACTACCTTATCTTCTCTATCAGTATTTAAAAAGGACAGCTTTACTACAAACTGATATAAACAAAAGCAAACAATCACCTTCCTTGTTCTAGACAGCATCAGACTGTTTGTTCAGTCATTGCCTCTGGCTAGTTTTTTTGCCTCCAAAAAAATCTGGAGACCAAGAACCGTGCTGGAAAGAAAACACTTGGGGAAAAACTCCTTTCCTATGCACAGGATATTTGTGGAAGATGAGAAGAAGAGGGCATGAGAACTATGGTTTCCAGACAAATTCTGGCCTCCCCCACTGCCATTCAACCCATCCTTGGATTAGCAGATGGTACTTCCACTTTGATGGAACAGGAAGGCAAGAGAAGTAATGGAAGCAGGAGACAGCATCAAACTGGTAGCACCAGCACAGCACAAATAGCTGGAAATCTCTCTCTGAAGGCTTGCTGAGGGACCAAAACCTGCTGCTGCTCTCCTACAAGGAGGCCAAGGAATTGCTGGGTAAGAGGGAAATTATAACTTATATTCACTATGCCACTGCTACTAGCAACATGAATAAAACAAAAAAGAAAAACAAAATTGTGCGTATGCACACACACAAGGAAATCCTCTGTCTTCTTGGCATAGCTTATTTCCACCCTACTCCCCCTCAAAAAAAGAGAAACAAAAACAAAAGCTTAAAAACTATTTTTTGCATACATCACCTACGTATAATAAGGTTGTATAATCAAATGCATCATTTAGGCCAGCAGTTTGAAGCTTGCAGGTGCCTAGATCACAGAACTGCAGTTCAAACAGGAGAAATGCCCTGACTAGTTTTTAGTAGAAGGCAAAATTTAACACATCTCTTATGCTGGGACTATGTCACTGCTTCCAAATGCTTAAATTAGATGAAAGCTAATTTCCTAGAGCTAATTTCTATGCTTTTTCTACAGTGCTTAGAGATAGTTGGGTTTTTCTGCATTTCCAAATACCTTTAAAAAAAAAGTCTGCAAGTACAGTGAGTTTAAGTTTTCTTTAACTAGCAAACAGTCTGCCATCTTTACAAGTAGCTTATCCACAAGACACACACTCAGTGCAATATCTAGTAACATTTTACCGTAATCAATTCACAGAGGCCTTGTAACAAGCAACAAACATTAAAGAGACCAGCCCTTCAGGAACAAAGCAGGCTGGCGTAAGGGCTTAGAGAAACAGATTTTAAAAGAAAAACAAAATGCCACTAGCAGGTCAAGAGAAGAAGATTTTTTCAGGAGAAGATAAGCGACAGAATATGCAAGAAATAGCAAGTAGAAAATAGAGTGCTTGAATTAGGAGCATAGATGACAGTTCATGGTAAGTTAACATCAACAATTAGAAACTAGCCACATTCAACAGAAGTGATTAAGAAAGATGTTACACACGAAATTGGTACTTCCACTTAGACTGTTCTTAACACTACTACTATTGCTCCCACAAACCTGGCACTGCATGAGACACTGCACATGGGAAAGCAGTATAACCATATTTATCTGGTGTTGCAGAACCACCCACATCAGGGCCAAATAACTAAGCCCATAAATTCACTCTACAATATACTTAACCACAACACCAGCTTAAGATGTTCCTGTTCTCATTCCAGCCAAATCAAGCGGACAGCATACTGCAGGGGCAAGCAATAGGAATTCTTTAAGTCAGAACTGCTGAACGCTTTTAATCATGAAGCCACACACTTGTTTGCAGCATCATACAAACAGTTCTACTGCTTCAAAACCAAATCTAGCATGGTCAGAGTAAGGTAGCATGCTGCATAGACTTAGAAGGCTCAGGGAACTAGGCTTTACTATCACACAGTACAGACACCCCCAAGATTCACTGGAAATCCAAGAGTTGATGAAAACGTATCATATAGGCTTGATAAAACATGTAAAATATATAGACTTTACCCCAGTTTTAAAGAGAGACACATTGGTCTGTGAGAACTCTGTTCACATAGATCTAGAAAGGAAAGTGGTTCAAACATGAGTACTGGAGGACAGCAGACTGCAAAAGAGGCAAGAGATGCACAACATGAGAAATCAACATCCACATTCACGGCATAAAATGAAAGAGAAAAAAAGAGAAGAAATAGAGATCAAGAGAAGCACTCAATTATGTCAACAGCCAGCAACATTAATAAAGAGTACTAATAAGAGGTATTAATAAATGAATCTCTATCCTTCTTATTTGTTCCCACCCTTATTTTCCTACAGGCATCTTGTTATGTGGATCACAGGATCCAAGGTATAAGCCCTCCATAGAATGAAATGTTTCCCTTCTCAACAAGCCTCAGATATAGGCCACTGCCTTACAGATAATGCCACTCCACTACCCAACACTACAGAATATGATTGCCTGCATACTCACTTCTGTACAAACTATTCCACCACAACTCAGTGGTCCTTTCTCCAGGCTACCGCTGCACACATTCTTTTCACCCACATCCTCCCACTGAATGCTCCCCTAACACATTCTTGCCTCTTCCAATCGCTACCTAAAGAGTAAGTGCTCTACTTTGAAAAACCTCCCACCAGTACTAACAATAGTGGGCTACTACTTCAGTCGTGATTTCTTCCAGTCAAAGGCAGTTAACACAGCATTACCTAACCTTGTTCCTAGCAGGCCTAAATTAGCGTCGATATTAATAAGTGCTGTCCACATTAGGAAGCCCACCCTCGGATACTGCCAGTCAATAAAGATGCACCAGTCTTATCGAAGGTGGGAGATTTAAAAGACCTACTACAGACACACGCAAAATAAATATAAAGAACAACGAGCATTAACCGTAAAAAGAGAAACTCCAAGATAAGGTATGGACCCGGGTAGCACATCCCCCACCCAGGGCCAGCTCCCTCCGCAGGAGCCCCAGGCAACGAGACCCACGGCCTCGCCGCCCGCCAGCACAGAGGCCTCGGGCTCCTCCACCACCGCCCGGGCCCCATCCATCCTACGCAGGCCCTCGCCGCCCCGCAGGCCCCAGGCCCGGCCCCGCCACCCCCGGGCCGCATGCCGCAGCCCCGGCCCGCCCGCCCCGGGCCCGCGCTCCCCCTTCGGCTGGCCCCTCCCCCTCGCAGGCCCCGGCTCTCCCCCCGCAGGCCCAGGCGCAGGCCCAGGCCTCAGCCTCGCTGGCGCGGCCCGCGCGGGCCGCTCCTGCCCCCGCCGGCCCCGCGGGAGCCGCGCGGGGCTTCCCGGGCGCTCCCCAGCGGCCCGAGGCGGCCGGGCCTCACCTGTCGGCGGCTCGGCAGGGCCTGGGCAGCGGGAGGCTAACGGCTCCGCAGCGCGCACAACAAGCCGCTCGCAGCGCCGCTGGGCACGCCCACGCCCCGCCCGCCGAGCCCCGTTGGCTGCGGCGCGCACGTGCCCGGCGCCCTATTGGCCCCGCGGCCTGTCCGTCAAGAGCGGGCCGGGGAGGAGGAGCGCCGGGCGGGGGACGGGCACCGCCGGTCTCGCGCGGGGAGCCGGACCCTGCGCGCCGCCGCGGGCCCGCCTGAGGCGAGGCGAGGCGAGGGCCTGCGGCGGCGGCGGCGCGCAGGGCCCGAGCCGGCCCGGCCGCAGGGGCAGCGGGGAGGCGAGCGGGGAGCTCCGGGCCGCGGGGGCGGGAGGGGTCCCCTGTGGGGACGGGTCAGGGCTTCAGACAGGGCCTGCCTGGAGCCTGCCGAGCTGGTGCTGCCCTGCTCAGCTGGGCCTTGCTGAGGTGACTGCCAGGAGCTGGGAGAAAGCAGGTCTTGCCCCCATTGCTCCCCTTGCGCAAGTCCTTCCACGCTGGGCTCCCACGGGGAGAAGTGCAAGTTCCTCCTTGCAGGAAAAGTTAGACTAGACTGGAGGAGCTAGCAAGAGCAGGACAGCCCCAGGCTCTGGGCGTCTGTGGTCAGTCACTCCCCGTTGGCTGAAGTTTTCTCTCTCCCTGGATGTAGAGATGGTGCCAACTGCAGCACAGAGAAACGGGGGAGCCTCGCTGAGCAATAGCACAAAGGAATGCTTGTGACTCTTGGTTAAGAGATTAAATTGTTCCTGTGCGAAAGAAATGCTCTATAGCAGAAGCTATGATGGTCAGCTCTTTTCTATGCTCTAGGAAGTCCTTCTGCGATGATCTTAACTCTTCTGATCCCTCCATCCAGAGCCAGCATGTTTTTGGTAGTCAGGGGCATACCTTTGCATCCGTACCTAATTCCACTGCACAGGCAGAGTCCTTGAATGTAAAATTCCACTAGTCTGCAGGAAACAAGTGTCTTTTTGTCATTAACATAGTATTGTGCAATAATACCCATGGTACAAAGCAGTATGTTTTGTAC
Organism: Apteryx mantelli; assembly: GCF_036417845.1. NCBI lineage: Eukaryota > Metazoa > Chordata > Aves > Apterygiformes > Apterygidae > Apteryx > Apteryx mantelli. Next base: position 4,543,643 of record NC_090007.1, read on the forward strand.
ATGACTCACTTGTGAATTTGAAAGACTGTAAATCCTGTATATCTGACAAGGTCTAAATTTGGTACTCAACTTTGGACAAAAATTCCAAAAAGTAACATCAGAATATTGCTGCATTAAAATGTTTAATGTTATTTTCTTTATCAAAGACAACTCATGAATTTGAGTTTTACTTAGTTGAGTAACATGACTGTAAAATCAAATTAATGTACCTTTTTCTGGACTAGAAGAGTAGTGAGATCCAGCCTGAAGGATGGAAACTTGAGATACAGTGGCAAAACCATATAGGGGTATGCGTGCTTTGCCATTTCATTGCATGCATACATGTAGAAATACTCTGTACCTAGTAATAACTACCCTGGAACACATGGAAAATCACACAGTCACAATAGTAAATATCTTTCCTCTACCTACCTTGACTTGGAATAGATTCCAATTTTGCCTCTGGCAAAGGCCTTGCATAGTAAATTCCCAACATTGTTGCACTGATGGTATCGGGTTTTCTGTCCAGAAATACATTTCAGAAACCCTATCATGTGGTCCTGTTATATTGGGCTGTTATATATGTTATATATGGGATCCTAATCTTCCATATAGTATGCCCAAGAACAAACCAGTTTCTGCAATAGTCTGGAGGGCACGGCACCAAAGAGAAGGTGATGGGAAGCATCATTAAATCAAGAGTCCATTGAAGAAGTTAACCATTAAGAGAAATGCTGAAGAGAGTTATTACTCTTTTTCTTTCGTCTTTACCATAGCTCTCAATGCCAGATGGGGAATCCTTACGTGTAAATTCCAATCCTGACAGGTCTGGAAATAACCTTCAAGGCCCCATAAAATATTAAAGATGTTTGTGGCATCTGTTATTTGCTCATGCTGCTATGTATGCCAGCCACAATATCACAATTTTGTCATTCACAACAATGGCAGCTTTCTGTTACTGTGTATCTTGCATTTTTCTTGTATCATTCAGTTTTTAATTAAGCAACCCTGTTCTTGGGCCTAAGATAGGTCTCTTAGGTTTCCAAAATTGAGGCCATAGGCATGAAACTGCTGCACTGAGCTTTGATACTGTTATTCACAACAGCACATTTTCAGTTTAATTATTTCATTTAGCATCATAAACATTGTGTTATGTAAAATTGTGATGACAATTAGCTAACCTGTATGTCATTTTTTAAAGGAATGATCTCATTTTGCTGAAATGTATTCATTTTCAGTTGCCATGTTTCAGTTCATTGTGAAAATACATCAGTCTTAAGGTTTCATGATAATATAGAATTTTTTAAAATGCAAAGCGAGCTGTCCTGGTGAAGTCATTTTACGATGATGCAATGTCATGTCATCTGGCTCTTCACATGTATGTTCAGTCAGGCTAGTCGTTGATTTACACTGAAACATGAAAAAAGTTCAGCGCCAACCGAGTTATGTTTGGTGATACTGCAAGACATTTGTCGACACGGTTCTTGCATGTGGCAGGAAAATGAACAATGCGAAGTGAAGCTCTGAAGTGGTTGCCACAAGGACAAATGGTTATAACTGGCCATGAATAAATATCAGCTAGAAACTGCAGGTTACGAAAGGAGAAAGATTGTTGCGGAGCCTTCTAACAAACGTAACAGGGACAAAATGCCTCCTTACTTTTAAGATGGAGTTTAATAGAGGACGTAAGAGCACTTTATGGGCAGGATCAGCCCACACCTGAACACAGATCTGCTCACTTTAATCAAAAGTCCTACTAGCTACGGAAAGGAGGAGTTTGAGCAGCCCCAGCCCTTGTGGTTCGCTCCTCCGGCAGTGCCTCATTTCAGGACTTAATGACCTGGAAGGTGTCTCCAGACTGTTTTCTGACAGACTTCTCCACAGATTCTTTTCACCCTGCTCTTTTAAGTAGCTTCCTTATTGTTACATCATTTTTGTCGTTATGATAAAACACTATAAAACTGTTTTATCTTTTCCTTGACCACAAGAGTGGTTATTTGGAGTATACTATAGTCAGTATTACACAATAGATCCTACATATATATATGTATATGTGTGTATATATATATCTTGAACAGATTTCTAGGCCCATTCAGGCGCGTATTTCCAGACATACTGAGTAGTTGCTCCAGGAAGGCCCCATAAACGACGTTTAAAGCAGCATTTTTGGTAGCCTGCTACGACCCCTCTTCGCCTACCTGTGAGGAGCCAGTGCCCTCGGCTCAGACACGGCACCGCGCCGGCGTTAGGGCATCTGCCGATGACAGATATCGATAACAGGCGACTGATGTGACCGCATCGACACAGCGCATCAACAACCGACGCCCTCGCTGATCACCAGCGGCCCAGCCCTCGCCGCGGGCGCGTCGCAGCTGTGTGAGGGCGCGAACCCGCCCCCCGCGGCCGCCTCCCCCCCCCACGCGCCTCGTGCCGCGCCCGCCCGCGGGGAGGAGCGCCGCGTCGTCACGTGCCCCTTCCCCCTCCCCCCCCCCCCCCCGCGGCTCGCTGCGGTCGCTAAAATGGCGGCTGGGAGCTGTTAAGCCTCGCGCGCGGCGCCGCCGGGCCTTGGGGCAGGTAACCGGCGGCGGGGGGGAGCGGGGCGCCCCTCGCCGCTGCCCGTCACCGCTACCGGCGCCGCCGGGCCCGCCCCCCTCCTCTCTCGGGCAGGCCCCGCCCCGCCTCGCCGCTGCCGGGGCGACGCCGGCATGGCGGCTCCCGCGCCCCCCCCTCCCCCGGCCCTCAGGGCGGCTAAAATGGCGGCGGGGCGCCCGCCCCCGAGGCTGCCGGGCGGGCGGGATCCCGCTGGGGCTCCGCGCTCATCCCGTCGCACCGCTGCGGCGGGCCGGGCCGGGCCCCCCTTGGCCCGGGGCCGCTCTGGAGGGGTTCGGGTTCCGGGTGCCGGAGCTCCCTCTTCCGTCCGTTTCTGCCGCGTTCGGTAACTAGCTCCTGAAAGGTGTCCTGGCTTCTGCACTGCCCTCCCCTGCCGCCGGGGCAGCCTTCCTCCTCCCTGGCGTGTTCAGTTTCTTTACGTTCCCCTTCCTCCTTTAGGGTGTCGTGTTTCTTTCAGACCTCTGTTTTCCCTTAAAAGCCCCTTTCCCACCCGTTCCGTTGTCCTCGCAGAGCTTCAACCACCAGTCTTCTGTTTCTTTAAACAAAAGTTCTCAGCATCGTTCCAAGATTTTGGGGTACCTGACGTCCCAGTTCTATCTCCTTGTGGTTTGTAGTCCCAGACAGTGGTTTTTGCGTGCCAGACTCAAGGGCAGCTGTATCACTCCACTGTGAGCATCCTCCCAAATAATGCTTTCTGGTTCCGCTTTTCTTGTAGTTCCCCTCTGCTCTTCTCGCTCCTGGTGTGCTGTGGATCTCAGGAATTCCTTGGTTCCCACCCAGTCATCATTCCTGAGGGTAACTTCCTCCCCTGAGATCTGCTCTGATAATATCCACTTGTTCAGAGCGTTTTGTCCTCTCCAGAAGCTCTTTCTCCTGATTCTTTGTAGAAGCACGGAGTCATGTTTGGGATTTCACTTCCTAGGAGTTACCCTCATTGTGGTTAGCAGCAAGTACTTGTTTCATTGTGCTGGTGCTGTCTTTTCACTTGTGAATTCTGTAACCTGGGGCATATTCTGCTGTTTCTTGCACTGCAATAAGAGAAGCCCCATTTTCTTCAGCTCTAATAACTAACTAAAATGTTGCACGGTGTTAAAATGCCCAAATACCAAAAATTGGGTTGTAAGCTAATGGCTTAAGGATACATGAAAATAACTTATTTGCTCTTTAAATTCAAGTCTGAAACAAAACTTGCAAGATAGAAATTGAAAGGTTGTATTTCCTTTAACAGATATTCTATGGTAGTTAATTCTCATTTCGGTTCAATAATAAAGGGATTTGTTTCCTCTTGACTAACTCGGTCAAAAGTTGACAGAGATCTGGTTATAATGATTTCTTCAGTAACATAATAGTTACTTTTTTTTTTTAATCAAGTTTCTCTACTTCTTGATATAACAAGAATCTACATCTGTGTTGCTGGAAGGGATAGGCTATCCTGTTAGTGGAATATGGTGTTATGTAGATAAAAATCCTTCTTTAAAAGCCCATGCACCATTCATGTAAGCATTTAGTACAAAGTTTGGAACCAAAACAACCTTTGCTTGTGTTGCGTGACATGGGCCTGGGCAGCCTGCTCTAGTTGGCCCTGCTCTGAGCAGGAGGTTGGACTAGGTGATTTCCAGAGGTCCCTGCTAACTTCAACCATTCTGTGATCTTTAGGCTGCTTTCTGTGTTCCTTTCTCGGAAACCACGTTAGCGTTTCCATGGTCTCTGTAGTTCTGTTTCTGTCTGTGTAATAGCACTTCTTCATCGCACAGGGATATTATGAGGGCATTAAATATTTAGATTGATGAGGCAAATGAGGATATAAAATGTAGCAAAAATGTAGCGTACTCTCATTTGTCTTGAGCATCCTTTTCCAGATGAAGCTGTGAATGGCTGTTTCATTTACGCACTGGGACCGCTTCTAGTTTATGTTGTTTAGGGGAGAAATGTCATAGGGTTTCAAGTGATAGATTTTTACCTGAAGGAAGGTGGTTTTGCATTATCTGCACAGTGGTTTGGAGATTCTTCGTAAAGCTAAGCATGAAATCTCTGTGCTAGATTTTATCCTGATGTGGATCAGTGGTGAGGATAAGGTTAATGTTAAAATGTAGTGGAGAGTTTTAAACATGTCACATGTAGTGTTCCTTCAAATATACTTGACTTAGTCCTCCGTTGTCTCTGAAAGGATGTGACACTTTATAGTGCTTAAATAGCTATTAATTAAATGGTAATGGTCTTGTATTTGAAGACTGCTTTTGAACAGATAATACTGATCACTGTCTTCACAGTGGCAATAGCATTTCTATATATTTATAAAATATGTAGACATATACTGCATGTGCAAATAAATGTTGGGCTTTGAAGTTAATTACACAGTTAAGAGTGATATTAAAAAATGAAAGCTTGAATTTAACGACCCCAACAATAGCATCCTTTGGGCACATTCTTAAATGTGGTGGGTCATTGGAGAGCTCACTCTCTGGATGGTATGTTATGTGCTCCTTAAAAATGTTACTGCTGCAACTTTTAGCATGTTACATTTGCTTGAATTATACTTTGTAGGGCAAAGATGTAATAATGGACTAAGGAGTGAGATACATAAGTGAATGAGAAGATGCTTTAATAGTCCTACTTTGACTTAGTGCTGGATAAAACCATGAGTATTTTCTGCCTGTGGTACCCAAGGTGAAACTGTTTGTTGCTCCTCATTGTGTGCAATCTGTGCTACTGTTGTTTTCTTAGAGACCTGTGTTCTGGCTTCTTTCTGTGCTTATCTTGGCTCCAGTCTTCATCAGTTGTGACCTTAGCATTGTAGCACAGACTTGAACTGCAGTGTTGGTCAAAGTTTTTCCTAAGTTGACTGGCCTGCAGGGTGCTAATAAAATGCAGTATTAGTTGATTCTGCATATGGAAACTGGGTCTGTTAAGTAAAACTTTGCGCTCCTGTGTATTTGTTTATATCTTTCATTTATTTCTCTTTTTACAGCACTCAGCCAGCTGCAGTTTAATCGCATCCAACCAGTGCAGCAAGCCATACGATACAGCAAACTCCTGCATGGCAAATCTTATGTTCCCACTGTCAGAATAATACAGCTGTTGCCTCTGGAGCACATCAGACACAGTGGGGACAGGAGTATGATTATGGAAGTCAGCAGCGGAAACCTATTCCCTAGCCTGTCATAACACCAAAGTTACAGGTATTAATCCATGGGCACTTCCTGGTTTTTTTTCTTGTTTGTTTGTTTTTTGTTTGCTTGGTAACCTATACTGACAGCATTTGCTCATGTTAATTGCGCAGTAAAGATAGTAATGGTTAAGATTGCTTATTCGCTGTGCGTCTAATCTTTAATTGAAAAGTCTCAGTCATTACTACCTTCATTTTTTTTCACGCCTACACATTCTGGCACTAAAATGTGCGTTTCAGGTGGCAGGATACCAAAAAGAAAACCTATTCGGGAACTTCCTCTGCTGCACAACAGTTTAATAGAGCTTTAATTATCCCTCTTTGGATATTGCTCTCAGATAACTCATTGGAAGTAACAGGCAATGTATCGGGACTAAAGTCCAAGCTTTGGGTGTAGTCTGTTGCAAGTAATTCTCAGGGGCTCTTCACAGAGAATTGTACAGGTATGGAAACTGAGTCAGAGAGGCTCATTAGGGTTTTGAAACCATTGAGGAAGTGCGACGGAATTTGGATTAGGGCTTCAGTAGGAGTCGGTAAGTAACACCCTTGTACTCAGTCATGCTGCTTTCTTGGATGTTAAAAGCATAGTTGTTCAGAAAATTTTAGAGGTAGTACTTTGATTTTCTCCCTGTCCCCCCTCCCTCCTCCCAGCCCTTTCTGACTCCTGGGTGATTTGCAGAAGGTACATTACTCTTTTAATAACTGGTATGTTATGGACGTTTACTGAGTTTGCATCATCTACATGTATTTCCTGGATTAAAATTAGGATTACTGATACTTTTCGGAGAAATTGGTTCCAGTCAGCTGTGGCTGTCTGTCTGTCAGAGCAGACTTAAGCCCTCCTGCTGCTGCTGTGCCTCCCCACCCCCCAAAAAAACCACTTACCTGTCCACCATAAAGATTTAGCTGCATTACAAAAAAAGGATGTGCTGTCCTACTTGTGAGGTGGTCTGTAGGAAGTGAGGGCTCCCAGTGAACTAAATTAGGAATTGCCTGCCTTGGCATGATATCAAGTTATGAAGATTTTGCAACTTCTTATTACCCATTCCAAAACTGACATATCTTTTAAATGTTGAACTTGCTGCTGTGATTTATCAACAGAAAGGTTTACTACATTCAAGTGTTTACTTTTGTCTGTTGTCTGTCAGAACTTTTTGCTGGCATGTTTCTTCCTTTACTTTTTACCATATTTAACTCAGAGCCTTAAGGTTAAATTTGCAGGCCTGCTTAAATGGTGCTTTTTTGTAACTGTAAAATGAGTGGGTATAATACAGAAATTCAGACTAATATCATGTAATCTCTGTAGCACTGTTTCTGCAGTACTGTCAGAATCATTTTATTGTTTCTTCTTCACCGAGACCGCTACCAGAGAGCAAAGTGCAGCTGATATCAGCATTTCCTAGGGACTTGTCTCAGAGTATTCTGTTCTCATGCTTTAAAGATAATGAAGTGAGTCATTGTCTTTACATCTCATGTGATTTATTATAGACATATCTCTAATGCTTTCCGAGGAAAAACAGATCTTTTGTTCTGACTTGTGCCTTTGAACTAGTAGGCTAGTTGGGAGTTTGCTTAACTAGGGAGTTGTTTTGATTTATTTTTTTAATCTATGTACTGAGAACACTTCAGCAGACAGTGGATCTTGTGGGAGCTTTTTGATTTTTCTTTTTATAGGTATACTTTGACATCAATAAAGAATAGATTCATCAGCACCTTTTATCTACATCGATGTGCCAGTGTTCTTTTCCTGAAAAAGTGAGACTTATCTGCACTGGTTGTAGATTGGTAGTTCTAATAAAGGAGTACATTTGGTGTCTTGAGGAAAAATTGTCAACTTTTGAAGCTTCAGGAATGTGGAAGACTTCCTAGACCAAGCCGTCAACACAGCTTGTATATTAACATCTCCAACCCATCCTGCTGTTAGCATTAGATTTACTTATTACCTGTCCATCTTTTGTCATGAAGATAGCAAGGTAAAGCTGTAACAAGAAGCAAAATAAAACAGGGAAATAAAGTTTAGGCATCTAGCCTAACCCAAAGGATATATTTGTAGGCGGAAGTATCAAATTACTGCCAAGTATAGAATAAGATATTTGAAGGAGGAAAGAATCTACGAATAACAGATGAAAGGACTGTGAACTGCTGAGTAGCTCAAGTCAAATGTAGACATATTTGTACTTGGATGGAAAATACTCATAATTCTTGCTAGACACTCCATGATAACAGAAGTGACAAGCCATTCTGCAAAGAACAGAGGGATAATAGGACAGTTTTCTACCTCCTTTAATAAATAAGTTTCTCAATAATAAGCCCTCATTGACTAACAGCAGGCAAGCAGCTTGGCTGTGGTGGCAACTTTTCTCCTGATCCACACTAATACCGGTGACAGCAGGTCTATAGATCTGGTGACTTAAAGGAAAAACATAGCTGCCTCTCCTTCTCACTCTGAGACAAGATTCTCGATCAGGACTGCGAAAGGGCCTGAGGGTGACAGGGGTGATCAAAAGCATAATATAGCTTCAATAGCAAAGATGACTGAGTAGGCTGGGACTCCTCGACCTGGTAGAGATGATCTAAAGTGGATATTAGATGTTTACAGAATCTGAAGTGGCATGAAGCAGCTGGATAGAAAGTGACTGTTACTTGTCTCTTCCAGTATAAGAAGCCAGATCTTCAAATGAAGCTAGTAGGAGCTAGTTTCAAAGCAAACAAGAGGTGATGGTTCTCACAATGGATAGTAGGTCTGCAAAAGTCCTTGCTTACAGATGTTTTGATTGCAAAAAGCTAAAGGGGAAAACAAGGAGACTGAGCAACTAGTAGAGAGAGGTATTAAGGGTTTCCAGTGGACGGTTTGTGTCAGACTTGGGATATTCTTGGAGCTGATAGAGGCTGAGGGGGGTTGTGAGGGAGTATTATTTGTTTGACCTGTTCTACCTCTTCCCTGGGCGTTTGCTTACAATCACCACTGGAGACAGGATACTGTGCTACGTAAACCTGAATGTTCTTATTGCCAGATGATATCTTTCTGACAGATTTAACCCAGTTGTTTTATCACTGAATGATTTTTCTTGTTTTGTAAGTGGGCTTCATTTTGCTCAAGTCTCTCAGTCTTACGTGTATGCTAGTCTAGACTCCCTCTGTAGGTAACAGAAAGCAATTGCTAGGATGAATTGTCTTTTGGAGATGCTTATATCTCTGACCGGTCAGAACAGACAGATTTTCTTGATGACTAGTATGTCCTTTGTCTGGTGACCAACAGCTATTTAGGGTGCTTGTGAGTTTGATTTGATCTGCCACTGGTCAGAAGTCTGCAGCCCTTAGGCATCTGTCAGGGTAACTAAATGACTAAAGAAGTTGTTGTATGTTGTACTGATCTAAGTAAAGACTGTTTTTCTAGGGGTGAGTGTTCCCCCCCCCTTTTTTTTCCCTCCAGTCTAATACAATGTATTTCAGTCCATAATAAATATCTCCAGGTATTGCTATTAATGAATTGGCTTTGACTTTTCTAATGAATTTCAGAGTGATGCTTTAGCCTTCAGCATGTTATTTGTCTCTTTTAAATGGTAAAAGATCTTTCTAATTTAAGTGTTCCAGATCTAGTTATTTTTCTAGAGAGTCAAAGTAACCAAATCTTCCCACTGCAGGAATATCTGTCATACTAGCAACAACAATGGATTTTGTATGTTTTAAAGAGGTCTTGTGTCTTACTTCAGAAACTGGCAACATACGCTAATCTTGTGGTGACTCAGCCTGAACACCATATGGAATCAGAATGAGACCCCTCATGGGAATGGATTAAAACTGCCCACTTGCTCAGAGCGATTGCCAACGCTTCCTGCTTTTTCCCCTTCCTCTCCAGCTGATGTTCTCCTAGAGTAAGCACTGTTAGCCTCCTTCCATGTCGTTCCCTGCCAGTACCACCAAAATGTCATTAAATGGTTTTTTCCTATAAACAGTCTTGTTATCTAACTATTTTAGAGACAGACATCAAGAAATAAAATCTGTGAATTGTCTGCTGTCTGCCAAGTCAGTCAATTAAACCCCCCCACACTTTTTTTTAAATGAGCAACTAGCATCTGGAAGTAATTGTGAGAGCAAGTAATATTAGCCAGTACCTACTCAGCTGCAGTGTACTGCCAGGGATTTGTACTCCCCACCAAATGAGTGCTGCTGGAGCCCAGCATTCCTGTATTCTGTATGTATGTGTTTTATTTTAAAGTTCTTGCAGTATGGGTGAATTTAGAGTGGGTTCTCGAATGTATGACACCTAAATACTAGGGCCACCACTACTTCCTGTGGTCATGGAAGGAGATGAGCCTCCTACTCAGAATTTCCTTCTGGAAAAGCCTCTTTCCCTCTACTAACAGAAAGAGAATAGCTTCTTCAGTCTGTTTCATGCCAAGTGTTAAATTCTCCTAAACAGGCTATTTTTAATGCATTTTCTAAAACTGTGAAAATAAACTATGGAAATCATTTTCACATCATTTGTTTTGTATGTTTATAAATAGAAAACATAACTTACTACTTCATAATTATGTCTCCAAACTGTATTTGAAGTGACTTGAATGCATAAGTAATATTTTTTCCTATTTCCCAAGAGAATATGATATGAACTGTTTTACATATTCTTCATGAATTCCTTGATGTTATGCTAGAAAGTGATATTTCTATCACTGTTGGATATCCTAAATGAAACTGTTACAGAACTAGTATTTGAACTTTTTAATGGGTTATGTAGATTAACTCATTCCATTGTTAGTTTCTTTAAAAAAAAAAAAAAAAAGATTTTAAATAGGTACACAGAGATTGTAAATTGTTCCTCAAGCTTCTGGGCATGTTTGTGCGTTAAAAAATAAATAAAGAATAGCCAACAGTGTATCCATAACTAAAAATGTTAGATAACTTTGTTTTGTAGAAGAGGCAAGAAGTGATTCAAAACTGACTCCCATTTTGCTTACTCATATTTTTTTTCTTCTGATACTTATTTGGTAATGAGAGAAGCTTTTTCCTGCAGTTGAAATGTAAATATTTTGATGATAAAGGCAGTTTTCTCTGCCTACTAGAATAAATATGTGCTGTTTTGAATTTCTTGTTCACATATTTCTAAAATTTCTTCATGAAGTTTGTTCTTCAGTTAAATTTGACATGCTCCATACTTTTTTCAGTGCTTGATTATCTTTGACTCTATTTTCTCATGTTTTTCAAATCTCCTTTAACAGGTCTTCAAGAAGTAAAATAGATAAAAATAACTCCTTTTTTATGAAGTTCCACTTAGTTATTCAGTTGGGGGGTTTTTTGAGTGCTACAAATCTGTAAAGTAAACCTGGAAACAGATACTGTGTGGACTGGACCTTTCCCCCCCCCACCCCAGGAAATGGAAATAAGGCTGTGTTTGGAAGATCCAAGAAGTATAAAATTCCTGTTTAAAAAAAAACCCTAAGTTTTCAATTTTAAAAATATATTTTTAGCATTCAAACATTTGAGTCTAAATTTGGGCCTTGTGACTTTCAACAGGAATGGCTTTGAAATGTTATGTGTATTTCTACTCTGAAAAATACTAAATTTACAAATTTAATCTGATGCATCAGATGTTCAGTTTTACAAATACAGAAATATTCTCTTCTGCAAATTCAGTCTGAGCTCTTAAGAGCCTAGGTAGAACTGAGAACAATCTGTAATACTTCAATAACTTTGATATGTGTAGTCCTGTCTAATGTATCTTGACCACAAATATAAAGAATTTCAGTATGACCCATAAATACTGGTTTCTTCCTCAGATTAAGGAATTCTCTCTTCTTGCAAAATTAGAGCTTCTACCCACGCATTTACAACACTTTCCTATTCCTTGAGGATATAATAGCAGCAGCGCTTGTTCAGAACCACTCCAGAACAAAAGAAATATTACCCTGCAAAGTGATAGTACCTTGTCAAAGCAAGAAGTTAAAAGCCTTTTAAGGCAAATGCTGGGTTTAATATCAGCACTGATCATTCTGCTCTTTTATCAAGGTGTCCTACCACTGTTAGCAAGGCAAGGATTTTTCCCAAGATAAATGGGGCTCTTGCCACAAGCAAGTCTCAAAGATGACTGTGACAGCAACCTCTGATTTACCTTTTAACCAAAGGTACCAGGGACAGATTGTTTGGTTGAATGTTCATTGGCTTGATGTTGGCCTTGAAGATCTCAGTTCCCTTACCTAATGTAAAGAGTATCAAAAGTATTTCCACTTTCCTGTATCCCTCTATCTTAATCCCAAAGGCTTATGCCGTTTCTCTGGAATGGCTTACATTGGCTACCTGACATTAGGAACATGTTCTATTTTACTAAAACAATGAAAAAAACCTAGAAGGATCTCTCTCTCCTTTTCTTTCTGAGGCCTTGCAGACACACTTTCTTATTAATATGGACTTTTAGTAGTACTTCGTAGCACTTCAGTATGACTAAAATTTAAGGCCATTGGCTTTAAAGAAAGAGCATCTGCTGCTTCAGCAAAGCAAGCCAGAGTGTCTGAGTTGTTAAAACAGTGTTCTTCAGCTCTGTGGTCCGACAATCAGTGGAATGCAGTTGTCTGCTGAAATAGTGTAGGCTATTTAGGTATGGTATATTTAGATGTTCTAGCATCTCCAGTCTCTGCAGAGCTCATTATAGCAGAGTTCAAACATGGCTTAAGCTCTGTTTGCATTTGCTTGCTGCTGTCAGTATTAAAAGAGCTGTCTTGAAAGAAGTGTCTTGCTCCTGTGATCATACAAGGGTCACAGGACATTTTTCTTAATGGATACTTACCTTCAGTTTTATTTTTGGGATATCTTTAGTCCTGCAGCTACAGGAAAGCCATCTCCTCTTTTGTGTGTGTGCCTTTTTTTTTCTTCAGCTGTTTCTTATTGATGCATAAAACATCTTTCCAGTTTTAACTAGTTTAAATGAAAGTTTGGGAATAGATCTTCTGGTGTACCTTCTGTTCTGCAATTGGTGATTGGTGTCTTTGATTTCAGGCATAAAATGAAGTCAGCTGTCCCCATGGATGGATGTGTGGAAGCCCCCCCAACTGAATTCCACTATGAGAAACAATACTTACAGGTAAGGGGAAAAATTCCCTCTCTATTACTCTGTCAGCTTACTACTATTAATCTGAATGGCAGCTCATTTCTTTTTCTTCTGCACAAGAAGAAAGCCCTATTAACTAGGCTTTTCATCACTTGAAATACTTTAGTCGATCTCACTTTGAAACTTTCTTCCCAAACTAATTTGTGTGTATATATATATATATATATATATATATATGAATGATCATATGAATAACAGCCTATTATCAACAATCTCCAGTCTTTGACAAGTGTTTGAGTGGTAGAAAGAGAGGTAACTGTAACCATCTATAAACACAGAGTAGCCGTCTGTCTTTTTGCAGGAGGGTGACCTTACAGTGGTTTCATGCTAAATCCTAATAAATAGTTGGATAACAACCCCCTTCCCACTCCACTCTTAACAAGATAAGGCACTAATTCCATCTTAACTGCTTGGTAACCTGCGGGATGTTGGTGTAGGTTTTCCAAGTTTTGAGCCAAACAGATTCTAAGCATTGGGCTATTCTCATGAAAACTATGGTTTTCAGTATCCAGTGCAAAATTACTTTATTTGCTGCAAATAAAGATGTAAATATATTGGTACAAATACTATTGATAGTTGAAATTAAAACAAAACAGTACTAAACATACCACCACCATTATTCCCAACTCAGTCTCCAGCCCCTTGCTGCCTGTTGCTTTTCCACAGCTGTTTTCCAGACAGTTTACTTGTGTTCCTCCATTTAAATGTTTATCACTCCCTGCCTCTTTCTTTCATGTCCTGCTCTTGAACTGGACTTCTTAATCTGAATATACAGTTGCAGAACTGTCTGCTGGCTGAATTTTGAGTTTGAAATAACTGGGGTGCTCTCTGTTCCTTTTTCTTTGAACTCACTGGGTTGAAGTTCCAGTAATAAGCTAACAAATTCGCTAAATAATCGTACAAAATGTATTTACTTCTTTTTTAAGATCTAATCTGGCATTCAAGATTGTGTCTTCATTAACTTGTTAGCCTACTGGTCAGTAACACAGTGTCCAACTTCATTTAAGGTGATGCCACCCCTGGACTCGTGAGGACAGCTGTAATGTATTTTACTTTGTGGTAAAATGAAATAGGAATGCTATCAGAGTGCTATGTCTTACCAGAAGAGTATAATCAGATAGCAAGAAGTAATCACATTTAAAACTCTTACAGATTTTTTTTTTAAAAGGAAACTTATGATGTGCCTGTAAACCGCCTGACCTTCTTGAACTTCTGTCTACGTTAGTTACAATTCTTAGTCATTGCCTTACAGAAGACTTAGACATCTAAGAAGTCTGGGCAACAGGAGCCTTAATTCTTTGTATTTTGTAAGATGACATCCGTCTAACCAAATTCATATGCATACAATATAGGCACCGTTATCTAAACCAGCTGTGTTGGGTGTGCTCAACAGTCACAAAGATCTAAACTTTATAATTGGACCAAGTGGATTCCTTTGACCATATGTGAGCCTTGCAGCCAAGGCTACATTGACTGCATAAAGAGCCTAAAATGAAGAGGTTATATGTGCCTGCCTGCAACAGTGTAAGGCACTAAAGGAGAGATTCATCTGACTCTTATACTTTGAGCTTTTTAGACATCGCAGGTTTGAATGTGACTCTGAAGTGAGTATTTTTTCATCTGTTTCAGGAAATCTTCCATTTTTTTCAGAGGGCACTTAGTGTTTCGGTGGAAAAACAGTACCACCATTGAAAGGGAAATGAATGTGTTGCCCTGTTTGATTGCAGATTTACCAGGAACACTTAGAATGACAAAAGCACAAAAAGAAAGAAGCTGTTCAGAAGACAGGAAACCAAGGAAACAGTGGCCCCCGCAGGGTTCAAAACCAACTTCAATGTGAGCTCTGTGATGTCTCTTGCGCAGGAGCAGGTGCATACGCAGCATGTATCCGGGGAGCCATCAGAAGGTGGGATGAGTCTTGTAGAATTATGGACATGGCAGAGCATGCTTATGTTCTAGAAGTGTGTACAGCACTTAAAAGACACTTAAGAAACATTTTTGAAAGAAAAATTGCAATAGAAATGCATACTTTAAGATTTCATTTACTGCAGTAAACAGATTTTGGATATCCAAGTGTGATCTGAGCGTAAGGTTGTTGCTCAGCTTTGCCGTATGAGCCTCTGCTGAAACTGTGATCTTGCTGAGAAACATAATAGTTTAAAAAAGTGTTTTCAGCAATGTTTTTCTCTAAACTTATGCTGAAGTAATGTTACAGTTAACAGGGAAATAACTCTCTTATAACTTTCAAAAACAGCATAAGCATAGCAGAATCAAGTCTCACTTGTATTTCTTAAATTATTTCGCAAGTGAATTGTTTTTTTCTGACTGTTTGAGCCAATGTCTCTTTTTTTAAAAAAAACTTCTGCTCTAAGTGTTCCATCATCTTTGTACACACTCCTTTAAGTCTCATCTTAGTTACGGCTGTGAAAATATCTGAGCACAAGAATTGTCAAGTTTTTCCTTTGGCTTGGGGAGGAGACTGTATATTTTCCTGAGAGATTCTTGTGTGGTGGTTTAGAGTTGTCTTTACTGAAGTTCTTCTCTAATGACTATTTTTGTACCAAAGTATTTACAGCAAGGTTCCAGTATTTACTCCTCGCTCTCTAGAAAAATTTTTGTTTGTGAGATCAGCTCTGCCTCTGAAGTTAGTTTCCCCCATTCTTTGTAATTTGTTGGGCCTAGAAACTGTTATATGAATAAAAGTAGCTGGCATTGTTTTTGCAGGGCGCAAATAAAGATTCAAGGAGAATCTTAAGCTGCTTTTTCTTGTGAAAGGCATCTTGCCATACCTTCTTTCTTACCGAAAGAACTTACCTCTCTTTGCAGAGATCCTATCTTTGCAATGAATAACTTTTTTAATGTTACCTTTTGGGCATTGCTGCAGCCTCAATGTGAGGCTGATGAGCAAAAGCTTTCACGTGAGTAATGAAGCAAAACTTTTTAGCATAGACATTGATTTTTTTTCTGTTGCATTAGAGATGCAAAGTTCACTAATAAATTTAATTGCAAACTATCAGCTGCTATAATAGCTTCTGTAGTGACAGGGAATAGAACGAGTGGGAGAAGACTTTATGGTGACAAACAACTGACATTTTAATAATATGAAGGATTTTTGACTTAGTGCTGTTAAGGATTTCATCCTAAATAGTAAAGAATCAGATTACTAATCCAATTTTCTTCATTCAGAGTTGAATAAAATATAGGAAACATGCAGCAATCTGGTGGAAGAGACTGCGATGAAACTAGAAGCAGAGCTGTAACTGTCTCTGGTAATGCACCTGAAGGGCTATTGGATGTACAGCCTGTTTTACATAACCACATAGAAGAGGTAACGTCTTTCCTCTCAAGATAAATTGCTTTATGTGACGCTTTCAATTTAAGACAGACTGATCATGATTTTTTAATTTAACTGAATTTATTCCATGCTCTCTTATTTCATGTACAATTACCTTACTCTGAATTTCAGATACACATTTATCGTCCTACATGCTAGGTTTTTTTGTCCACTTTTTGTGCTGCTAAATACTGTTTGCAGTGCTGTGCCAGCTGTTGAAACACTTAGATTGTTTCTATTGTTAATATTTCAGTAATTCCTGAAAACATTACCTTGCTTTTAGTTATGTAACTGTATGGTGGCATGGGTAGCTAATTGACTAGATACCCTAAAGTAGCAGGGAGTAGGTGGGTGCTGCAAGAAGTGGTAATGATCATTCAAGGGAGTGTACTCGGGTGCTCTATGGACTCAGGAAAAACTATTGTAAGAAAGTTTTTGGTACTAGATGATTGTTATTTCATATGAGCTTTAAAATGAAGTGCTACCCGTTTACAGTGACAGATATTGTCTTGACACTATATATGGGTGAATCATGGTCTAGTTAAATCTGTATGTGGATTTTTCAATTATCTTTCTAGAACTCTTTGCAGTTCAAATGAGTATTGCCTTCCCCTCCTGTCCTGAAAGCTATGTAATGTTGCTGTGAACTATTAAATAGCTGTTGTACATAACTCAGTGAGTGGACACGATTTTAATAAGGATTAAATATGTGCATAAGTATTTGCTTGTGAAAGTACATTCTGGTGAGAAACTCCTAAATGCAAAATCATTGTTAGCCTCATGGGTAATAATCCTGAACAACATGTTTTACATCTCAGGTAGGAAATGATGAAGGAAAGTTATCCAATTTCATTGTAAGGTCTGTGAGTGCAGTTTCAATGATCTTAATGCTAGGGATATGCATGTGAAGTGGTGGAGGCTCAGGCTGCAATACAAGGTGTGAGTGGAGATGTTTTTTCACTGTGCTTAGCTAAAGTGATACTGGTTAGTAGAGGCTTTAAGCTCTGTTCTGGAAATAGCAAAGGAGAGCACTAGCTTTTGCTTTACTTTTTGAATGTAAAACATGATACAGATGTAGAAGAGAGTAGGGTGAGTTAAAGTAGTCCATCCCCATCCCTTCCCCAAATTCCAATTGGGAAATTTTCCAATTAGATCATGTTGTTGAGGCTTTTACATATTATTTTTGATTTCTGAGAGAATCTTGCTATTCTCATGAATGTTTAATGTGAGTGACTCACATTCGGGTGATGGTTTTCTGCATTTTTGTCAATGCTTACTCAGTAAACATTGGCTTGTTTCAAAAGTGAGAGGAAATATCTTAGAGATCTTCAAAACGTAGCTCTCATAACTTTTTATTTCATCAGGGTGAATTACTTGCACACCCCAAAAATATGTATATTTAGACTTGATCACCAGTTCAGTCTGTGTTCATGAGTATGCTGTATTTCAGTTGTTTCAGTATAAAGCTGCTGAACAATCGTGTGATGATTAATCTAGCAGAATTAGCTTCCTATCCCTGCCTGTGCCTCATGCCAAAGGTTTCCTGAATGCAGTGCGGATGAGGTGCATACCATCATTTTCCCTATCACCACTCTGGGAAGAGTTTTGTCTCCTTTGGCTTAAGTGGAGGCAACAGTCTAGTTAATGCTTTACAGAGCTCATGTCCATCCAGTGCTTGGGCCCTGTGGGTAGGTAGGAGTCTGTCTGACATCTCTCTAGGACATGTTTATCCTACAAACCCAGTAGAGAATATGTACTCTACTTCTTCCCTTAAATATAACAGCTACATCTAGAATTTCCCTTTTCTTTTTTCAATGATACCTAGAAGTTCACACTTGCAAACCAGGTTTATTGTTTATTATTTAAGTAGCAGACTTTTTTTCTTGTATTGCTGTTCCATTGATGTGATAATATTGAAATTTTTTTCTAAAATGCTTTGTTTTGATTTCCTTATAGAAGAAAGAATCAAGACAAAGATCTTCCTGTTGAGAGAAAACCCAGTAATACAGCTTAGAAAATGCATGTGGTGACAACAAAGAAGCAAAACCAAAAGGATGTGATAGAGACGTAGAGAAGAAAAGCAGCATTGGCCGGTGGAAAAGAAGCAAGTTATCCGTTACAAACAAAAGGTAGACACTTTCACGGTTGCCTTCATGGCCTGTTACCTAGCTCGTAGTTGTCATTAAATTGTTTGAGTAATGCAGATTCAGGACACCATATGGAGTTTTTTGTCCTTTGTTTTTAAGAGAAGTCTCAAATTCCATAACTTTGTGCTCAGTCCTGATAATCTAAAGTCTGATTGGTTTGTCACACATTTTTACATGAGGTAAAGCAAAATTCCAGAAGTACTGAAATAGTTTTTAAATTGAATTTTTAGTTTTTTCCCCTGAATTTCACTGTTAAAAACCTGACTGAAGCACATTTATTTTGTGATGTATTTTCTTTCTTATTTCTTTCATTATCAGATGAACATGGGCTGGAAGATCCCCACTGGAAAACTAAGTTGGATGTTTTGGAGACTGTGACCAGTAAGGAATGAGAAGATGTCACAGCCAGTGCACAAGTAGAAAAGAATAATAGCTAATATCTATTAAGAAGGACACTTCGGTAAATGTTGCTGTGAGTGGTGTACTGGAGATCTCCACAGCAACTAACACTTCTAAGCTACTGTGAGTGAGATGTGGTCTGCATTTTATTAATGTATTTCTATCATTAATATCACCAGAAATCATGTTGATGTTGCTCACTTTTTTTAATAAAGGGGTTCACCAAAGTGAACTATATTTCAATTTGCAGTCCAGTTGTCTTTAAATGAAATGTTAATTGTTTTGCATAGTCATCCTCAGCTTGATATGCAGTAGGAAAAAGGATCATTTACATACATTTTTCTTTTTTATTAATGCTTAAAATGTGCCTGACCATATTGTTTCTTTGCAATGATAGCACTGACTTTCTTGACCAATACTGAATAAGCAAACATTAAAATTCTATAGCTACTGATGTTAAATATGAGGAAAGAGAATAGAGTATTAGATTGAATTACAAGCAACTGCTGTGTAGCCAGGCTTGCCTGGAACTTTCATGGCCAAATGCAGAAGTTTGTTTTAGAAATTTAAATTAACAGCACGTGGAACAATTTTACAAGTACAGTCACTCTGAACTTGCATCTCTGCCCTAACTATTTATTAACAATGTTGCTTGTTAGGAATGAAGTAGGAAATGCTGTGATAGTCCAATGTTACGACTGCTGCAAGATGTACTTTCTTCATCTGCTGTATCTATGTAAGTTAAACTCACTTTTTTCATTATAAAAAGAG
This sequence comes from Apteryx mantelli, assembly GCF_036417845.1. Classification (NCBI taxonomy): domain Eukaryota; kingdom Metazoa; phylum Chordata; class Aves; order Apterygiformes; family Apterygidae; genus Apteryx; species Apteryx mantelli. The sequence continues at coordinate 4,563,151 of NC_090007.1, forward strand.
GGGAATTATTTCAGGCTAGATCATGTTTTCTAGAAGACTGCAGCTTATTAATTGCACTCTTTTTCTTGCTTAAAAAAAAAAAACAAGCACACACAACACTTCCCCCCCACAAAACCTTAAACCCCACAGAGGTTTCTGACTATAATACACCTGGTCCAAAGCTCATCGCATCATCCCTAGAAGGACTTCAGTAGATTTCAGCTTGGATACAATATCCTTGGTTCTGGTTTTCAAAGTAGTGGTCACCTTAGCTGTAGGTGAGTGTTGAATACCTTTCTGCAATATAATCCTAGTTGCTATGTATTGGTGTAGATGATGGTGATCTTCTAAATAACTTTACTTTCCAGCTCCCATAGTTCGTGCAGGAAGAATTGAGGACATCTGTGCACTTCCTTCCTACTGCTCTCTTCATTCTGTTCAGGTTCTTGCCATTTTATCTCCTCCTTCTCCTAGCATGTTTTAGAAATGCTGGCTTTCAGAAAAATATGCAGATACTTGGAATGGACCCCTTGCCACCTTCTAAAAATACATTTAATGCACGCAATAGAAAAGAAGAGACAGCTGAAATGGCAGAGGGCAAGGGAGATGGGAAGGAGGACAAAAAGAGAAAGGTGCTGCCTAACAGTGCTATTGCATTTGTAAGATAATGTTCACATGGTTCCAATTTTTATGAGTTTGTTTCAGTCTGTTTGACAATTTTAATAACTCTTTTCTTTATATAACATACTGTAGATAATTTTAAATTGTACTCTATAATCACTACAGAAATTGCACCATTCCTTAAGAGTGAAGTTGCCTATAGCAACAGTTCCTTCCTTTCTGTTATGTCTCCTTCCCCTCCCACTCTCTCTCTCTAGAAGAAACTCTTGCTGCAGTAAGATAGGTAGACAGAGGCAAATACTATTAAAAAAAAACCTCTGGTGTTTGTCTGTGTGGCATACAAAGCAAAGCACGAGCTCACTGTGTTTATTCTTTAGATATTTCTGTATTACTTTAGATTTCCAGCCTGGATCAGGCAGTTTCTAGCTTGATCTGAAGCGGCTGAAATTGGCATAGGGTCTTTCCCCTTTTGGGGGGGGATCTTGCACTTTGTGGGCTCCCAACTAGGAGCAGCGACATGAGTGCTGAATTGTACAGACATGCGTAATTGCTTGTTTGCAAAAACTGACCAACCACATGTGTGAAGGATATCCTGTGTTGTGGCTTTAATGCTTATCTTGTAATGCTACGGAAATGCTATGGAAAATGGTAAAATGGAGAAACATAAATGAAGCTGCACACTTTTGTTCTATATGATGTTGCCAGTTAGCTAATGGATTGTCACATTCTTCATACTTATGTTTCTTCACTTAAACTTCACTTTTGAAATATCGATTCATATTTTTTCAGGCTTTTTGGAGTATTTTGAACCACTGCTTTTTAGGACTTACTGAAGAATTTATTTCTAGGTTGTTAGTTTATCATCAAATCCTTCTTCCTTGAAAGTATGTGTGTTTTGGGGGGTAAAGCAGGTTCTGTTTAAACATTCTGGCTTAAGAATTATAAATGGAACAAAAATACATATTTGAAGAGGGATGCACTTAAGTGCTTCTGTAGTTGTTTAAACAGATACATTGTGTTTAACCAGTACTGTGCCATTTTACTGAACTAAATATTACTTAGCTAACTGGCTCTGCTGGAGCTGCTGCCATCCATCCTGTACATCTGTGCAGTCGAGGTTCCATAACCTCACATGGATGGAAGCCTTGATTCTGATCTACCTTTTGCTGTACGATTAACCTCATCTGTTGCTGGTAAATCAGAAAGATTGGGGAGTGTGCAAATTGGTTCATGTGCAGTTTCTAGCCTTTACATTGGTCAGAGCAGAAAAGAGGATACAACAGTGCATCAGCTCCAAAGAGCTTCCCTTATTAGAAATTAGGAAGTAAAAACATTAAACACTGCTACAAGTACCACAAGAACTGAAAGAAGAGTCACTAGTGCTAAAAATAAGAGTTTAACTGATGTGACAGGATAGTTGACTTGGATGCCCATAACAACCAAGAACCCAGATATGGAACATCCCTGTAAGTGCTGTGCGTCACCCCTTAGTCATGACCCATAAGCACGGACACTGCAGCAAGGGCCTGGTGCTGCTAGATAAAACAGCTGCCAAAAGCCAGTGCAATGAACTGAGGCTGTCAGCTGTAACAGCCCCTCTTCCACTTGTCCCTTGAGCACAGGGACAAGGGCTTTCGCACAAAATCTGCTTTCTCACTGGGGTGTAGATTTGTGCAAATGCCACCTGCTCTCTAAGGGTTTAGTGAAAATATCTCTGCTGTCTACACTGCTCCTGGCTGGGGGAAGGAGGGGAACCCTTCTTGGAACAGTCAGTCTGGCTCCTGCAGCCCGCTTGGCTGTGGGATTGCTGTGCAAGTAGCGTAGGGGTGTATAATGTCATTTGGACCTTGTGTTGTATCTATGTTCTATAGTTGCCTGTTGTAAGCAGGGTAAGATAAAGCAGTGTTTAAAGGTCCAGTCCTTCCCTAGGGTAAAATACCCACTTAAATGGTCCTCCCAACATCACTGTTGAGTTGGTGGTATCACTGGTGAGAAGTTTGGGTCTAAATATAAAAATCTCTAGCTTTAAAAGGGAGCATTTAAACTTAGTGATGTTCTTTTTAAATGTCTGAAGTTGGATGTCAAAAACTGGGATAGCCTTCCTGTGCTGCCTTTATGAACAGCAGAAGGAAAGCAGCACTGCTGGGATAGCTTGGCTTACTCAGGGTTGGCATCTGAAACCAGGTCAGCTGCATGGCACTCTGGAGGTACCTGTTTTTTCCCTTGGCTTTAGGGAAACCAAAGGTAATGTGGATCCTTGGCTTTAGACACTAAAAAGAGAGGTAAAACAAATCCCCTTAGTTGACATGGAGGCAAGGTAGGAAGAGTTGTCTGCTTTTGTGACATGTGCCACCATTTTCTGATTTCCTTTTAAAGGCTTGAAATGTGGGGCAGATTTCTCAGGCTGAGAAGTTGTTGCATTTCTGATGAATCCAACTGTATTGTCAACATGGGGACTGAAGAGAATTGAGTAGGCAAAGGAGAGCCCACAGGCTCTGGACTGCTAGTACCCAAATTTGTGCTGAGAAAGGAGCTGCTCTTCTGTACAAAATGTGTTGCTGTTCCTAATAAATATTGTTACATGTCCTTCCTCCTTCCTGCTCCAACCTGTGCTTCCTTGGATAACTTGCATCCTTTGTGTTGCTGCTCCTTTTAGTCTCAACATGAATGACGGTGCTCAACAGTTTGTTCTGTAGGAAGTTGTGCTTGTGACTGTGCGAGCCCTACTCCCTCTGACCCGAGGGAAGGATGCCAGAAGGAAGACTGACAAGCAGTTAGAGCTTCAGCCTGGGAGGTGAGAAAACCTTTTTCCCATACTATTGCAAGCTTACCCGGGAATTTGGAAGTGCTGCAAAATCTTGCTCTTTTGGCTCTTGCTCTTGGATATTTTAGAGGTATCTGGGAACTCTGATTCAACTGTATAAAACTTTGAGTAGGGCTGTGTGTTAAAGAAGGGAAAACGACAGTTTTGAGGAAGCCTACTGGGAGATGTGAAGAATTGAGATGCTCTGGCTTCATTCTTGAACAAATATATGTTTATTTCAAAACTGCCTTTTCCCTTGAATTGCCAGTATTTTTAAAGTATTGAACACCACTTTATTTATAAATAAATAATAAAATAAAATGAACTGTGTTTGCCTGAAATCAAGTTTCTTTTTTTTTTTTTTACCATTTTGTTCAGAAAATTGGTAATGTTGAAGGTTAGGGCAAAACTGGGCTCCACTTTTCTGGCTGGTTTGAGTTGCAGAGGCAATTATTCCCTCTGCTCCAGTTGCAGATGCTGGAGGATATAGATAAGTCCCTGCTGTTTGACGGCGTTGTTCATTTAAGGATCTCTCTGGGCTTTGCAATTACCCATTTCAGCCTGTGATGTGTCTGTGAGTGGTTTTCGTCCCATATAGAGTGGGCATGGCATGTGCACGCTCCTGGATCAATCTCCCCTAAGTCTAACACAAGTTGGTGCTGAGACAGTATTAAACATCAGGAACTGTGGTCCCACTGTGTCCTTTCCAGAGTCTCTCAGTCTCCCTGGAGAGTGGCTGCCACTCAGTCACCTGCTACTCAGGTAGATGCTCTGATTATGGTAATCAAGGCTGTACCAGCAAATCTGCCTATATTTGCATAGCTGATCATTAATTTTCTGTGAGTACTACACAATGCTGTAGGATGTGAGATCTGGCAATGCCTCTTCTAGCGAGGGTGTGTTCTTGTGCTATCAAAAGGTAGAAGTCATTTTGGGATAAGCTTTGTCAAATAATGAGTCATCTCTGATTAATGTTTGACTATACAGGCGGCAGGCACTAGGACCTCCAGGACACTCTGCATCTGCAGCGCTAACCAGAAGAGAAATCAGGAAATAACGCAGTGGCTCTTTCTGGGAGCATGTCCTTGAAAATAAAGCTTTGCTGCTCCATATGAGAAGGGATTTATTCTCCAGGAATTCAGGGATTTGAGTCCAGGCTTAGCCGTGAGCAGCCCTGAGACGACGTTGCCCCCAAGGCCTTGCATGGACGTTTCTGGGAGGTAAGTGCAAAGGTCTGTTAGAGTTGTTGAGAGCAGGTGACATGTCATGTCTGCTCTGCTGGTGGAGAGATGACTGTAGTGTTAGTGTTGTGGTCGGTGGGGTAAACAGCCAGGTGTCACCTGTTCTTCAGCAAATGAACTACACTGGGCATTTGTCTAAGTGACCCTTTAGTGCGATGGGGTGTCTTGTAAAACAGGGGAACTTCTCCAGCTTGTATTTCAAAGGTGTGTGCGCAATATATCCGGCTCAAGTTTCAGTGCAGAAGTGCAGTCTGCCAACATGTGTGCCCTCTCGTCTACCTCTGTACAGTTGGGTCGTGGTAGCTCTTCAGCTGGAGTAACTCTGTGCCCTGGAAACAAGCCTAAACTCTTCTGTTCAGGGTCAGGGAGATTCAGTTCTGAAACTCATGGTATTTCTGTACTTCATTGCAAATATTCAGATTAGCTGGTTAAATTGTGGAATACCTTCAGAAAAAGGGGGTGGGGGTAGGCAAATGTCTCCTCCTAGGCTTTCTGCCCGTGCATCCTACTTGTGGGAACATACATTCTAGTGGTGGGAACTGCACGGACCAAACATCTCCAAATACAATACTTGCTTTACAACAAGGTACATAAGTGGCACCGGAAAGAATGACTCACCTGCATGCTAGCTGGTGTCTGGGCTGACGTACCAAAGGGTCACCAGGTCTGCCCAGGGACAGGTATCCGTTTGGGGGTGTGTATCTGGTGGTGTACCTCTCTTAGCCCTTGCAGTGGCTCAAACTAGGCTCACCAGATGTGCCAGCTGGGAAGAGGGGTAAGACATGCCCATAGGTGCCTAGCACAGAGCACCTGGGCCACCTGCAGCCCGCACACATGGAGGCAGAACTGAGCAAAGAGCTGTTGCTTTGCACCGGAAATGACTGTCCTGGAGGAGCAGAAAATGAAGGAAAACTACCAGGGCAGTTATTGTCCCTCCTAGATGAGGTGGCACATCCCTCCTCAGTACCGCAGAGGGAACCTGTCCGTCCCTCCTGTGTGTTCCCGCAGAGGCCTGGGTTGCACTGCAGCAAGGGGTATGGAGCAGATGCCCATGCCCAAGTGGTCCTCACCCATGCTGGATGTGTTACACGCAGCTCCCCTGCATCCCAGCAGGCTGTGGCTGTGTCTCTGGGAGAATATGCAGGGGGCTGCTGGCTTTGTGTCTTGACCCAAAAGCACCTGCAATACGCCTGGCACAGATAGGCTGCAGGACAAAAGGATGTCTGTACCAGCTGAAGATGGCTTCTGGAATAGAAAAAACTGCTGGCTACTAATATTAGTCTTGAAACAGCTGCAGTTGTCCCTTTTTGTGGCTCTTCACTTTGTTCTGGATTCTGGCTGATGATGGAGGGAAGCTGGCATGGTAAGACCTCGCATCCTCGCAGTCACTGAGACAGGCTGGGTTTTACCACTTGTGATGCAGAGGAGTGACCGTGACTCACCCTGCAAAAGAGGAATAGAGCAAAGACACTCGTCTCTGCTCCAGGGAGCTGACTGAGCCCCCGCACCTCTCCCAGCCGTCTGGGGTGTTGCCTCCCACCCCTGTTCAGTTGGATGCCAGAGGCGTCACTGTGGGACAAGTAGAGCCTGGCTCCTGGAAGTGAGAGCACTTGTCGACCGGTGCAGGGAAGCCTGACCTTGCAGTCAGGGATGGGTACACCACCCTGGCAGCGCCCTGGAGAGGAAGGGAAACAGAGCTGAAGGGAGAAAGGCCAACAAAGCAGGGGAAACATCATCCTTGTTGGAAGCTTTCAAGCAACAGTAGATTTTCCCAGCTGGATTTTCTGGAGAGAGTTACAGGTAGCATTGGGTCCCAGCCACACATTGCCAGGCTCTTGTGCTAGCTGAGCACCAAGAAGATCAGTGCACAAAAAATCACTTCCTCCTCCTCACATGTTCCTGTTCTTTGGAAGCTGATGCTTCTCTGGCCATTTTGAAGTCTTGAAAACAGAGAGAAGCACTGCGCTCCTGGGATAGATTCACACTTTCTAGTGCTTGGGTAGGAAGGAGTAAGGTGGGCACAACTCAGCTTCGCCTACGTGGAACGTGGGTCTTGTCAGATAGCGTCTCTTATAAAGCCTGAAGCATGTGAGTCATGTGAATGCGTGAGAAATCCTTATCTTCCTTTAGAAAAGGAAAGAAAGCATCTGCTTTGCAGTGATGGAGAGAAATTCAAACCAGCAAAACGGAGCTGGAAGAAGAGCTCTGAAATCAGAAGAAAATGTAAGGAGCCCCCTACTTTATTTTTAAAAGGCTGGTGACTTTTTTTCTTTTTTGGATGATGCCATGAACTGGGGAGCTACTGGGCCCAATGTGCTCCCATCCTGTTGTGGGTATAGCAGGCTGGGCAGTGCCATAGCAAACACAGTCCAGTACGCTGGGCTGTCCCGTGGCACAGCTGTCCCCTCGCCAGCCTGCCAGGCCATATAGCTCTGCCAGCACGGGGGCCGTGCGGGGTCTCAGGGCTGTGCTGCCTGGCTGCCTGGGAATTTCCCTGCACGTGAGCAGGGGGCTGGGGAACCCTCAGAGGGTCCCTGCCACCTGAGGTGGCAGATGTGCAGTGGGGGATTCCCAGAGTGATGAGTTGGTGACAGGGAGCCCAGGGGCCTGCAAGGTTGTCCCACAGCCCAAGGATGTGACACTCCTGCCTTGTCCTAGCTTAACCCATCAACAACCCTGCTCCAGGCAGCCCTGATACAGGATCAGCTGCTTGATGCATCCCATGTCATTAGGGCCCCTGTAGCCGGCGCGTGTTCCAGCCCCGGCTCTCGTGACCCTGATGACTGGGAGCTGCTGAACCAGGAGGTAAGAAAGCAAGTTCCTGGTAAAACCGCATTCCCCCGGGCCCTGCAGTCGCTGTGATGGCCTCATGTAGCGGCAGCAGCACCGATGGGTGGTGAAACGTCTCTTCCGTTTCCTACCCTGCTCTGGGGCTGTGGTAGGTTTTCCTGACACTTTAAGCTGGGGCCAGGAAAGAGCCCGGGGGGGGGCCTCCAGAGCTGAGGCACAGCCGTGAACTCACACCCAAGGTGTGAACACACAGCGGGGGCCAGGACACTTGGGTCCTGTTCCCATGCGGGACTACATGAGCCTCGTCAGGGTACGCACGGCACGGGGAAGGCTGGCAGCGCGCTCTGAGGAGCTCTGGGCCTTTTTCTCCCTCCCCGTAGTGCTGGGCTGGCCCAGGAAATGGAGGGCCTTGCGAGGAGCTGTGCTGGGCCGTGCTGGCCAGGACGGAGCCTGCGGGGAAGACAGGAGCAGCCTGGGACAAGGCCAGCCGCAGGGCTGCAGCTCGGTTCCTGTCACTCTGCAGGTTATTGGCTCTGCAGGGAGACCCCATGGGGCATGTAGCCCTGTTAGGACATTCACTGGGGTGGTTCTGCTCGGGGGGGGCAGCCTGGCTCCCCCAGGCCCCTGCAGCCCTGTTTCATTTCTTCTCTCCAGGTGACGACCACGTTGGGAGAGAGGACAAGGAGTTGCTGATGCACTGACGACCCAGCCAGCATGTCTGGGGTGAGTGGAGCTACCCCGATGCAGGGGACAGGTCCTGAAAGCGGGTGCCTGTGGGCACTGCCCTGTACGCCCCACTTGCACTTGGGTGCAGGAGCACAGGCTGGCAGTGGCACGTGGGTGCAGCCCCAGGACTGGGGAACAAATCCCCTCTGAGCTGGCCTGATGCTCCACTTGCTCCCTACTCTGCTCTGCCTGGGCTGTGTCCAGCCTTATTGCTCTTGTAAGACCAGCTCCCCCTGTCCCTGCTGTCCCCAATCTGCACAAGGAGCGGACCTACCTGGGATGTGCCAGTGTCCCAAGCCTGGACAAGGGGGTATCATCCCTTCCTGGGCTGGCACAGGGATGCCAGCACTTCCTCTGCCAGCATCAGGGTGACCTGTCGCCCTGGAGCACAGCAGGGTGCAGGAAGGGTCAGCTGGGCAGCAGGCTTGTGCCCTGCACCCCTTGCCCCCGCTGCAACTGGCATGTGTCTCACATCGGTGGGGCAGTTGCCCTGCCTAGGGGCTCAAATGGTCCCTGAGGCTGGCCCTAATGGCTGTGGGAGGCAGAGGGGGCATGCCAGCTCACTGTCCCTGCTCACACTGCCTTCTCCGTTGCAGAAACACTGGGCCCCAGGGACACAGTGCGTCACCAAGCATGACCACACCAAGCCCAAGGCCCGAGAGCTGGCCTTCCACAAGGGAGACGTGGTCACCATCATCGAGGCTGTGGAGGTGAACTAACGGGGGCACAGGGAGACGGTGCCCTGGGAGGGGGCTGGCAGCAGCCATGCATGGAGGGGAGGCAATCCCAGTAATGTCAGAACTTAGGCCAAGCTGCCAGAGCTGGGTCCCCCCCTTCCCAGCAGGAGCCAGGGGCTGCATGCAGGTCACTGCTTTCCTTCCCTTGCACCGGCCAGCTGTGGCACTGAGACCGACTCCCCTTCTCGCCTTGCCAGGGCAAGGGGTGGTACCGCGCTAAGCACAACGACACCGGGGAGGAAGGACTGCTGGCAGCCAGTGCGCTGCGGGAACGTGGAGCCATCCGGGCAGACCCAAAGCTCAGCCTCATGCCGTGAGTACAGCCAAGTTCCACTGGGGTCCCATGGATGTTGGGGACCGGCAGAGCCCCCGTGGACCTGCTCAGCCTGCAGGCTTGGGCTCAGCCAGGACAGCAGATGGGTCTAACGCAATTTCCCCCCCCCCCACGATGTGTTGAGCGGCAGATGCTAGGCTGGGTGGCTCTTCCTCAGCACAGTGGGGCAACTGAGGGGAGCAGAGCAGGCTGCGGCCATGCCCTCATGACAGAGGGACTAGCTGAGGCCAATACCTGGCTCTGAAGGCCCCTGGTTGTGGCTACCCAGCTTGGGTGGGCCTGATGGGGAGGGGATTTTATGGGATTGGGTCTGTGTAGCCATGGTAAGGGTTGGCCAGGGCGCTGCTCTCTTCATCTCGCTGCTGGAGCTGTGGGGAAGCACATCAGCAGGCTCCACGGCCTTGTCTCCCCAGCTGGTTCCACGGGAAGATCTCAGGGGTGCAGGCAGTGCAGGAGCTGCAGCCCCCCGAGGACGGGCTGTTCCTGGTGCGCGAGTCCATCCGGCACCCTGGCGACTACGTGCTGTGTGTGAGCTTTGGCAAGGAGGTCATCCACTACCGCGTGATATACGAGGAGAACATGCTGAGCATCGACAACGAGCAGCGCTTCTGCAACCTCATCGACATGATTGAGGTCAGAGCCCCTTCCCTGGACAGAGAAACCCACTGGGACCAAGTGCCCTGGGCTGGCCATGGCTGGGAACAAGGGTGGTCAGTGTAGATCAGCTCAGCACACAGTGAGGAGGCATCCTGTGCAGAGGACCAAGGATGGTTCATACCCACCAGTGCCTGGACCACTCTGGTTCCCCCCTTGTACTAACACTGCCATCTGTGCGATGGCACAAGGAGCCAGTCTGGCTGCAAACAGGTCCTCAGGCTTTGCAGGATCTTTTCTCCAAATTGGAGCCTTCTGTGTGCTGATATTAGTCTCTCCTGACTCTATTACATCCTGTTTGAACTGTGTGGGGTCACACAGAGCAGTGGTAGGTCCCTGCCCTTTTTTTCCTGGTTACTCCCCAACAGTCCCAGCCTTGACTGGCTTTTTGATTGCTCCTGAACACTGAGCTAAGCTGCTAACAGGGCAGTTATCAAACCCTGTGAACTTGGGGTTATTTTGCCTTCTGTGCCTCATGGCGCTGTCACCTCATCCCCGTTGTACCTGAGACCTTCTGCAACTGTTTATGGTTTACATTTGATTTTATCTGCGTAATTCCCTGTCCCTGGGAAAGGCTGCCAATTCTCCACTTCCAAGCTGACTTTGGGTGTGTTGAACAGATCTGTGATGCCCCAGGAATGGCCTCGGCTAAGAACTGGCCATTCATCCCTACCCTGGGCACCTTTGCCCATGCAGCCTGTGGTTGCTGGCCTGTATTCCCCATGTCCTGCCCACGAAGCAACTGTACCCACAACAGCTCTCATACGCTGCCCAGGGCCACATTCCCCTATGTTCCTGCTAATTTGGTGCTTCACGCAGCAGCTGGGCTTATGACATTTTGATAAGTTAACATCACCATTGCCTCTTCCTCCCCTTTCCTACCCTGGGTGATGTGTGACAGGCACAGCATGAAGCGCCAAATCCTACCCTGAGGTTCAATACTACTTATTTTAGCAATTTGCTTTGAAAGCTTTCCTGCTGATGCTTGAGAAAGGCTCTTTAGCATATCTGCTGTGAGTGGAGGGGACCTGCCTCGCTGCCCATTGCAAACACCATGGTTTTCATTGAGACACTTTGCCATGCTTTTATTGCCTTTGGGATCTCTGTCACCTCTGGATTGCTAACTCTGCAAGGCTCCCAGACTTCCTAGTGCTGGCTAATTTATTGTTAGCTCTCATGCTCTTAGCAACCTGTTCCTCAAAATCTTTTTGCTCTGTTTTATTACTGTTCTGTATTTCATCTCTGTGGATTTGTAGTCTCATATATTTTCCTCATTTGGATGTAACTTCTGCTTTTGGATGTGTCCTTTCCCCTTACAGCTCCCCTGGCCCTGCTCTTTAACCATTACAACTGTATTGCTCCACCGGGCGGTATTTCTGTTTCCATTCTGCTTCTCAGCTTCTGGAAACCATCTCTCCACAAATTCTTTATCCTCAGCCCTGCTCCTTTGAACTTATTTCTGACAAGTGCCTTTGTTGCAGGCCATTCTCATTTCAGAGCCGAGCTCTAGCACGTGGAGCACGCATGGGTTTTAACGTGCTGCAGGGACAGGGGAACTGTGTGCGCTGGGCCAACAGCTACCACCCAGCCCTTCAGTAGTGCCCCTTATGGCTTCCCATTCGTTACGGTGTTTCCCTCGCGGCACCCAGAGCAAAGCCATGCGCAGGAAGCTGGACCAAGCCACAGGTCGTGAATAACAGTCTGTCTCTAAAACTGCAGCAGAGCAGAAGGAAGCAGTGTCTGCTTTGCACAGCCTGTGGGGTGTTTGGCCCTTGGTGCCACCAGGGGCAACAGGACAGCCTCTGGGCTTTGGCTAATGCTCAGGGCCAAGGCATGGCCATGCGCTCCCCTCTGTGGCTCTGCACAGGATGGGGAGCAGTGATTTCCCACAGGAGCTGGAGACAAGCAATGGTGGGGGAAGCCGTCTTATATATCTTCTTATACCATCCTAGGAGGATAGGCTCCAGGACAGCTCTGAGCCCCAAAGTAGTCAGGGCCCTGGGGGATGGAGCAGAGCCTGGTCTCTCAGCAGAGCCGTACACTCTGGGGCAGGACACTCCTACCACATCACAGCATCATCTCTGTCTCTGTGTTCATCCTTCTGCAGCACTACATGAAGGAGCAGGGAGCTATCTGTACCAAGCTGGTGAAACCCAAACCAAAAACTGGCATGAAGTCGGCTGAGGAGGAGCTGGCTAAAGGTAGGGGATGGTGGGAGAGGGCCCAGGTCTGTGCTTGAGGGCAGGATGTGGCATGTCTGAGCTCTGTGTGGTCCTCCTAACCTGCCCTTGTCCCTGTGCCCAGCTGGCTGGTTACTGAACCTACAGCACCTCACGCTGGGAGACCGCATCGGGCAAGGCGAGTTCGGAGGTAGGTGAAGAAATGGAGCTGGATGTTCATAGAGACCCCTGGAAATGGGCTGGTTGTGGCCAGGGAGTGTGAGTCAGGGCTGGTCCAGCCCTGGCTGCACCCAGAATGGGAGGGGAGGGACAGTACCAACACAGGGCAGTGAGGCCATCCGCTCCATCCCTATGTCCCCTCGGGCAGCCCCAGAGATGTCCCCAGAGCATCCCCCACATCCTCGCTTCCCCCAGGCCACAGATGCTCCTGTGAGCCCATGCCATCTGACCTGTGGCAAGAGACCAAGCCAAGGGTGACAGCAGGAGATGGCATGCAGGATACCCTTTCCACCGTCCCCACACAGCTCCCATCCTGGAGGACACATTCCTGCTTGGCCCCACAGGCAGGACACACTACCCCAGCATGGTTAATGCCACAAGGATGCATGTCTCACCCTAACCCACCAATGGCCCCACTTGTGCAGACATGAGCATCCCAAGAAATATCTCCTGATGTTCTTCCTGGGCCCTCTCCCCCTGCTTGTCCTGGCCAGTCCACAGCTCAGGGGGATCAGCTGGGAGCGCCCAGCTCAACCCATGGGCTTACCCCATCCAGCAAGCACAGCACTGTGCCTGATGCCCCCCTGTACCCCCTTCCCAGATGTCCTGCAGGGCGAGTACATGGGGCAGAAGGTGGCCGTGAAGAACATCAAGTGTGACGTGACTGCCCAGGCCTTCCTTGCTGAAACTGCTGCCATGACGTGAGTGCCCCATGTGGCTGGGGGGGGTGGGTATGTACAGCCTGTCCCTGTCCTGGACCCCAGGGATGAGCAGAGGTTCTGGGGAGGCCACACTTTAGAGGTCCCAGGGGACAAGTTTCCAACTCTGGGAGACCTCACGGTATCCAGTCTGCCTGCTTCCAATCCAGGCAGCAGCATTTGCCCCACCAGCACTGTGCTGGATGACTATTTAAATCACTGCGTACCGCTGAGACAGACGGTCCCACTGTGGGCCTGTGCTCAGCCCCAATGCCCACACCAGGACACAGCTCTGGGCTTGTGCCCAGGGGTATCCACAGCACCAGAGGAAGGGCAGAAGTGGGGGACAGGTTACCTTTGAGCTGCAAAGTCCCATGTGGCAAAGTCCCGCATCAGGACTAGACTGCAGAGATGTGCCCCCATGTCCCCTCATCGCCCCCATCATGCCGAGGGCTTGCCCCAGGCACACATACGCACCCGATCCCCACAGACACCACTGTACTATCTCTGGCACCAGTTCAGCTCCATCCTCCAGGCACCGCCTTGACATTGGTCCCCTCATTTCAGAAAGGTCCGGCACAAGAACCTGGTGCGTTTGCTTGGCGTGATCCTGCACAATGGCCTTTACATCGTCATGGAGTTCATGAGCAAGGTGAGAGCACCCAGCCCCGGCACAGGCTGGGCCAGCACCTCTTCTCTGACGCAGCCAGGCCTCGGCCAACAGGACATGTTGTGATCTGGGGACAAAATCCCTGGTTTGGGGCTTAGTTGAAATTTGCCTGGGGCTGGCTCCAGCCTGACTCTCAGGGAACAGCACCTGTTGCGAAACCTCTTCCTCATGGAGGAGACTGGGACAGTGAAGGCCCAGCGGGAGGTGAAGTCTCCAGGCAACCCCATCCCCTTTGCCCTTATGTGTTTCTCCTTCTCTGTCAGGGGAACCTGGTGAACTTCCTACGCACACGGGGCCGGGCGGTCATCCAGACCAGGCAGCTCCTCCAGTTTGCTCTGTGAGTCAGGCTTCCTCTCCTCCCATCAGGGCAGCAGTGGGGATTGGTGCTCTCGGTGGCACCCCGCTGGGCAGCCCTGGGAAGACACGTGCTGAGGCTGTGTTTTGCCTTGGCTGCTGCAGGGACATTGCCCAGGGCATGGACTACCTGGAGTCCAAGAAGCTGGTGCACAGAGACCTTGCAGCCCGCAACATCCTCATCTCTGAGGAGAATGTGGCCAAAGTGAGTGACTTCGGTTTGGCAAGAGTCAATCCCAAGGGCACAGATACCACCTTGCTGCCCGTGAAGTGGTCTGCTCCGGAGGCTCTGAAACACAATGTGAGTGATGGAGGAAAGGGCTGGGTGGCCTGGGGTACCTTCATAAAGCAGCTTGTCCTCTTGGGGCCCCCCTGCCTATACCCACCAACTTCAACCCCTCAACCTGTCACCGTCCACACCGTACACATAGGGGTCGCTGCCCCAGGGTGGCTTCTGTCGCAGTCAGCCCCACGTCTCCCAAGATTTGGGCTTTGTCTTCCCACCCAACACACACTCTTCCTGTTGCACAGTGGAGAATTAGGGCAGCTCCTGTGGGATGCTGCAGGATGGAGCGGCTGGGACAATGCTAGGCACAGTGTGTCAGACGCAAGGCACTACCGGTGACAGAGGGCTGTCACAGGTAGGGAGGGTGTTCTGCTGGGTGCAGGGTTGAGGTCAGATGCTTGGGAGGGAACAGGAAGGGTCCTAGGTCACTGCAGCCAGGGAGGGATGCAGAGGGGAGAGGTTTGCATGGGGAAGTCAGTATTTCTCCCATCTTTTTCTTGGAGAGGGATGGGGGGTCCAACTTAGCCTGCTTTTGGGTTGCTTCAGACTCCCTTTCCTCATGTCGCTGCAGAAATTCTCCTCTAAGTCAGATGTCTGGAGCTACGGCATTCTCCTGTGGGAGGTGTTCTCTTACGGCCGGGCACCCTATCCCAAGTTGGTGAGTGTGGTGAGGCACTGGGCTGGCCCAGTTCTCAATGTTGGGAGACGTGTGGTGTGGGTGACAACATGGTGGTGAGATTCCAGCTCCCCCAGCAGCCAGGGAGAGCCTCTGGCAGGGCAGGAAAGGGGAGCAGAGATGTCCCACCTCACTTCTCCTTCCTCTCAGAGCCTGAAGGAGGTGACAGAGATGCTGGAGCAGGGGTACCGCATGGAGGCCCCTGAGGACTGCCCACCTACCATCTATGCACTGATGAAGAGCTGCTGGGAGCTGGAGCCGGGGAAGCGGCCGTCCTTCAAGAAACTCACGGAGAAGCTGCAGAAGGAGCTGAAGCATTTAGTGGACGTTTAACCTGCTGTCCCCCCTCCCAGAGTGCACAGGGCTCATGGCCAGTAACCCACCAGACATAGCAGGATTGGAAACAGCACAGCGAGGGGAGCACGGCACATCTGGGCAGCGTGGTGGCCTAGGCACTTTTGTCTCCCAATAAAGATGGGACAGAAGCTTCAGCATGGCCCTCTCCTCCTCTGGGATGCCTGAAGAGGAGGCAACGGCCTTGCTCTATCTTGATATGGGGTCCTTCTTCCTGCCTCTCCCTTGATGAGCTCTGCACACACCTCTCACCTGTGGGGACAATACACATGGCCTGGTGCCCACAGTTTGGGCCACTGAGAATGGTGTCTGGCTGTTATCCAGCCCCAAGTCTGTCCTGATAGCTCCCAGCCCCGTGGCCAGGTGGGAATGGAGCCCAGGTAGACTGTGCCCTGCCTTGGGGAGGCTGGGGGGAGGGGGGTGAAGGACCTGCCTCATGCAAAGCAGGGATGCACACATCCAGTGGCCCCCAAGGCCACTCTACCCCCACCCCCCACCGTGCCTCGGTTTCCCCTCTATACAGGCTCCTTGCTGCAAAACTAAGAAATGAGTGGTGCCAGCGTGCTGGGGTATTAATGTCTGCTGGGATTGTGCCTGCGTCCTGGTGCTGAGCAGGAGCTGGGGCGGGATGGTGGAGATGTGTGAGCCTGCGCATGAGCTGTCTGCACCCAGCCAGGGCCTTTGGACCTGCTGTGGCTTCTTGCAGGGAGATGCAACAGGGCTGGGCACTGCTGGAAGTCTCCACTCTGCCCTGCCATGCTCTACAAAAGGCCATGGGACGCGTCCTGCCACAGAGCAGCTTTCCCTCAGCGTTCACCCCGTTGTCTGGCCCTAAACCAAGAGCCCTCATCCCCCATGGCCCTGCTGTGCTTTCCGTGGACTGCTTGCCAGCTGCAGCTTGGGTGCAACCTGTGCTCAGAGCTGGGGTATCGATGGACCCTCCGAAGCTCTGGGTGGCCCTGGGCCCCTGGTGCCCCCAGGAGTTCTCCCTACCCAGAGCTGGGCTGCAGCAGGTGACAGAGGTGAGTTGCACGTGTGCGAGGGTCCCTTGGGGCGGCTGCTGCTGTTTTGGAGCTGCACCTCCCTGGTGATGGGGAGGGGACACCTCAGCCCTCTTGAAGATTAAAACCCCCTCCCCGCAGAGCCTAATGCCCAAGATGGCCGGTGACTCCCATCCATCACAGAGTCGCCAAGCACAGCCAGCTAAACCACCCGGATTTGGGTTTTTTGATTAAACCAAAGAAATTAGTTCACCAGCATCTTTAAGCCTCTGGGCTCAAATTAGGCCTAGCCATCGCTGTTGGGCTGTCCAGCTCGGGGCCAAGCACGATGCTTGGCTTCCCAGCAAAGGCAAGGAGGAAGGTTTGCCAGGGCTGAGGGGGACCCTGGAGATTTGGCCCTCGAATCCTCTCCCCGCACAGCCCGGCCACTCTCGTCTCAGGGCCGCAGCTCTGCGTGCGGCTGGGGATTATTCTTTTAATCAGACTCTGTATGGGAAATTGCCTGCATATAGATTACAGGAGCAAGGCACGTCCTCCTGGCCGCAGGAAGCCCCCAGCCATGGGTTGACTCGCGAGCAATCCCCGTGTCTCGGAGCACGGATTAACAGGGGTGCGGGGGTATGTGTTTGTGTGTGTGTGTCGGCCCAGCGTCTTGCCTCCCATTCTTTCAACCCTTGATTGAGTTTTTCCAGCTAATCCTCTTGCATCCCCTGTGCTGGCTTCTCGCACCTCCGACCCCGCCAAGCAGGCAGGGGTGGCTCTGGGCACCCATGAGCCCCCAGCGCAGGGCTCCCGCGGCTGGATCCAGCCCTGTGGGCACTGTCCTCTGCCAGGGACCTGCGCAAGGGGGCTGCAGGGAGACTTTGCCTCCTGCAATCAGAGGAGCATCACCAGTGGCTCTGGCTCGCATGTAGCCGTGTGTCTGACCCTTGCTAACGGGCCTGGGTGGCGGGTGGCTGATGGCTGGATTCTCCTGTGCGTCCTGGGCTGCGCCTCGCTGTGTGCAAGGGCTCACCTCTCTGCTAGGGCTCCCTTTGCACCCACTGGCTCCACCTGGAGCCCCCCAGGGTGTCCCGTGACCCTGCTGTCCCCCCACGCTGCCATTCCTGCCCCAAGGCACCAGGTGCTGCAGGGTGCTGCATACCTGAGGTTGTCACTTCGAGGCTGTCCTGGGTTTCCGGGCCCACCCAAGATCTGTCTCCCGAGGCTGGCAGCACCCTTGGGTGCAGAGAACAGTGTGAGAAGGTCTTTCCACACAGGTGTCTGTGGCTTCCCCTCCTAATGCCTTAATCCGTCCCTGATCCCCGGGAGCCCCTGGGGCAGCTGGTCCCGCTGACCTTGCAGTCGGCAGGCCCTGGGCAGGGACCCGGCGGCGCTGGGCACCGCGGGGGCACGGAGCGCCACACAGCCATCCACCCATGGCCACCTTTTTCACCACAGCCTTGAAGAGCTTCAGGGGGGCCGAGGAGGAGCCCAAGGAGCCCCCCAAGGATGGGAAGGAGGCTACTCTGCCCAACGGCATGGCCCGCGAGGAGTTCGAGGAGTACCAGCGGCAGCTGCTGGAGGAGAAGTAAGGCTTTGCCGGGAGCACCAGTCTCCTCGGGGTAGCGGTGCCCCTGCCAGCAGTGTCAGCAGGGTGCCCCATGCACCGGGAAGGACCAGACCTGGGGTTCCCCTGTCTCCCTGCCTGGTCCCCGGGGTCCTGGTGGGTGGGAGCATGGCAGCGAGTCCCAGGAGTGGGGAGGGGAGAGGGTGGAGGCAGCGGGGGCAAGGGGCAGGAACAGCATGGATGCACACGAGTTTGCTGTGCCTCTCAGAGGCTCTTTCCCAAGGTTTGGGAGCTCCCAGCGTTGCCCTATGGCCTTGGATGCTGACACAGGGCAGGACCAGCTACTTGGCTCTGCTGGAGGTGGCAGGGAGCACCCTGGGTGTCACTGTCCTGGAGCAGTGGGTGCCCAGCACCGCTGTTACCCCAGCACCCCTGGCTCCAAGGGACAGCACAGGCCATCGTGGGCTTGCACTAAGGTCCTACTTCCCCATGTCCTGGTGATTTGGGGAGCTGCTGGCCCAGTGTCAGGGAGGTGAGAGGCCACAGGGGAAGGAGCAAGTCCCTCTGGAGAGCATCTTCCTTGAGCATCTCCACCAGGCACTGGGGCTGGATGGGCACCGTGGGTGCCCTGCCCTGAAAGCCCCCACTTGCAACCCTCACACGGTGCCTTTGCACCCTTCCGGCCTCACCTCCAACCCGAGGCTACCACAGCCACATGGCTGGCAGGGGACGGGGAGCTGGGGCCAGGCGGATGCAAGTCCCAGGCGTCACTGGAGCAAGCCCGTTGGGGGGCGGCTGCATGAGCACCCACGTGTGCCCTGCGCGGGCTCTGTGCACCTACGTGCATGCACCACAACTTGCACGGGAGGGCAGGGCGAGAGGGGACGCCTTTGCCAGAACATTGTCACCTCCATTTGCACACACGAGGCAGCTGGGGCATCGATGCCCAGTGAGGACTGCTGAGTGCTGGGGACTCGGCCAC
Source organism: Apteryx mantelli (assembly GCF_036417845.1). Lineage (NCBI taxonomy): Eukaryota > Metazoa > Chordata > Aves > Apterygiformes > Apterygidae > Apteryx > Apteryx mantelli. Next base: position 4,582,005 of record NC_090007.1, read on the forward strand.
GGCTGCCGTGACAGTGTCGTGCTTTCCGCTGCAGGATAGAGCGGGACAAGGCCTTTGCGCACAGGAAAGCAGAGCGGGCCACCGTGCGGATGCACCTGCGCGACAAGTACCACCTGGCCCAGGTAAGGCCGGGCCCCGGCCATCCTCAGCGGGATGCTGCCCCCTGCCTCGACGCACCGGCATCCCGGGGGCACCCGGACCCCTGGCCCTGCAGAACAGCCCCGGGCTGGACGCCTGCCGGGTCTCCCCATGGTGCCCCGGGACGGGAGGCTATTCCTGAAGAGGGCAGCAAACTGCTGCTGTCTCCATCCATCCTGACTGCGCACAGTCCAAACCCGGCACTGGACAGCCCCAGCATCCTCCCGAGCATCCCACATCTCCAGGGGCCCCGGAGCCAGGGAGCACCCAGAGTAACGCTGAGGGCTGCCCCAGGGCTAGGAGGCACCGGGGTTTGGCCGCTGCCCTGATGCTGTCTCCCGTTTGCAGGACGAGCGGGACAGTGCCCAGCTGCACGTGGCGGGTGGCTCGGTGGAGCTGCCGGAGGAGCTGGCCGCCATGGTGCGAAGTGAGGAGGAGGAGGAGGAGGAGGAAGATGGGCCGCTCTCCTTCCTGACGAAGCTGCGCGAGGTGGATTTCCAGGCACTGAGGGGCCGGGCGCAGGACACCGTGGAGGAGGTGAAGGAGAAATGCTCCTTGATGTAGCGCTGGGCTGCCTGCTCTGCACCGGACACCCCCCACCCATGGGTGCTGCCGATCTGAGGGCCAGTGGGTGGTTCCTGCTGCATCAAGGCTCAGCCCCAGCTCCACAAAGCCCTCGAGGCTCCTAAATTCCTTCAAATCCCTGGCTGAACCCTTGGGGGAACAGATGGGACATAGGTATTACAGATGCCTGGGGGCCCATCACATGCTGATGGTGGGCGTGGGGCACCACTGGCCATCCCCACGCCCAGCAGGACCCTGGTGGCCCCCCAGCCCGCAAGCTGGCCCCCAGTCCTCTGCTCTGCCAGGGATGCTGACTCCAGCCCTGACATCCCACCCGTGGGTGCCAGGATGCCGGGCAGAGAGTGGGTGTCTGTCCCACATGGGTGTCCTTGGCCAAACCCCCAGGCAGCAGAGGTGGCCGGGTCTCCTGCTGCTCCCGTCGGCCCCTTTCATTACTGGGAAACACCTTTGGGGCCTCTCTCGCCGTTCGGCTCAATAAAGGCGGCGTTTGTCGGGAGCTGGATGTTATTTCTGCAATAGCTCTTGCCCCGACGGGGGCATCCCTTGGGAGCCGCGCCGGGAAGGTTCACGGCAATGAACGGTAATCCTGCTGCAGGCTGCGGGTCCCTCGCTGCTCAGCACCTCAAATCCAGGCAGCAAAGGGATCCCTTTGAAGGATGGCTGGATTCTCCTGTGCATCCTGGGGTTATCTACCGGGCGAGAGCTCCCCTTTTATGTGCGTTTAGCAGGTAGCACGGGCTTAAATGCTGCCTCGCAGACACCTGGCCCCGGAAGGCTGCAGGCTGCTGAGATCACTAATACCTGCTTATTTTAGTGAGGTCTAATCGGCCTGAATCGCCTGTCCCCGAGGACTAAGCTAGCTGAACCCTTGTGAAATGTGCCACCAGGACTGGCCCCAAACGGCACCTCCCAGCTGGGGCCGGGGCCCGGGCGAGTCACGCTGTGTTTGCATGAAAGAAAGGACGCGTCGAGCCACCCCAGCACGGGGGCCTCCGTCCTCCCCGCGCCAGGGCCATCTGCTCCGGAAAGGCTTGCCGGGATGTCGCTCCCTTCGGGGCTTCCACAGCTCCCGCGGTGCCTGGGACTGGTGGCAGAGCCGGGAGGTGATGCCCGAATCCAGCGCGCTGCCGGATGCAGCAGACCCCAAGCCCAGGCAGGATGTTTCTTGCCGGCTTCTGGTAGCCACCAGCGTGAGCACAACTGTCTTGTAGCTGGTGCGGAGGAGATCGGAGCTGGCAGGGGACAGAGCGGTGGCAGGCAGGGACCAGTCTTGTCCCCAGCCAAGACACTTGCTTATGGCACATCCCCACTCCGCATCCGTAATCTCTTCCTACCTGGCACCTGGATTTGCAGTGCCGTGCGAGGTATTCTTAGCCCGCAAAGCCCAGGAGGAGAAGGGCAGGAGGGGCCCGAGGTCCAGGCAGCCCTGGTCGGTCCTTGGGGACCCTGACCGAGAGATCCCTGGAGCTGCAGTCGGGAATCTGGGGGGTTTTCCTCGCTAGGGTGAGGCAGGGATTGTGCAGCCGAGCTCATCACTGCCATGAGAGCTACAGGCCTCAGTTTTCCTGGTCGGAGTGACCCAGCACCTGCGGGAGACATCCAGCTCCAGCAAGGAGGTCCCCAAATCCACATGGTACCTGGCCCCGTGGGGAAAGGGACGGGAGGTACCAGGGAGCCCCAGAGGGCAGGACGGTCCCCGAGGCTGCACGAGGCGCGTCCCGCTCTCAGGCTGGGGTGAGCCCACGGCAGCGCCAGGGCTCGCGGGGGGGGGAACGACCCTGCTCAGGCGTCGCTTCTCCCCAGCAGGCGCCGGAACGGAGATTCCCCCGGCCGGTCCCAGGGGCCGGTGACTGCGGAGGCATCACACGGGCTGCATGGCTGGAGCGCGGCAGGACCTCGACCCCTGGGAGCCTCCTCATTCCTACCATCCCTGCTGTCCCTGCTATTCCTGCGTCCCTGTTGTCCCTGCCATCCCTGCTGTCCCTGCCATCCCTGCCATCCCTCCCGTCCCTACTATCCCTGCTGTCCCTGCTATCCCTGCTGTCCCTGTCAAGCCTGCTGTCCCTGTCAAGCCTGCTATCCCTGCCATCCCTGCCATTCCTGCCGTTCCTGCATCCCTGCCATTCCTGCCGTTCCTGCCATTCCTGCTTTCCTCTGTCCAGCCTTTCCACCAGACTTGCAAAATCTCCCATTTGGGGACACAAATCAGGCTCTGCTGAATGCGACGAGGCCATATCCCCGCTAGCTCCCCGGCTGGGGCCTGGATCGGACCCGCCGGAGCCCCGTTTCCAGGCTCCCCGCTCCCCGGGGTGCTGGGCTGGGGCAGGGCTGGGGCTCGGCGCTCGGCACCGCTGGCACCGCTCGGGGCCGACACGGCCCCCGCGCTGCCGCCAGCCCCGTGCGCTGGGGTGGCACTGGGGGGCTGCCGGCCCCCCGGCCCCAGCACAGCGACGTCCCTGGGGACAAGTGACACTGGGAGAAGGGACGAGGCAGCCCGGAGCGCTGCCACCCAAAACGAGCATTTTGCAGGGGAGCCGAGGGGGTCGCAGCGCCCGGACCCGCCGGGATGCCCCTCGCCGGCCCCCCAGCGCAGGCTCCTCCGTCCCCGCTCAGCTCCGGGGCTGCAGCGCCCGGCTCCCAGTGCTCCCAGTGCTCCCAGTGGGGCGGCGCGTGGGTTCGCAGCGCAGACTGGACCCGGGCCGGCGGCGCCGGGGGGATTCGGGTCAGGACCCTCCGCCAGGTCTCCGTGGCTAATCGTCCTGCCCCCCCCCGCCGTCCCCACGCTGCCACCTGCCTCGCGCTCGGCACCCTTTTGGGTCACTCCTGCCGCCTCCCCGCCTGCCCAAGGCCTCTTAATGAACTAAAAAAGTGATAAATCCCCGGGCGAGCTGGTCACGTGAGGTCGGCGGCCCCCGGCGGCCCCCGGCCCCGACCCCCGCCTCCGGCCCCGCCGCCCCCCTAAGCTGACGCAGCGTCTCTAAGCGTTAGCGGCTTTGCCTCCTAATAGGATTAGGGAGCTTTAAAACTGTCATTTGAGTGAACTAAACCCCCTGATACTCTGCCTTGCACCTTCTTAACCAATTTGCCTTCAATTAGGGTAATTGGGAAACTAGCAAAGAAGTATAGCATTAATATTTTAAAGTGATGAAGTGATTACGGGCCTCGGACGAGGAAGCAAATCAATTTGCTATCTGCTCCTAAAAGGCAATTATAATCATTTGTCAAATAAGCCTGCTGCCCCCCCCCGGGCGGGAGCCAACACCTTAAGGGGGTTAGCGGGGCCGGCTCCGCGCACACCGCCCCGGCGGGCAAATCCAAATCCGGGCCGCGGCCGGGCAGGGCAGCTGGGCAGGACTCCGGCCCCCCGGCTCCGAAAATTAGCCCCCTCCGGCTCCCCCGAGGTGTGTGCTCGACTCGCGTGACCCCGCGCCACGGGGGGACGCGGGGTGACGGCCGTGCCGGGGGGGTCAGCATGATGCACAGCGCGGTGTCCGGGCATCTTTGGGTTTAGTGGTTTTGGGGGGGTCCTGGAGGCGCGTTACTGCCCAGGGCTGCCCCGGCTGCGTGGCCGCCTTGTCCCTCCACCGTCCTACGGGTCTGCACGGCACGGGGCGCCCGGGGTCCCCCAGGGCACGTCCGCGTCCCCCACGGCGGTGTCGGGAAGCCACCGAGGGCCACCGGAGCAGGGGACCAGGTTTCTGCTCGGCTTTTCCCCCCGACACGGCGGCCTGAAAACAGGCTGGTTTGCACGAGCGTCGCCCCGCGCCGGGACGAGCACGCGGCGGAGACACCCGCTTGCACCTCCAGCCGGTGGCCGAGGCGGCCGCGGGGTCCGAATCAGGGCACCGGGGTGGCCGCGGGATCCGCCGGCGCGGGGGGGATCAGCTCCCCGGGGAGGGCACCCGAAAGCGCCGCGGTGGCGCTGAACATCCGAAAGGGGAACCGTGCAAAGAAGAGGAAGGGAGTGGGAGGAAGCCGAGACGCCGGCTGAGCGCTGCGGCACTCGCAGGTGGCAGGAAGAGGCTTTCGGAAGAAAGTAGAAGCGTGCGGAAAAGAAAGGGGCAAAACGAGACGGAGCGAGTGGCCGGGCAGGGCGGGAGCCGCCGAGGGATCCTTTGGGAGGGGAGGCCCGAGGGGGAGCCGTGGGATGACCTGAGCTCTGGCACGTGCAGCACCGTGCACCCAGCACACATCGCCCACCTGCACCAGGGCTGGAGGTGACACCCCCGTCACAGCAAGGGCCATCGCAGACCCGGCCCCTGGGCTCCCTCGCTGCCTACGACTGTCACGACGGGCCTGGACTGGCTCCGGCGGGACGCTGGGGAGAAGCAGGGACAGCAGCGGCTCCATCCAAGTGACCCTCTGCCACAGCAAGGACACATGGGGCGGTGGTGGCACCACGCAGCTCTTCAGCCTCGAGCTGGCACTGGGCTTCGGTGGGGACGGACAGGGGGATTGCTGCCGTCGTGCCAGTGCTTTCCTGGCCTCGTGGTTCCTCTGCTTTGGCTCGTGCGAGGGGACAAACCTGCCCTCTGCCCCAGCCGCCCGCACCTGGTCCCCACACCCTGTCCCCATCTTCAGTCCCCGTGCCCAGTCCCCACAACTGGTCCTTATGCCTGGTCCTCATTCCTGGTCCCCACGGCTGGTCCTCATGCCTGGTCCTCATGCCTGGTCCCCACACCTGGTCCTCGTGCCTGGTCCTCATTCTTGGTCACCATGGCTTGTCCCCACACCTGGTCCTCATGCCTGTTTCCCACACCTGATCCTCATGCCCAGTCCCCATGCTTGGTCCCCAGACCTGATCCCCACATCTGGTCCTCATGCCTGGTCCCTGTGCCCAGTCCCCATGCCCAGACGTCATGGCTGGTCCCCACTTCTGGGCCTCATGCCCAGTCCCCATGCCTGGTCCCTACGCCAAGTCCCCATGGCTGGTTCTCATGGCGGGTCCCCAAGCCCGCCGCCCCCCCCGTCCCCCGTCCCCACAGGGTGCCTCTCCCCGGGGCCGGGGATGCTCCCCGAATCCCTAACCCCAGGAAAAGCACCGCGGTGCTGGAAAAGCCGAAGGAAACTGTTTCCCTTTCTCCCTCCTCCCCCCACCGTCCCGCTGCCTTTCTTCTCCTCTCTCTGGGCTTCTCATTCTTTCCCTCTCCCGTAATGAGGGGATTACAAGGAAAACTCCAGCAGGACGCCTTTGTGGGGAGACAATCCGAGTGGGGAAGGCAGTTCCCGTCTTTGTCCATCCCCAGACCCCCCCGGCCCCCGCGCCGGAGGGACGTTTAGAGCAATTACTTGTCCAGAAAGTAACTGTCAATCATTCTTAAAGGGGAAGGCCTCCAATTAATAACCTCGTCTTAATCCTTTGGACTCGTTTCCAATCTGCGGGGCCTGGTGACATCTGCGACGCTAAATAAAGATTCTCCCGAGCCTCAGCGCCGCGGTTCCGTGACAAATAAGACGACTAGAGGGAACTTTGGCTGCCAAGCTGCGAGATCGGCGAGGCTGAGCCGCTTGTTTGCTTCCCAGGAGGCACCGTCAAAGTTAAATACTCCTGGAAAATCCAAGTCGGGCCCAGCAGGTAACGCCGTTTTGTGCGAATTCGGGAGCAGGCGCCGGGGGCAGGAGCGCCAAAAGACGGCGTGTCTCCCGAGGGAAAGCGCCGGGATGCGCCCGTTGCAGGGGGCTCGGGAGCGGGCGCCGGGGGGACCCCGAAAACCGCCCAGCAGCGGCCCCGACCCCGGGCTCCCCGCGAGGGTGCTGCTCCCGCCGGCGCCAAGCGCGGCACCCCGGGGCCGGGCGGCAAAACCCGACCCCTGCTCCCCATCTTGCCCGCCGGCTGCTAAAGATGGTTCATCCGAGCAAGTCCTGCGCTGGCTTCTTCCTCGTGGCTTCCTCCCCTCGCTCGCCTGCGGGAAAGATCACTCCGCAAAGCCCCAAAACCTGCAAAATTATCAATTTGCCCAAGTCCCAGGGATGTCCCGGCCAACTGGGGAGCACCCAGGATTCCCAGGCCAGGGAATGCCGGGCTCCGAAGGGGGATAATGTTATTTATTTGTCCGGAGCATTTGTTGCTTTCTCGCATCCGGAAAGAGAGAGGTTTCGCACCGCTCAGCCGGGGCTCGTTGCTGCGTTTTTGCGCTTTTTGGGGCTCTTTAACTGCGGAGGGGGAAAAGCGCGTTCCGGAATGAAGCAGAACAGAGGGAAATCCTCCGGAGACTCTGTGCCTTGGCAGTTTTCCCCTCCAGTTTTAAAGCTTAAAAGTGCTTAAACTCCCCAAATTGCCGCCGTGACCACCAAGGCCGCAAGGAAACGCCGGATCCACCAAAGAGAAGGAAATCAGCTCTTCCCGTTGCCTTAGCCGCTTAATGAGGCTTCCAATTTCCGGGAAGCATTCCTAAAACACTTGGAAAGAGCGGCGGTTTCTTCTCTTCGGGGCGATTTCCTAAAGCTTGGGGACGAGCAGACACCTTTGCCCGGGGCGGGCGGCCCGGGAACGGGGGCGGGATGGAGCTGGCGTCCCAGGCCTGACCCCGTATAGGGGGCGTATATACCCCTATATCCTCCTGAAGTACATCTGTGTCCCCGCCACCCCTGCCCTTTACACGACCGTTTGGGAGGTCGGGCTGCTTTGGCGAGAGCGATGCAGATGGAACCGAAATAGGAAAAAAGGGGCACCGGGGCCACGCGGGGATGGGGATCCCCCCTCCAGGGTCATCCCGCCGCCTCCCAAAACAAAACAGCCAGGAAAATCCAATGCGTGTGAAAATCCATAGCGTTTTCCGCCGAGAGCCAAGGGGCTGGGGAAGAAGGGGCCTTTTTGGCGGAGGCATGGAGCAACCCGCTGGCAGCAGGGTCCGAAGCCGTGGGAAGCCCAGGCCTCCGCACCCCCTTCCCAGCGGGATGACGCCTTTCTGCCCCGCTCGGCAGCGAGCCCTTTCCCTTATTTCCTGTGTTTGTTGCTCCCGCTTTTGTTCGGCTTCGTTATTTTTCCGCTATTCGTTTAATTCCCTCGATTCCCGTTCCCACCCCGGGGATTAGTCGGTCCCTTCTTTCGGGGTGGGTTTTTGGCCGCCTTTGCTTTCAGACGGGCTCGTGGTGTGGGTGCCCGGTCCTACACCTCGGCCCAGGGCCCCGGCCGCGGGATCGTCCCCCATCGCCCCATGTCGCCCCCGTCCCCCCCATCGCCCCATCCCACTCCCGTCCCCCCCATGTTGCCCTGCCTGCCCCCATCCCTTCCCTCCCACCCTGCCCTTCTCCCATCGCCCCATCCGTCCCCGGCCTCGGGGCATCGCCCGGTGCGGGAGGACGCGGGGGGCCGGGGGGGGCCCAGCCCCGGGCCGGGCGCCGGGGGCTCACGCTGCCTCTCCCTTCTCTCCCTTCCCTTGCAGATGCTGCGCCGCGCCAATGCGAAGAGGGTGAGCGAGAGCGGCACCGGCCCCTGGCCCGGACACGCCGCACCCCCGCGTCCGGTGACGCCGGCCCCCCCCCCCATGGCCCCCCGGCCCTGCGCCCGGCCCGGAGCCACCGAGAGCCCACGGGGCAGCAGGAGGCCGCGGCCGGTGGCAGGACACACAGACACTGCACCGGCGCAGCAAACACTGCACGCACAGACGCTGCGCACATGCTGCGCGTGCTGCATGCACACACTGCACGCTGCACTGCATGCACTGCACGCACTGCACGCACGACACCGAGAACACAGCGGGCACTGCACCCAAGCACCGTGCACCCGCTGCCTGTGCTGCACGCACTGCACACGTTGCACGCGCAGACGCCGTGCATGCACTGCACACGCACACGGATATCGTACGCCGTGCACACCGTGCACACAGAACACAGGGACGCTGCACACACACTGCACGCGATACATGCGCTGCACGCGCACACGTGCCGCACGTAGGGAACACACCCCGCGCCCACCCCACACACTGCACAGTGCACACACTGCGAACACCCTGCACACGCAGCCACGGTCCTGTGCATGCGCCACTGCATGCGCGCGTCCCACGCAGACACTGCCCACGCGCTGCCCACACGTCCCACGCACAGTGCACGCACGTGGCCCAGGCTGCACCGCACACGCGCTGTGCAAACACACGTGCGCGACCTGCCCGCCGCACGCAGCTCCACGCACACGACACCTGCCGCACACGCGCCCCGCACTCGGTTGGCGGTAGCTGAATTTTTCCCAAGGTTTCTGCCGGGGCATCTCGGCGGACGGGCAAAGCAGCCGGCGTCTGCCGCAAGCACCTTTCCCTCGGCAGAAATACCCCGGGATTATGTATTTCTGCCTGATTTCCGTGTTTGACTAGATCCCCGCGGTAGAAAAGGGCCCTTAATCCTCGGCAAATACTGCAGAAAGATTGCAGATACTGGATAAAAAGCTTAAAGCTGAAATGTTGCAAGGGCTGAAAACGCTTATAAACATGCAGGAAAAGGTTATTAGCTGGGGGACGGAGCCGCGGTGCTGGCGGCGGCCCGGGGCGGCACGGCGCTGCGGACGTCTCCGTCCCCCCGTTTGGGTCGAGCGCCGGGGGGCGACACCGATTCCTCCCGTTATTTGGGTCTGGGCTTGGCGCTTTAGAGTAATTGCAAGATTCGCGTTCGTATTTTAAAAGCGGGAGGCCAAAACGCTGCTGTGGGCAGAAAGGGGTTTAGCAGCAGCCCCGTTTGGCCTGCGGCGTCTCGGTGCTCGGGCAAAGGCATCGCCGAGGACCCCCCCAAAACCGTGTTAGTGGGTCGAGGCCCGTGGGGAGGCTGGAGGCCGAGGAAAAGAGCGGGATGGGGAGAGCCGCAGGGCTGGAAAGAGGAAGGCGACTCCAGGTCGGCTCACTTTCACGCCGGCACAGAGAAGCATTTGCATCGGTTTTCAGAGCCGGTGGTTTAATAAAATCCCACGGCGGTTTTAGGTGAAATGTAATTTTTTCGAGCTTTCGTTTGCTCTCTGATCCTCTTGGCCTTTGTAGCCTGAGCTCCTCTAATCCCGCATGCTCAGGTGCCTTTTTGAGGTAGAGATTGGGCAACGCCGCTACGGAAAACACAGGCGGAAAACGCAGCGTTGCCAGTCGAGGCGCTCGGGCAGGGCGGCCGCATCCGAGGACTCCTCGCTCCGGCAGCGATCCCGGCGCCGGCGGCCCCTCGGCAGCCCCGTTTTGCCCTGGTGTTCGCGCCGGGCAGCAGGCGGCAGCGGCCCTGCCTGCGCCTCCCCTCGGGGTGCTGCCTGCTGCCCTGCGCTGCCGAGCCCCGGCACCGGCTCCGTGCACCCAGCCGTCGTGCAACCCGCTGGGCCACGTTGCCCTGCGTAAATCCTCTTGGATAACGCCACACCGGGATAAGCGTGCCGGCAGGAGAGGATTATGCCTTTGCATAACCAAATAAAGAGGTGGCGCGGAGGGGCTGTGCACCCCGTTTCCGGGCCGGTTCCTCCCAACCCACTCGGCCAGCCACCTCCGGCCCTGGGATCTGCCCAGCCGGGTGCCCTGAGTGGGTGCCAGGGGCCCGCGGTGCTGCTTCATCCACGCTGGGTGCAAGGGGTGCACGGGGTGCGCTGGATGCAAGAGGTGCGCTGGGTGCAATGGATGCACTGGGTGCAGGGGGTGCACTGGGTGCAATGGATGCACTGGGTGCAAGGGATGCACTGGATGCAAGGGGTGCACTGGGTGCAGCGGTGCCCGGGGTGCAGCAGGTCCCGGGTCTCACGGTGGCACTGCAGCAGGACAGGGTCCCCGGGCTGACGGCAGCTCCGGGCCGGGTGTCGCGGCCGGGACCCGACGCGGTGGGAGGTGCGAGCAAACTTTGCTCCGCAAACGTGCAGCTCCAGCGCCGCTTCTCCCCCGGATCGGGGCAGCCCGGGGCACGATGCCACCAGCGCCTCGCGGCCCGGCTGACCCCGCTGTCCCCTTCCCAGGCGCCGACATGTTCCTGAACAAGTGTGAGGGGGAGCTGGGCGAGCCGCGGAAGCCGGGTGACGGCGAGGGCACGCCGCCGCCGGCCGCCGCCGAGGAGGAGCAGCCCAAGAAGAAGCACCGCAGGAACCGCACCACCTTCACCACCTACCAGCTGCATGAGCTGGAACGAGCCTTCGAGAAGTCCCACTACCCCGACGTCTACAGCCGCGAAGAGCTGGCCATGAAGGTCAACCTGCCGGAGGTCCGCGTGCAGGTAGGGGGGACCCCGGTGGGTCCACGCGGCCGGCGGGAGGCAGGTCCGTGCCGGGTTAAGCCCGGCTCTGCTCGGCAGCCCAGGGAGCCGCCTGGGCTCGGGAGAGCTTCGCTCTGCTCCCGCAGCCTCGCTCCGGGCCTCAGTTTCCCCTTTTCTTGAAGATGGAGTCACGTCTCCAGCCTCCTCCTCACCCAGCCAGTGGGGTGAAAGTTTCCTTATTGTGCTCCAAGGGGTGGAAAAGCAGCGGAAAGACCAAAAAAAACACCCCAAAGCTTGCCTTTCCATTTGCCACCTCCTGCTTTTAAAGGCGAAACTTCTTTGCGTTTGGAATCGGAGTTTTCCTGGGAATTTTCCCAGCTTCCTCCGTTCGAGGAGGCCTGTGAAGTGTTTTACCCAATCCTAATCACGGCACTTGAGTTTTCAATGCACTGCAGGCTGCTTTTGCAGAGCCAGCCTAGAAACACCGCGGGGCTGCAGCCCTGGGGCACTAAAATAAGCCCCGGCAGCGCCGAAATGCAGCCAGCTCCGGGGTGGCAGAGCAAGACCACAGCTTAGTTTGGTACCAGAAATGAAAACCATGTTAAACTGTCAGACCGTTTAAGGAGACTGCCGAGATCTCGGCCACGACAGGGATGCCGGGCTCGGCGGCCGGTCTCGCGTGGATCAGACCCGGCCAGGGCTGCATGTGCTCAGCACAAGGCCACCTCCGGGGCTTTGCCGTGTGCACGTGCGGGTCCAGCCCCATGTTCTGCTCCGGGGTGGCCGTGGGGCGATGCAGGTGCTGGCCTCGCACGGGCCGTGCGTTAGGGAGAGGGTCCTGCCCCCGGCGCGTGAGGTCTCGGGACGGGAGAGCGGAGCTGAGATTTGGCTCGGCAGGTCGACGCTGCCCCGGGCTCGGTGAAGGCTCAGGGCAGGCGGCTCGGCCAAGGCTCGTTCCCTGCAAACCGCGCGCCGAAGTGGGGCCGGATGGCGCCTCCCTCCTCGGGAAAAAGCACCCTAATTAAACAAGGCGAGCTAATCGTCAGCACACGTACACGGAGCGAAGGGCTCCCCGGTTCAGCCGGTCGAGCTGCACCGCGGCAGAGACCGAGTTTGGGCAGGGAGATGGGTTTCAAGTGTTTTACCCTGCCCTTTGCACCCCGAGGCTTTCGCAAGACACCGTGCACAGCTTTATTGCCATTTTACAGGCGGAGAAACGGAGGTGGAGAAGGGAAGGAGCATGTCCGGGCTCTGTGGGGAAGCAGTGGGACTAAGGGGAAAAAAAACACCGTCTTTGCTCCCGTGGTTTTCCCCAGTACGTTTTTCCTACAAGACGTAGCACAAGGGGGAGAACGCGCTGCCGGAGACGGCGGCCGTGCAGGCTGGGGAGACGTTGAGCCGCCGTGGGGAAGCCCCACCGGCCGGCTGGTGAAATCCAGGCAGGGTCCATGCGGCGCCTCATCGCTTGCGGCCCCCGGTGACACCCGAGAGGGTTCAGGCACTGTGGGAAAGCAGGGCTGGATCTGGGTTTCCCGCTTGGAGGAAGCCTTGCCCTCCATTGGAGATGTGCAGACTCTCAGGGCTTCGTGGATTTGGGATTTTTCAGGGGCTCGGAGCAGAGCCGCTGTGGTGCCGATGGGCTCAGGGAGAGGGCAGGTCGTGGTGGGTAGTTGCTTTTATCAATTCAGCTGATATCATGGGAAAGCAGCCAAACTCCGGGCACTCGTGATCCCTTTTAGGTCTTTAGGGCTGGGAAAGCACAAGAACCTCAAAGACTTGGGCATTTCAGACTTTCTGGAGTGTGACAGTTCCTGGAATATGGAAAGTTTGTAAAGGTTGGAAATCTTTTTCTTTTTCCTGGGCTTCAGGACAAAGCTTCTAGGTACACGGCTCGTTCAGGAGAAGACCCTGCTGTAAGCACAAGTAGGGATTTACAGTTCCTAGTGACTTGATGGTCTCCAGATGTCCCCCCTCTCCTCTGTGCTGGTCCCAGTGCTCATGGAGCCAGACGATGAGTCAGGTCAGGGAACCAGTCTGGGTGCAAATGTGTCCTTTTTCATCGAGTTGGTTTTCTGCCGGATCAGCTCCAGGCTCCGTGTCCCTGGGGCCAGGTGGCACCAGTGCAACCCCGGGCACGAACGGCTGCAGGTCAGCAGGTGCTGAGCTGCCCCTGCCGTCGGAGCTGTCCCAGGACTGGATCCATGTGGCGGTGACATCCAAGTGCTGCTGGCATCCGTGGTGACCATTGCAAGGTTCCCGCCTGCAGATCTGCCCTGAAAAGCGCCGCAGGATAGAGACGGCCCCATCCAAGCTGACGGAAACGTGTCCTGAGCAAACCAGGAGGACGAGGCAGCCCTTCAGTTTTCACTTGCCCACCAGTTCTGCTTTAGCCAAGGTGACACAGGGGAGGATGGTTGGAAAGTCCCTGATCCCTCCTGCCACTGGGTGGGAAGCCACAAGGACGGGGACAGGCTGGTACTTGCACGTGGAGCCAGAGGAGATTGTGGTCCTCAGGTCAGACAGACGAAGGACAGCAGGCAAACGGAAGGAAAATGGAAAGGAAATTGAAGAATCACAAGCGTCAAAATAACCGGGAGATGGACAAAGAACTGATCTCCTTACAAATGAATTGAGTTTTCTAGGTCTCAACCTCATCCCTTTTGGCACACATCAGAAAAGTCCAAGACAATGTGGCCTTTGTTTGGGAGGTCCAGACAATGGGGTCACATCCGTGGAGCAATCTGAGCAAAGACCAGTTTGCACCAGTATATTCCAGTACCAATGAGCAACTGTGACCGGCCTGTGGAAGACACCCCCCCCCCCCCTTCTCAGCCCAGTAAATATTTACTGTCTCTTTGCATTACGAGACAGGATGGAGGAGACCTCTCACCCTGCCCTGCTCATCCTCGGCACCGTGCCCCGTGCTGCTGCGGGCTTTGGGGACGCGGTGACCAGCACATCCCACTCGCACACATCCTGCTGGTGTCCACATGTGGCGTTTGGGTGCCGGCTCTAGCGATCTCCATCCCATCTCTCTGCTCTTCTTCTGGCTTCGGAAAGAGGGATCCCTCGGGGATCTCTGCCCCGGGCTAGGGCATGAAAACAAGCTGTTACCAAGGGGCTTTTGAAGGCCAAGTAATGTTGTGACAAGTGTCTGGGCTGTTTCCTCGGTCTGTGAGCGTGTCCCCGCAGAGCAGTGAGGGCAAGGGTTGCGTTCGACGCGTTCAGTTATATATCTGGGGTTCGTGGGAGAGGTTTAGCAGAGGCGCGTGGCTGGAGCCAGGGAGGACACCCTGCATGGGGCACAGCGCATGGGGCACCTCTCCTGGGGCACCCTGCATGGGACACCCTTCCTGGGACATAGCTCATGGGCACCCTGCGTGGGCACCCCGTGAGGGACACACTGGGACTGGCATGGCCTCCACGAGGTCACCGTCTCGCCTCTCCCCTTGCAGGTCTGGTTCCAGAACAGGAGAGCCAAGTGGCGGCGGCAGGAGAAGATGGAGGCCAGCGCGATGAAGCTCCACGACACCCCCATGCTGTCCTTCAGCCGGCCCCCCATGACGGCCAACATGGGCCCCATGAGCACCTCCCTCCCGCTGGACCCGTGGCTGACGTCGCCCATCTCCAGCGCCACCACGGTGCACAGCATCCCCGGCTTCCTGGGCGCCCCCCAGGCCCTGCAGCCCCCCTACGGCGGGCACTCCTTCCTCAACACCCCCCCGCCGATGGCGCAGGGCATGCAGCCCGTGGCCCCCGCCGCCTACCAGTGCGGCACCACCTTCGTGGACAAGTACCCGCTGGAGGACGTCGACCAGAGGAGCTCCAGCATCGCCTCGCTGCGCATGAAAGCCAAGGAGCACATTCAGACCATCGACAAGACCTGGCAGCCCATTTGATGAACGCTCCCTTCCTCCCCGCGTCCCCCCGGAGCCCGGCTCGGCCCCGGCACAGGTGACCACCAGGGCGGACGAGGCGGATGATGCCAGGATGCTCCTGGCCACGATGCTGGTCCGACGCCGGTGCATGGGACAGTGCCGGGGACAGAGATGCTGGCCGCATCCATACTTCCCGTCACCAGTGGTGGCAAGGAAGCAAACGAGGGTGCTGGGGAGCTCCCGGCCGTGGGCGAGCACCCCGACGGCCTCCCAAAGCCCCTCCGCGTCCCCTCCGGGCTGCGCTGCGTTGGACCACGTTGGCGGATGCGTAAAGCGGCTGGAGCCGCGGTGCCAGCCCCGGCTGCGGATCCTTCACATCTTCCGTCCGAACGTCCCCCCCGGCCACCAGCCGCCCCAGGACAGAGGGGACAGTGCAGGTCCGGCTCAGGCCGCCCTCCCAGACCCAGGGAGCGGAGCAACCCCCTGACCTGTGCCTGGGAAGCGGAGCCAGGCGGGACCCAAACGCGGGGCTCCCGGCAGCTCCGGAGCACCCGGTGCCCTCTGGGGCCAGTGGGAGCGAGGGCGTTCCCATCCCGTGCAGCCCTTCCCCTTCCCTTTATTATTATTATTTTTTTTTTAACGCTGCAGATTTCAACAAAAACAAACAGAAAAGATCTAGTTTCGTAGGGAGTCCTCGGGGGGGGAGGGGGGGTATTTTTTTAGCTGGGTCGGGGCGCGACACCGGTTGCGCAGGTAGAGCCGACGGCACCGAGAAGGCGGTTGTATCCCGAGTAAAGCGCTAACTGGAATCGCTGCCGCGTGCTCTGGAGTCGGGCTGTGCCGGCCGAGACCCGCGACGCCGTAGCGGTGACGGCGGCTCGTTAGCGGCGCCGTCGTTAGGGCCGCGGGGTCGGAGCTGGGAAAGGAGCGTTCGTGGGAAATTGGCTTTCCCTTGTGTCCGCTTTGCATCCCGGCGGAGACGGGAAGAGCCGTCCCGGGGTGCTCGCCGCCTTGGGTGCCAGCTGCCGGGCGGCGGGGACCCACCGGGGCCACCGTGCTGGGGTGCGCATGGAGGGGGGGGGGGGGGGGCCGCAGCCTGTTTTACCCACGGCTGGTGCTTCCCAAGGGCTTCTCCATCCTGCCCGGCGGGAGCAGGGACACGAGGAAGGTGGCGGTGGCAGACGTGGCCGTGGTCAGCTAGAGACGGGGCTTCAATGCCGGGCGAGCAGCATCCCGTCACCCTTGGAGGGTTTCCTGGGATAAGGGAAAAGCCAGGCATGACGGTGACCTTTACCGGAGCAAAATGCAACGTTTCCCCATAAAATTTTTCCAGCTTGGCACCCAACGACGTGAGGCCACCACACGAGGCAGACACACCAGCCCGTCCCCCCCCCCCCCCGGCCCCCGGGTTCGGAGGGTCTCACCCCAATCGACCCACCCTGGGGACGAGGGGACCGAAATTCCCGTCAGCCCCGGGGTCAGGCGGGAGCAGCCGGGATGCCACCGGCTCTGGCAGGCCACTGACCCCGGCGAGACCCGGCTCCTTGTCCCTTGTCCCCCCCCCCCCCCGCCGGCCGCTGCTGCTCGTCTGCTTCGTTAGTGATGATTAAACCCTTAACGACCCATTAAACGCATAATCGATGCCCCCCTGCTCGCCAGCCCAGCTAATGGGCCGGGGCCGAGCTCAACGGGCCGCGGCGGGAGATAATGAAGCCGGAGCCGCGGAAGTAATGGGGTCCGAGCCGGGGGGGGGGGAACGCGCGGAATGGGGGCCGCGGCTCTCCCAGGCCGTAATTGGGGCGGCCGAGCGGGGCTGGCGCCAGTGGTGTCATCCCGCCGGCGCACGGGGCATCCCTCGGCCTCTCCGGCGCCAGCAAAAGGCGGCCGCCGCGGGGACCCCCCCCGTCCCAAACCACCCTGCCCCGATTAATTGGAGCCTAATTGGGGCGAGGGTCCCCCCCCCCCAACCAGAAAGCGAGGGCTCGGAGACGGGACCCGGCCCCAGGCGCCGCGGAGCACGCGGGGACAAGGACGGGGACGCGTCTCCCTCGGCGCGGCTCAGCCCAGTCGAGGCATCGGCACCAGGTTGGGTGTTTATGCAAATTATTCAAATGAGGTGATTTGCATGGCTGGAGGGGAGGTGATGATGCAGCACCCAAGACGTGCTTGGGGGGGGGCACCCGGCCAGGGTGCCACTGGCAAGGTCCCGCCACCGGTGGCCCCACACTTCTGCAAGGGGCTGGAGTTTGGGCAATGTCGGGCTCCCTCCGGTTACGTCCTCCGGGAAGGGCTAATTATCCCCATTCATTAGCGGCTCCAAGGTGCTTTCTCTTATTTGGGGTCTGCAAGGTGCCCTGACATGACAGACAGACCGAAGCGTATGCCTTTCCCAGTGAACCCCCTTGCTCAGTGCAAAAACCTTTTCAGGAAATATTTCCGGCGGGAAAAAAAAATGCCTTTAAACCTAGAAAAACCTTAACTAGAATCAAGTTAATGTTTTTTTTAACGGGAATAAAAAGAAGTTTGTTGCTCTTGGGGGGGAAAGAAACTAAGTGTTTTGCAGGAGTTTTGCTCATCTGGGATTTTTTTTCCCTGATATTTTCTGCTCCCAGGGGAAAAGAGCTCCGGGACAGGGCTGACCCGACCCATTACGGGCCAGTCCTCACCCATCGCCCTGGCGGGTGCTGCCAGGTGGTGATGGGTCCCCACGGCAGAGCCGCTGCGGTGTGGCTCCGCAGTCGCTCCTGGCTGCTCCGGCCAGCACCGCCACGGCTGCCGGTGCAGAAACGTCCCCGGGACACGGTGACCCGAAAAAGCACCTTGGAGCCCGCAGGACTGAGCGGTCCTGTGCTGCACGCGGGGACACCGTGCCCATCCGGAGAGCCCTCCCCGGTGCCCGCAGGGTCGGAGCCATCCCCTCCCCGCTAGCCCCACTCCCGCAGAGCTGAGCCATCTTCCTTGCACTTTTATTGACTTTTTTCCCCCATTTTAGACCCAAATGAGCAGTCCCTGGGCCACCCTGGCCACAGCACGCTGGCCACATGCCATTTGCGGCATGCTGGCGCGTGTGCAGGGCTGGTAACGTGTGCATGTGTCTCGGTCCTCACCTCTTGACGAGGACATTTGGGAAAATCCAGCCAAAAAGATCTTTTTCCCTTGCTTTCAACCTCGCGCTGAAATCTCCCACCCCCTCCCTGCCCGGCCGGGGTGCTGGGGCTGGCACAGCCCTGCTGTCGGGGTCCTACTGGGAGCACTGGGATGTTCGATGTGTCTCCTTGCCTTGGCCGCTGGGATCGCCTGCTTGCGAAGCAGGAGCCTTCCTGCTCCCACCCTTTTAATCCCCCTCCCTTTGGATTTGCCCCATAATCTGATTATTTCTCTCTATTTCTCCTAGGCCTGAAAGAACCCAGTCTCGCCCTGGCGCGATGCCTCGCGCGCCAGCTGAGCCGTGGGGTTTGGGCACTCTGCCCCCCAGGCTCCCGCTGGGGCCGACCAGGGCCGGGGCAATCCCACATCCTCAGCTCGACGGCCACCCACAGATCCGGGCAGCGCCCGCGACAGCCCCATGTCACCGATGCCCACAGGGTCCGGCACAGCTGTGCGGTGCTCGGGGACGTGGGGCTGGAAATGACCCACACGTGGGGCTGGCAACGGCCCTGAGCATCGCCCCAGCAAAATGCCACCACTGCCCCATCCCCGAGGGCTTGGAAGGGCCCAAACACACAGCCAAAATGTTGGGGGGAGCCCCAGACCACCCGGCGCTCAGCTGCAGGCCACCCCCGGCAGCGCTGCCCGGGTGCTCGAGGCACCGCAGCCCAGACCCCTCCGCTGAGCCGCGTCCTGCCGGCGCTGGGGG
This sequence comes from Apteryx mantelli, assembly GCF_036417845.1. Lineage (NCBI taxonomy): Eukaryota > Metazoa > Chordata > Aves > Apterygiformes > Apterygidae > Apteryx > Apteryx mantelli. The sequence goes on from NC_090007.1 coordinate 4,600,599, forward strand.
TCCTGGCGGTGCCGCGTAACGAGCCCTGCACCCCGCAGCATCCCAGGGAGCCCCGGCACAGGGCAGGATGGGGCTCAGGTCCCCCCGACGCGTAGCTCCATCCTCGGCACCTCTGCTCCCTCCAGCTCCTGGCACCCCTGGCAGGACAGATGTGGCACCGATGTGGAGTGAGTGGCTGATGGAGGGGAAGGGAGCCACGGTGGGAAGGGGGGGACCACGCTGTCCGTCTACAGGGAGTGCGAGCCGGGGATCTCGGGGCTCAGGTTCTCCTCGGGGGTGTTCATCCAGCGAGCATCAGCGGCCGCCCAGCTGCCCGGGGGCGAGCTGGACAGGGGGCTGCCAGAGGCTTCGGAGTCCGGCAGCGAGACGGAGGCATCCAGGTTGGGCTGGGCAGAGGCATCCGGACCATCGCCAAGCTTCAGGTTGAGTTTGGCGATGAGTGGCTTCCCCACGTTCACCGTCTGCCGCTCCTCCACGAAGTCGTCCATGCCCCGGTACTGGTACTGCAGGCACACGGTGAACACCAGCTCCTGCTGCAAAGCACCAGCAGCGTGGGTGCAAAGCTCGTGGGGACGGCCCGGACCTCACACCGCCACGGCCAGAGCCGCTTGGCCCAGCCCCAGGGCTCAGATTGGCCCCTGACTGCATGGGCAGACCCATATCAGATCCCAGCAGAGCCAGCCCCGGGGACAGTGACCAGGCAGTGACACTGTCACCATCCCCCAGCCCAGCACAGCTCTTACCCGCAGTTTCTGCAGGCCACAGAGCCGGCTGTAGAGGCAGCAGGAGGGGACATCATGGCTCCAGGTCGGGGACAGCGGGCTGCCCAACTCCTCAGGGCTCTCCTTGTTGGTGAATTTGAGATCCACGTCCAGCTCCTGCCACAGACAATGCCTGGCCATGAAAATCACTGAGGGTCCAACAGGACCCCGTCCAGCACCACGTCACCAGGAGCAGACGCCCAGGGGTTTTAGAAACAAGCTCTCACCTCCGGTATGTCCGTGAGCTTGGCCTCGCACTTGGCGATGTCCTTTGGGGTGGCCACAATGCGAGTATAGATGATCATGATGTTGGAGAACTCAGCAGCAAAGCCCAGCTGGACAGTGACCCCACAGTCAAAGTGGAGGTGCCGGCTTTCCGGCAGGACTGGGGAGACAGCGAGCATGGGGCTGGGACCTTTGTGGATGCTCAGGGATGGGGCCAGCGTTTCAGCCGCTGGGGAGCAGCCGCTGTAGTGCCCTGATAGTGAGAGCAGGTCTCCCCGGAGCAGGGCCTGAAGCTCCTGTCTTGGGGCTGGCAGCTCCCACAGGGATTGGGCTGGGGGATTTCTCCTTCCCAGAGCAGAGGGGAAAGGCTGGGAGAAAGGTCCGGGGAGATGCTGCCCATCACCTTATCCCACCATCTCTTGGACCTTCCCTTCTAAGACCTCATGAGTGGCCATGACACTCACCATGGGCCTTGGCCCACTGCAGGTTCCTGACGGACGACTCATCCTGGCCCTCAGCTGGCTGGATGGGGTCCGTGAGGGCTCGTCTCTCCGAGAGGTTGCTGCGCAGCTCCAAGGCTTGACGGCCCCGGGTGATCTCCAGTGTACCCATGTCTGCAGGAGGAGGAGGGGTTTGGAGTGGACCATGAGCCTCACTGGCTGCCCCCCATCTCTCGCCACTCACCCTCAGCCACCTTGTCCAGCAGCACTGTGATCTTCTCGTCCTCCAGCAGCCAGCGTTTGAGGAAGCTGACAAAGATGCCATTGGAGAGGTCACTCTGGCTCAGCTCGTAGGCTTCGGCATCTGCGCAGCTGGGAGAGTGACAAGCAGGTGTGGGTTCCATCACTGGGGTCCTCCTGTCCCCGTGACGTTCCTCCAGGAACCAGCCCTTGATCTGGAGCTGTGTCCCCAGCATGAGGCTGAACCCCGACTCAAGCCCCAGAGCTGGACACACCACATCCAACAGCCATGCCAGGATGAGGCAGGAGTTTTGGCTGAATCCTGAACACTTAGAGCATCATCAACCCAAATCCTCATGCTCCTGAGGACCTTTGCTACCAAATTCCCTTGGACACCATCGGCCCAAGCACCACTGTGAGCTTCTCCCTTCCCACTAAGGAATTTGGGGCCTAGACTTTCCCTCACGCACCCCAGCATCAATGGCACTGACCAGAAGGGAGCCAGTCTGACCTGGAGCAATACTGCTTAATATGCAGCACATCTAGGTGCGGAGAAAGTCTTGGTTGGGGTGCTGGGCCCTGTCCCCACTCCAGACCATGGAGAGACATGTTCCACCAGCCCCAAAGCAAGGTAGGACCCAAGCAAGGCTGCCTGCAATCAGGCCTGCTGCCTGCATCCCTGGGGGATGGTGGAGATGGAGACCTACGTGGCATAGCCGAAGACGATGTTGGCTGTGACTTGCAATGCGCCGACCTGCGGGATGACGTCGTCATTGAGGTTCCTGGAAAAGAAGGGCTGCTGGGACCCATGCGGTGGGTGCTGGGGCAGCCAGGGGCACCTACTGCCTCCATGGACACACCGGAGAGGTCTCTCCTGCGCCTGGGGAGCCTGCTTGCTGGGAGCTTTACCTGCAGCGAACCCACAGGGCACTCTAGTTTTCTCGGGAGCCGTGTCTCCCCAGTTCCCCCCTTCCAGGGGCTGCAGCTTCCCAAAACCCACCCTAAGCCAGCCCATACCCTGGGGCATGCACTGAGGATCTAGGGCTGCCCAGTGCTCCACTGCACGCACCAGTTTGCCCACAGCAGGGTTTGTCAGCTCAACTGCATCAGTGACGCCCATGGCTTTGGGGGACCCAGACGAACCCATGGGGTGCCTACTGGGTGCTTACGGCCTGGATGGGACTCCAGGGTCCCTGCTGTCCTCCTCCAGGTCTCAGCACCCACTGGGGCACTCTGTTGGTGGTGGGCTCCCATGTGCCCACAACCCAGGACCTCCCGCCTTGGTTCACAGGCAGGACTCAGTCACCTCTTGCGGCACATGTCGAGCAGGAAGATGTTGAGGCCGGTGTGACGCTGCTGCATGCTCCTCAGCACGCGCTGCACGCACAGGCAGTGGGCTGAGGTGTAGGAGCTGGGCGCGTCGATGGGCACCATGAAGCTGTTGCCAAAATTCTCATAGCCATGCCCAGCGTAGTAAAGCAAACCTGACAGGGGGACGAGGACAGGTTTTTTTTTTTTCCTTCCTCACATGTCCCTGTTTCTCAGGACTCTGCCTCCTTCCAGGGCCTGGCACTCTGCAAATGTCAGCAACCCACTTTGTAATGCCATCCCCATTCCCAGCCACCCTGGCCCATTGCGATGGAAGGGCAAGCATCTGCACAGCCTGTGTCTTTCCTCCAGCTTGGGCTGCACTACCTGCCCCTGAGCTCCTACCCTTGTTCTGGTTTAGTCTATTCCTTGCCCAGCTTCCCCCCAAGACCCCACCAGCTCCAAACCATCCTGGTACCCCAGAGTCGGAGACACCCTGATGAATGGGGGACCCCCAGCTGTGGGCAGGCAGCAGGGGCACAGACGTGGCAGGACCCACTGTACCGTAGACGCCCTTGTCAAGGAGGAGGAGGAACTCGTTGACGGCCATCTGCATCTCAGCCTTGCACAGGTCCAGCAGTGAGACCACCTTGAAGTCGAGCTGGCGGAGGAGGCTGCTCAGCGCGTGCACGTCCACCATGGGGGCCTTCAGGTGTTTGTGGTGCAGGTAGTGCATGTTGCCAATCAGCAGGGCCACTTTGTCGGTGGCTGGCAGGACAGGAGAGGGACATGCTGGGGACAGAGTCAGGAATGCTCCCCTGTCCCCCCCCACCTGCAGAGGTGACACCTTGTTGTGCCTGATGTACCCCCACAGCACCACAGGTCCCTGCCTCTCTGCTCGGGTCTCCCCAGGGTACTATGCCCAAAGTATTCCATGCCCGAGCCTGGCTGAGAGGAGGAGACCCTGCAGAGTGACACTGGGGATTGGGGACCAGGACAGAGACAGCCCCAGTGTCACCAAACCATTTGGGACAGGTTGTTTCCTGGAAGAACTCTTACCATACAGCTGGCCAGGGCTACAGCGCTCCGAGGCACCTGAAAAGACAGAAACATGGGTGCCACGGCTCTGAGCACCACAGTCCCCCCAGAGAGCATCCATGTGGGCTCTCCCCAGGGGCAAAAACATGCAGAAGCCGACCCCTTGGGAGAGCCCCTCTTCCCAGGAGCCAGGCAGCATCCAGCCCACCACGGCTTGCACCATCCCCAACTCCTGGTCCAGGCAGAGCTGCACTGTTCCAGGAAGGAGGAGACAAGCAGGGACAGAGCCTGCACGTACCTCCGTCCCCGTCCTGCCAGGAGCCTCCAGAGGTGAAGAGCCGCGGGCCTGTGGCAGTGCAAAGGGGGGGTTAGGCTAGAGAGAGCTGGTGGGTGCACAGGGGCTGGGGGGCACTGAAGAGGCCAGTGATTGGGGGGGGGGGACCTTGGCATTGCATGGAGACACGCTGGAGTAACTCTTGCACTGCACCATGCATGGTCATCATCATGTCCCGTGATGGGGCTGGAGCCCCTCAATAAATGTGGGGCACCCAGGAGAGGCCACGGGAAGGCTTTACGGGGGATGGGGCGAGCATGGCCAGGACACACCACATGAGGGTGCTGGAGCAGGAGGGGATGGAGGTTGTCACCTCTTGGATGGGGCTGTCACCCCACCTGGGAGCCCGCCTCGGCCATAGGCACGGCGCCGAGCCCTCACCAATCTCCACGTCCACCTCCCGGCTCCACACCTCATGGAAGAGGTTGAACACGCGGCACGAATAGCTGCCCCTCTCGGCCGTCGTCACTAGCTTCACCTGCCAGGGACAGAGGGGAGCTGGGGGCCACCCGCTGCGAGGCACAGTCCGCGTGGCGCCAGGCTGGGCAAGGGGCTCCGTGGTGGTACCTGGAGCTGGGGCGCCCGTGCACCCTCCACGGGGCGCCGGTTCCTGAACCACTGGTACTGGGGCGGCGGGTTGCCGATGGCTCCGCACTCCAGCGCCAGCGTGTCCCCTTCGGCCAAGCGGCAGGGCCGTGGCTGACGCAGGATCTGCAGCCCCACCATGGTCGGGCAGTATCCGCTCGCTGGAGAGGAGATGAGGCACCAAATCCCTCACCCAGCCAAGGCAGGGCACACCAGAGCCCTCGTGCTGTGCTGGGGCCCTCTGGCTTGATGCGAGGATGCTCAGCACGTGGGGCAGAGCCTGGGGCTGAACCCTTCGTACAGATCCATCCGGGCTCCAAACCCCCAACCCCTGGCACCCATGGATGCTGGGGCATGCCAAGCAAGTGCTAGCCATGAGCCGATTGGCACTAGGAGGACGTGGGACACAGCACAACCAGGGCCTGTGCATTCAGCTTCTCCATGGGCACCACCACCTCGGCAAGCCCAGCAATCCTTGCAGCTGAGCCAGGGCCCGACAGGGCGCCTGGCGCCCTACGGGAGCCAGCCCAGGGCCGGATGGGGCAAGCGATGCCCTGTGGGAACCAGCCTGGGGACGGAGATCTCGGGGCCCACCTGAGCTGGGGCTGCTGCTCTTCTCGACCTGGACGTGGGCCCACCTGGAGAAGATGAAGCTGACCCCACAGTTCACACGGCAGATGTACCAGCCGGGCTGGCCTCGCACGGTGGCCGTGTCGATCACCAGCTCTGGGGCTGTGGCTCCAGGCAGCTAGGAGACAGCAGGGAGACGTCGGGGACTGAGAACCCAGACAGCTCAAGTCAGGTGCTCCATCCCACTCCTCTGTCCATCCTGGCATGAGCTGGTCCAGTGACAATTAGGGTGCCTTTGCCATGGACTGGGCCCAGGGGCCCCCAGGAGAACTTGCCCAAAGCCACTCTGTGTGCCAGGAGCAGGGTCGAGCCTGTCCCAGTGTCTTGCAGCCGCAGTGGGACCTCACCTCCTGCTTCCCGCAGAACCACTGGTAACTGAGCCCTGGTGGGCCGGTTGCCCAGCAGGTCAGAGACACCCGCGTCCCCTCTGTCACCATGTGCGACTCTGGCTGCACCGTGATGCGGATCATGTCTTGGACTGCAGGAGAGGAGAGAACCACTTAGGCTGGCTGAGACCTCCATCCTGCACCATCCCGCACCATCCCATCATACCTGGCCCTGTCCTGTCCCATCTCATCCTGCCCCATCCCATCACATCCTGCCCCATCCTCTCACACTCTGTCCCATCCCAACCATCTCATCCTATCCTATCCCATCCCATCACACTCTGTCCTGTCCCCATTTCATCCCATCCTGCGCCATCCCATCCCAACACACCCTGTCCTGTCCCATCCTCTCCCATCCCATCTCACCCTGACCCATCCCAACCATCCTATCACACTCTGTCCCACCCCATCCCATCATGCCATATCCCATCCTATCGTACCCCATTCCATCCCACCCTGGCCAGGGCCCCACTAGCCAGCATGAGACCATCAGCAGGAAAAGCTGCTCCTTGTCTCTCCCTGCCTTTCTTCTGCTGAGCCCCATCCTTGGTCCCACCTCCAGGCCCCATGCGACCCCACCAGCAGTCCCTACCAGCACCGCTGAGGACCTGACAGGCCTGCGTGTGCCCCATCTTGTCCAGGCAGCCCAGCAGGTACTTGAGGCTGCAGTCACGCTCGGCCAGCAGCTGCAGGAGGCACTGCGTGGGGCTGCCACGGGGCTCCAGCACCTTCAGCGAGCACATCTCCAGCTCCTCCTCGCTGCAAAGTGGCCCCAGCAGTCAGCGCCACAGGGCAGCTCCAAGGCAGCCAGGGTCCACCCCAGCTCCTGGGGAGGATGGGGACCCAGCACAGTCTCCCTCCCTGGGGTCCGGCAATGCCCAGAGGACTTGCCATCGCCTCCCACCCCAGGCTGTGGCCACAATAAGGTAAACAGGTGACGGGGGCAACTTTGTTCAGCTGCTGGAAGGGCTGTGCCCACATGCATGGAGAAGGGCTCCCAGCTCTTGCACAGCCCCGCTGCCCTTGGCTGTTGGGGGGGTTGTGCCCCATCACTGCATTTTGTCACCTGGAGCTGGGACAGGTTGGAGCCATCAACCCATCAACAGTGAGGGACAGACCCCTGGACATGCCTCATGTGGATGGACTCAGCTGCTGCCCAAGGCACCCACATCCTACCTGCACTTGAAGCGTTTCTCAGCCCCAGCCACCTCTGCCAGCTTGCGCCAGCCCCGGCTGGCATTGTCCAGGAGCTCGCAGAGCCTGGCTACCACGTCCTCGCCCAGGGAGCCGATGGGCATGCTCCAGTCTGCCATCCCAGCCGGCTGCCCCAGTCCCAGCACCACGAGTGGCGTCACCGGCCACCGCCTGCCTAGGGGTGCAGAGGGTGTGAGTCATCACTGGAGTAATGTGACAGGCGCCTGCACACCTCAGGACATCTCCAGGAGCGTCTCACAGATGATATGGCGCAGCAAGGCATTGCTCTGGCAAGCGGAGCTGGAGCAGGGTCCGTAGGGCTGGGACATGGGGTGGCTCAGGGTGAAGAGCATCAGCAAGACCCAGCACGAGTCCATCGGCGTCATGTCAGCTCCCAGCAGGACTCGCCACGTCCCAGCCGGCAGCACAGAGGTGCCTGAGTGGATTGGGATGTTTGCATGGCTCTCGGGGGTGTGAGGTGCCAGGTGGGGTGGCCGTGCTCCTCTGCGGGGAGCCCGGCGGGGGTTTGGTCCCCCCCGGTCACACTGGGGAGGTGCCGGGAACAGGGGGAAGCTGGCTGGGCAGCGCTGCCGGGTGCTGCCTGTGGGCAGCCAGCCAGGTATGCCACAAGTTCCCCCTCTGCGCCTGGAGGAAAGGGCTGTGACAGCGGCACAGGGGACTCGGATCACCCCCAGCATCCTGCAAGGAGCTAGGGCGGCATTAGCCCAGCCCTGGGCCGCGGCAACCCCTTGCCTATCACTTTGGTGGTGGCTCCGGCTGGCAGGAGGCAGCCTAAACCCTGCCAGGGCACCCAGAGGAGCCCGCCGGGGCGGGAGAGGGGAAGGGGAGATGAACCTGAGCCCCAGGGCAGGAACTGGGCACCATGCAGGCTGCATGCAGGGGACAGCAAGGAGGGCAAGCACCTAGTGCTGGGGCCAGGACCTGCCTCGGCTCCCCTCAACCCCGTGGCTCCAGCAAAGGGAGCATGGCACAAACCACCCTGCCCCTTGCGTAGATACTGCCCTGCTCAGCCCCGGGCTGCGGGTAGCACCAGGACCAGGCTCCTTCCTTCCCCTGGGTCCCTTTCTCCCTCCCCACTGAGACGTCCTGGGTGGGAGCTTGTCCCCGGGGCCAGCCCATCCGCGGCGGCAGGGTGACGCTCGACCAACGCTGGAGCCAGGGAGCAGCGGGGGCTTGAACACGGAGGGCAGAGACCTGCTTGCCCTCCCTGCCCACCTAGTGCAGCGCTGGCTTTGGCGGTGCGGGGAGAGAAAGGGGCTGGGCGCGCTGGAGGATGGCGAGGCGAAGGCGAGCAGCAGCACGGGGACAGAGGGGACAGCGCCTCGAAGGCACAGGGCACTCACCTGCGGACACAGTCTGGCCCGAACCTCCAGGGCAGATCCCACCGGAGGAGCCTGCCCGGAGCCGTCAGCTCCGAGCTGCAGCTCGGCGCGCGCCAAGCCCCACGCAAAGGAAATGAAGGTTGAAAGCAAAAGCCCTCCCCACGCCGCACGGCACTTCTGCTTTCCTGAGCCGCTTCCTGTGCTGCAGAGCGTGGGCGCCTGCCAGCTGCTCGCCCGGCCTCCCCGCAGCCCCCGGGGAGAGCCTGGCACCTCTGGCCACCCCAACATCCCCAGGGTCCAGGGCACAGGGGACGCTGCCGGGCCCGTGGGTCGGGCTGTGGCTCCAACGCTCCTTCCTTTTTGAGAGAGGACACAGGCGCTTCTCAGCCAGGGCCGCCCCTGTGCAGACCGGGGCTGAGATCGTGGGCAGCAGACAGCCCCAGGGAAGCTGGTGGGCATTCCCAGGCTGAGGACACGTGGGGACAGGGCAGCAAAGAAGCCCTCACTGCTGTGCATTTGGGGGAGATGCAGCCAGGGACCCTGCTGTAACCACACAGTCCGGAAGGGGCAAGCTGGGAAGGCAGGTGTCCCAGCAGCCGCAGCCCTCTGTGGTTACGTCTCCTTCGCTGCCAAGAACACACTTCTCTCCGGTGTGATGGAGACGCCTCCCCCACCGGCCCCATTTGGGAGGGTGAGTGGGAGGAGGAAGCGAGAGCACGGGTCGAGGGCGGAGGTGCTGTGAGCCCTGGGGAGGCCAGCACATGACCCTGGCAGGAGGGACCACGATGCCCCCGTTGACCCCGCTCGCTGCCCCCGCAGGCACCGTCAGATCCCCATCCTTCCCCCACGGAGATAAACAGCCCTGGGAGCACCAGCTGCCCAGGTCCACAAACCCCCCGTTCTCAAGGGGGACACAGCGATGCCAGGGGAGGCATTCCCCACCGCCCTCCTTTGTAGACTCTTTAAACGGTTCCCCAGGTGTTGCAGCGCACAGAAGACAGAGCTGAGCTGGTGTGGCACCTTAGGTTCCTCTATGAACAAAAAACGAAGCTTCTGTTTTAGCAACAACACCCAGAATTTGTGGCCTGATGGTAACCAGCAGCAAAGGGCATGATCAGCTGGCTGCAAATGCCACCAGCAGAACCTCAGAGCAGGACGTAGTGCACACGCCAGGGGCAGGCCCTGGGCATGGAGGGGAGACACGTAGGTCACTGGAGAGCCGCGCGCACTGAGCTTGCAGGGTGTCTGGGCTCGCCACAGACTCAGGAAGGGACAGACATCAGCACGGCCACAGATTTATTATCAGTTTTTAGCAAGAATAAGAGACCAAAAGCAGGGGAGGGCAGCTCGGCCCAGCGCCATCCACCGCTGACATTCACTGCAGCTCCCAGCGCCCCGGAGGACTGCAGGGCTTGGGCCTACAGCTTCTTGCCCTTCTTCAGCTTGTTGCGGCGCCATGTGTTGTACTTCCGCAGGCGCCTCCAATATTCAAGTGATTCAGGGTCCAGCTCCTCCAGCTTCTTGGGGGGCTCCAGGTTCATCTTAAAGAGCCTGGGGGCAAATGCAGAATGTGTGAGGCTGCGGCAGGAAGGGGACAGGCAGGGGATGAAGCAATGGCTGTGCATCATCAGGGTGTCCAGGTCCCTCCTCCACCACAACCACGGTGTAGCCTGCTTTCGTCCCCCAGGTCTCAGGGAAGGTCTCTAGGCTGCAGACCAACGCTGGTTTCCTCTTCCCAGAACGGGGAGCAGCTCCCCATCTCTCCTACACTCATCTGCGCCTCCAGGCCCAGGCAGGCACCACTTTCTCCAGAAACTCCCGACCTGCGTGGCTACAGGGCATCAGAGGGGACAGCCCAGGGTGACACCTTTGTCGGGACGGGCACCCCAGGAAGAACGCAGTTATGAGGCCTTCCTAGAGTCCCCAGGGGTCTTGCACAGACCGGATGCCTCCACGCTAACCCTTCTGCAGGAACCCTCCGTGCCAGGTCCGGGAAACCTGCGCCCACCACACCCAGGCCAGTCCCGACCTCCAGGCCCTGCTCTAACACCGGGTCCCCCCTGCACTCGCAGCCAGGGAGCCGGGCACGACCCACCAGTCGGGATACTCAGAGTCCGGCTTCAGGGCCACCTCCGGACCCTCCTTGTAGATATTGACCCCCATGGCGTAGGTGGTGAGCATAACGGGGTCCGTGCACACCTCCGGCCCCTTCAGGTCCTCCTTTGCCACGTTCTTGCCCTTGGACTTCATAGCTGCGGGGACAAGGGCATGGTCAGGGCGGGGGACGCGAGCGGGGACACGGACACGAGTGGGGGACAGGGGGCAAGAACACGGCGGGGGGCAGCAGCGCGGGGCAGGCAAGGAAGGGCACAGGGCAGGGGAGGAGATGGGGCAGGACGGGGCAGAGGACGAAGAGCGCGGTCGGGGAAGGGGGCGAGGGACACGGGGCAAGGCCACAGGCAGGGGACGAGGGACACGGGCCAAGGCCTCTGAGCGGGGGGCAGGGGACGAGGCCACGATGGGGGCAGAGACCGAGGGTCGCGGGGACGAGCCGCGGCGCAGGGGGTGAGGGGCACAGCCGGGACCAGGCCACGGGGCGAGAAGCCCCCGATCCCCGCGCTGCCCCGGCCCCGCTCACCCGGTTTCTTGGCGTAGGCGCGGGCCGGGCCGGGGCCGGCGCAGGTGACGGCGCGCAGCGCCCGCCCCAACACGCGGGCGGCCATGGCGGCCATGGCGGCGCTGCGCTGCGCGGCGCCGGGCGCGGGGGCGGGGCGGGGCGGCTCGCGCATGCGCGGCGGCGCCCGGAAGCGCGGCGGCGGCGGCGGCGGCATCGCCCCCGCGGGACGGCGGCGCCGCCCGGCAGCGAGACCCCCCCGGCCCGGTACGGCCCGGCCCCTCCCGGCCCCTGCGCGCCAGGCGAGCGGGCAGCGCGGCCCGGGGTCCGGCCAGGCTGCGGCGCCGCGAGGGGGAGCGCCGGGGCCGGCGCCCGGGAGCGGGGTCGGGTCCCTCCGGGCCCCTCTGTGTCCCTCCCCCCCCCGGGTCTCCCCGCAGGCTCCTGGGCTTCCCCCTATTCCCAGCCGCCCTCCGGCCCCCGGGCCCCTCTGCAGCCCCCCCCCGGCCCCTCTGCAACCCCCCGACCCCTCTGCACCCCCCCGGCCCCTCTGCACCCCCCCGAGCCCCCCTTCTGCAGCACCCCCCCCTCGGGCCTCTCTGCACCCCCGCAGCCCCACTTCAGCTCCCCCCTCCCGGCCCCTCTTCAGCCTCCCTCAGCCCCTCGCAGTCCCCAACCCCTCTGCAACCCCTTCATCGGGCCTCTCTGCACCTCCCCAGCCCTAATTCAGCCTGCCCTCGGGCCCCTCTGCAGCCCCCCCCCAGCCCCTCTTCAGCCCCCCTCGGCCCCCTCTGCAGCCCCTCTGTCCCCTCTCCCCTTTGTCCCCAGTGCAGCGCGGCCGCCGCAGGCCGGAGCGACGCCATGGAGAGCACCATGGATTTCCAAGCGGCTGCAGCAGCGGCCCCCGATTTCGGCAGCGATGAAGCCCCAGAGCCGCCGGCCATGGACACGGAGGAAGGGCCTTCGGTGCAGCCCGGCGCCCCTGAGCCCGGCATGGGCGACGGGCGGCCGGAGGGGCCCCCCTTTGGCACCTTGCGCTCTGGCCGCGGCTCCGGGCGGGACCTGCCTCTGCCCAAGAGTCGGCAGAGGGGCCCGGGGCCCGTCTCGGGGCCTGCTTCGGCTTCGGACCTCAAAGGCGGTGGGGACGCGCGAGCTGAGCTTTGCAGGGATTCGGGAAGAGACATGGAAGAGGAGGAGGTGACCGTGGGGCTGCAGGATGCCGCAGACTGGAAACCAAGCGCAAGGAGCACCTCCCAGGGGACAGGGCCCCCCCGAGCCCCCAGCAGCGGTGACCTGGCGGGCATGGAGCTGGATGAGGCGCCCGAGGCCGGCGCCTGCCTGCGCAGGGCCGAGTGGACCGAGGATGCCGAGGACACCGAGGATGAGCCCTCGGAGATCCAGGGCCTGTTGGCCCAGCTCCAGACCCTCAACACCAACCTCCGCGACGACTCGGAACAGGGACCGTTGCTCTCCTCCAACGCCAGCGCTGTCCCTCCGATGGGCGAGCAGACCCCGCGGGGCTACGGAGAGTGCCGGGGCAAGTGCCGGCCCTGCCCGCTGCACGTGGCCACGGGCAGAGGCCTGGAGACGCGGCCCTGCTGCGCCCAGCACTCGGCCTGCTCCCGGCCCTGCCATGGCCTGCTCTTCGCTGAGGCCGATCGGGAGGACTTGCTGAGCCTCCTGCGCTACGAGGGGGGGCTGCCGGAGGCCAGCACCGAGACACCCCTGGCCCGCTCCGACGTCCTGGCTGGGACCAACCTGGAGATGCTGCAGGCTCAAGAGGAACCGGCCGCTCTGGATGCACCTGAAGTGCTGGGGAGGCCAGAGAGCTCGGAGGAAGGACGTTCTGATGACTGGTATTACGGAGAGGGGCTCTGCGAGGTCGACTCTGCCTGCGTGGACAACCAGGACAGCTCCCCAGAGCCAGCGTGGGTGGCCCTGTCCCCTGCTCCTGCCCAGGAGGCAGAGCAGCCACCGCAAGGCAGCGTGGCTGTGAGTGCATTGCGTGCGGGCCGCGGAGGGGTGGCAGCAAGCCGGGAAGTGCCCCTTGGCTCCGCTCCGGCAGCGAGTGTTGTCTTCCTGGGTCTTACAGGGCCTTGCACTGCTGGGGGTGCCCAGAGAAGACCCTCAGTACTGGCTGCAGGCTCCTGCTGCTCCGAGTGTGGTGGAGACACTTGCATGCCCTTGAATCCCCTGGGGAACAGACCAGTGGGGCTGAACAAGCCCCCCAGCCCCAGGACCCTCAGCCTTCGTTCTCCTGGTGCTCCGGGTTCCCCTCTGTCCCTGGGTAGCTCTGGAGTCTGGTCACTGCAGTGCCAAGGCTTGGCACCTTCACCCAACCGGCCTGGCTGGAGGCTGTAAATGCCCGGGCTCCCATCCAGACTCTCACCCACCCTCTTTGCCTTGCAGAATAAGGAATCCGGCTCCTCCTGTCCAGCTTTCAAAGAGGGTGAGTTGCTTCTCTGCTTGAATAGCAGAAGAACCCAGAAGTCCTGGCCCACCAACCCCAGCTCTGACCATTAATCTGGGGGGTGGCTGGTGTTCCAGGGTCCCAGCCAGGGAGGGAGCACCCAGCTCTGCACCCAGGCTGGAAAAGGGGCCCCTCTAGGGGCAGAGGGGTTATTGCCATGTGCGGCATGATGGGGCTACCAGCACCAGGTGGCTGGTTTGTTCCCCGCTCCCCCTTTGCCAGGTGTACAGCAGGGGATCCAGGGATGCCCAAAGGGGATCCCAGGCTTGGGAAGGGGAGCAGGAGGGATGTCAGGGTGTGCCTCAAGCTTGGCAAAGGAGGAGGCAGCCCTGGGGTCAGAGTTGGTCCCCTGGTGATGTGAGGAGCCCATCTCCCAAATGTAGAGCTGTTTCGCTGTGTGTAGGGACACAGTTGACGGGCAGTAGGAGCTGGTGTCCCAGGCCTTGGAGATGGGGGAAGGCGTTTTCCACTGCTTAATCCTTCCTGACGCCTCAGTTCCAGGCCCCTGCGACCCAGAGGATCTGCTGGACGGTGTGATCTTTGGGGCAAAGTACCTGGGCTCCACACAGCTTGTCTCGGAGAGGAACCCCCCCACTAGTGTCCGCATGGCACAGGCCCAGGAGGCTGTGGACAGGATCAAGGTGAGGAGGGTAGGGGGGCATGATCCAGCCTAGCACAGCCTGGCCCATCGTGGGCATCGGGCAGCGTTCAGGCCTGGGGTCTGCAGGGAGGGCACTTCCCAGCTCTCTGCAGAACTGGAGCTGGGGCCCTGGAGTCCTGGCAGCAGCAGTAACCTTGCCTGGACACTTCACCCTGCAGGCACCGGAGGGGGAGTCCCAGCCGATGACAGAGGTGGACTTGTTTGTCTCCACGCAGAGGATCAAGGTGCTCACAGCTGACACGCAGGTGAGTGGGAACGAGGGTACCCGCATTGCTTTGGGGCTGCTGAAACCTTTCTCTTGACCTTGAAATCTCGTCTTTGTGCCCGCTTGTGCCCACACAGGTGGGGTCATGCCCAGGGATGGCCCGTGGGCAAGGGCAGGCAGCCAGGAGATGTGTCACTCTGCAGACATCCCACACGGGCGTGTTGTGTGTCCCTTGGCTGTCTTTACATGGCTGCATGGGGCTTTTCATTCAAACCGCACCTTGCGGGCACGGCTGGGCTCCCAGGCCGAGCTCAGGGGGAGCTAGGCTTGAAATTTCTGCAGCAGTCTGCCTCAGGATGAGTTTCTTGTTTATAGTAAGATGCAAAGGCTGTCTTGTCCCCTGGCAGCACGCAGAGACGCAGATGAGCCGTCAACTGAAGGAGCTGCTTATGTCTTAACACAGACACGATTTCTCCCAAGCGTGTGCTAGGCATTTGGGTTGCATACTGGTGGAGCCGGCATTTGAATGAGGCTGAACACAAACCCTTCCCTGTTCGCGGGGTGCCTGGCTGGCTCTCAGGCTGCCCACGGTGCCTGTCAAGCCAGGAGGGTTGAACATCACTCTGCCCTTGTCCCCTTGCCAGGAGGCCATGATGGACCACTCCCTGCAGACCATCTCCTACATCGCCGACATTGGCTCCCTTGTGGTGCTCATGGCACGCCGGAAACTGCCCCGGCGGGCGGAGGCCGCAGAGGAAAAGCGGCTCTACAAGATGATCTGCCATGTCTTCCACTCCGCTGACGTGAGGCCACATATGGGCCCCTCGGGAGGGGAGGGCGGCATTGGGGACCTGGGCCCCATTCTGCTGTGGAGGTGTCGTGACTGGGTGCTCTGGGTCTCTGTGGAGGCGGCTGGGCTGCCCTGTGCCAACACCGCACCCAGGGGCTCCCAATGGGCACAAAGAGGGGGAAGGTGCCCACCCTGGATGCCCTGTCCATGTAGAGGGGCTCAGCTAGAGAAGGGGGATCTGTGCGGGGAGGGGCCCATCCAGGTAGGGAAGGAGCTGGGAAACCTTGGAGATCCCAGGCTTTTTCCATGCTGGGCTCTGGCGGCTTGTGGGTGAGTTTGGCCATGGCACCGTAGTCCTGAGCCGTCGGCACAAACGCCCTCCTCCTCCCCCAGGCCCAGATCATTGCTCAGGCCATCGGGCAGGCCTTCGGCGTGGCCTACCAGCGCTTTCTGGAGGCCAACAGCATCAACCCGAGCGAGCTGAGCCCTCGCCAGTACAGCCGTGCCCTTGAGGACCAGGAGCACTACAATGCGGAGCTGACCCACTTCTCCAGGCAGGAGAACTGCAAGGACGTAAGAGCTGCTTTGGAGGGGTGGGAACTGCATGGGACAGCAGGACAGTGCCCGCCTGGTCCTCCCTGTTTCTCCACATGGCTCTTTGAGCAGCTGCAGTTGCTCCCCACAAAGCTGCCTGCGTGGGGTGCCTGGAGGAGGACTGGGTACCTGGGTTCCGCTTGCCCCATCCCAGCTGGCTCTGAGCCCAGGACACCCGTGTGGGAGTTGGGACAGATGCCCAAGGCCCAGGCTCCCCGTCCTGGTGACTGTGACCTGTCTGTGTCCTCCCAGGTCTGCATCCAGAAGCAAAAGGGGGAGATCCTGGGCATCGCCATCGTGGAGTCAGGCTGGGGCTCCATCCTGCCCACTGTGGTCATCGCCAACCTCATGCACGGGGGCCCTGCAGAGAGGTCAGGCGAGCTGAGCATTGGGGACCGCCTCATGTCCGTCAACGGGACGAGCCTGGTGGGGCTGCCCCTCACCACCTGCCAGAGCATCATCCGGGTGAGCCGGGGCTGGGCCTGCAGGGCCTTCCTGCCTCCAGCGCTGGCCAGCTCGGAGTGCCCAGAGCCGCTGCGCTGGCCAGGCTGGTCACCTTGGCAGGAGGGTGAGTGCTAGGCACAGATGGGGACTGGTCTGAATGAGTCCGAGACTGTCTGTGATGCCGAGGTCCCCTCAAATTCTCCCATATTGGGGAGGGGATGGATGATGGGAGGCTGCAGGGGCAGAGGGTGCAGGATACCAGAGGAGCGTGGGGGGCTGTACCCATCCTGTGAGCCGTGGTGGTCCCTGGTCTCTGTCCTCGGGAGGGAAGGATGTGACAAAGCAGCGATGAAGCCGGGGATTGAACTCGCTGCGGCAGGGTGTGGGCAGGGCCCTGCCTGGGGAGGCGGGTGGGTGAGGAAGCAGGGCTTTGCCGGGATGTGGCCAAGCATCCTGGGCGGACTCCCTTGCACCTTCCACCTCCTGGGGAGGAGGGAGTTGAAAACAAGGGCAGTGTGGCCTGAGGGGCGGAATGGAGCATCTTTGACCAGATTTATGAGTTTCTCTCTCTGAACCGAGCACCGCAGTGCCCTGGTGCGTGCCTCAGTTTCCCCATTGAAAGCTGTACTAATCCTCAACCCATCAGCCCACCCTCCTGTGAGCAACACAGCTGTGTTGCGCCCCCCCTTCAGCCTCCTGAATGGCTCTCCAGGCTTTGACGCTTGTCCTTCCTCTCTCTTAGGAGCTGAAGCACCAGACAGAGGTGACATTGAACATAGTGCACTGTCCCCCTGTCACCACGGCCGTCATCCGGCGCCCCGACTCCAAGTACCAGCTGGGCTTCTGCGTTGAGAATGGCGTGGTGAGTGTCTGGGACAAACGGGACAGAGCCAGACCGGGGTCGGCCAAGGGCTTTAGCAGCCGGTCTGGCAGAGGGACACACAGTCCTGGCTCCGTCTCCATGGACAAGCCCGCAGCTCCTGTGCTCCCTGCCTCTGCCATGGCTGAGGTGTCACTGGGACTGCCTTGGCACGGTGCTGTGCCATGGCAAAGGGCCCTAGTAGCTCTCCTGCGGCGCTGGCGGTTAGGTTTGTCTGCCTGGCGCTCCTCAGCTGTTTGCGTTGGGGGTGGTGATTTTCTCTGTTTTGTTTGCATGTCCTTAGTGACATTTGTCACTGTCCCAGCCACTCCCTGCTCCAGACTCCCCAGTGACTGCACTGGATAAGCCCAGGAAAGGCAGAGAAGAACGTTCTCGAGATCAGCAGATGAGGGGGTGGGTGGGACTGGGAGACACCACTGCATGGGGCACCGATAGATGCCAGCAGTGCGACTGGAGATGTGGTTACTCCAAAGACACGTGGGACCTGCTGCTGTCCACAAGGGTCAGACCTGTGGGCAAGGGGAGCTGAGCTGTGTGGGGGCTGGGAGGGCTGAAAGCCTGCAGGCTGCCCTGGGCTTACAGCTCAGCCCATCAGTCCAGTTGCACCAATGCGAGGGGGCATCCCTGCTCTTGCTGAGCACCCTTGGGCTGGAGGAGGTGGCACCCATGCCCAGAGCTCTTACCAGGAGCCTGCTTGGATGCAAGGGCTCATGGGGGTGGCTGGGCGCAGCCCAAGGATGGCTGAGCACAGCCCTGGGGTGCGGGAATAGCTTGACTCTCAACGGCACACCCTGCTCTCCAGATCTGCAGCCTGATGCGCGGGGGCATTGCGGAAAAAGGCGGCGTCCGTGTGGGGCACCGCATCATCGAGATCAACGGGCAGAGCGTGGTGGCAACACCGCACGAGAAGATCATCCAGATCCTCACGCAGGCCGTCAGCGAGGTGAGTTGGGCACAGGCTGGGGCTCCTGCGCCGCGGGTCAGGCTGCAATTGCACCCTCTGCTCCCTGTGCCTGCCCCCACGGCATCCAGGGACAGCCGGACTGGCTGTGCTCTGGTGACACTGAGGAGACCCCTCTCCGTGGTGGCAGACAGGAGCACTCGTGCCTCAGTCCGCCTTGCTGACATGGGGATGTTTGGGTTGGATCAGCCTGTCTGCCCAACCTGCTGCTAGGGCGAGAGATGTCCTGGCCTGCCCAAACCCAAACGTAGCAGGCCATGCTCAGGGCTTTGCCCCAGCACCCTCCAGCCTGGGCTTTGGTGCGTCTCTTGGCTAATCTTTGTGTCTCTGCCTTAGGTCCACATCAAGACGATGCCAGCCTCCACGTACCGCTTACTGACAGGGCAGGAGCAGCCCATCTTTCTCTGAGCCGCTGGCTGTGCCTGGTTTTCACTGTACGTGCCTGGGACCGGGCAGGAGCGAGCTTGGGGCTGCGAGGGCAGGACATGCTCTGCCTCAGCACTGTCGTTGGAGCCCTCCGGCTCCCAGCAGGGCCTAATCCTGCACCTCTTCTGTTTTACTCAGGACCCAGCAGGAGACTCTGAGGGCACGATGCCCAGCCTGAGCAGTGTTCGGGCATGGGGTGCCATGGTTTGGGCCCGTGACCCTTCTCCTCCACCTCTGTTCACCCATCCCTGCTTCACAGTGGCTGCACTGCTTCCCGCAGTCCCTTGCCTTGGCCAGGTGCTGGCAGGAGGAGAGGGGACCCAGCAGGAAACGTTACCCCATCCCCTCGCCCCCCGATAGTGCTTTTCACTCACCGATGGTGCCTTTCCCCATAAAGGGATGGTGCTTGAGCACAGCTCCCGGGGCTTGTCCTGGCACGGTCCCAAGCAGCGCTAACACCCCTCGCACCAGCGGGTGGGCGCACGCTGGCACCCCCGAGGGAGAGCTGGGGGCTCTCAAACTCAGCCTTAACTGCAGCAGGGCCCTCGGCACCTGCTTCTCCTCCCCGGCTTTGCCAGGGGCCTGTCGGGGTGCGCAGTCCCCGTTAGCCCTGTTGTACTGAGCTGGGAAACTACCTCTGCCTCCCTGGGAGTGCCTTCAACCGCTCCGCACGCACAGCCCGGCGCCCCCCAGGGCACTGGGTCCCTTCAGGGCCGTCCCTCCGCGCAGCGAAAGGGAACACGGCGCTGCCCAGTCCCGCTCTTGTCCCAGGTGGTGACGGGAGCCCCCAAGGCAGCCCTGGTCCTGGCCCAGAGATGAGGGCTTCCCAGGGACACCTCTTCCATGAGTGGTTCCCTGGACCCAGTTGGCCGAGGCAGCGCTGACACAGCTTTGCCCGTGTGCTTGGTTGATGTAAAAATAAAAGTTTTGGGAGATGTTGGAGGCTGCGTTTCTGGGCAAGGAGCCCTGGCTGAGGTAGGGAGAAGCAGCTAGGCTGCGCAGGAGGAAGCTCAGCTCTTTGGGGGGATGCAACCCAGTTTCTCCGTGATCCCAGGTATTAGCACAGCCTTGCTGTCCCGAGCCTGATCCTGCCGAGGTGCCCCCAGCACCAGCCTGTCTTGCACAGGCCTGGGACCTGCAGCAGGTAGGGCATCGCAGCCCCAAAGGCAGCATGGTTCCTAGCAAGGCCGCTGTCCCTGCACACTGCCACCCAGCACGCAAGGAAACAGCTTGTGCTAGTGAAAATGTCCTCTTTATTTCAGCAGCGGAGGCAAAGCCATGGCTGAAAGGGGACAGAGGCACTTGGAGGTGCCAGGTGGTAGTCGGTGCAGCAGGACTAGGCCCAGCCCGGCCCGGTTGCAGGATGCCGCGTGGCACTGCCTGGGTTGTAACTCGACCAGGCATCAGTGATGCGGGGCTGCGGCAAGGCTGGCCGGAGGGGCCTGGCTGCCCGGCGTGGTGGCGGCTGGCGCAGCGGCACGGGGCGTTCCTAGGTAAGCGCTGAGCCTGCCCCGCTACACGTCTGTAGCTGGGCCCCACTCATAGCCTTCGTCCTCATCCGAGTCATCCCGGGCCCGCGTGAACCTCTTCCTGACAGCATCGCGCTCGTATTCCCTAGGTGGGGGTGAGAAACCACAGTGATGCCGCTGCAGCCCGATTGGGACGGGTGGCAAACTCAGTCCCTGCAGCGCAGGGTCAGGCCAGGCAGAGCAGGACCCAACAGCTCCCTGGGCCCTTCCCCAGCCCTAGGCGCAACTTTTGGGGCAGGACAGTGCCAGCCCCAGCAATGCCCCCTCCCCGGGGGCCACCAGTGATGCCGTAGGGCCAGCAGCTGTGTGTGCAGCAAATGAGTTTGGGGCTCAACCTGCGCTACCTCCCCAGGCAGGAGGGGCAGCGCGTTAACTCCCCAGCCAGCCCCAGCACACAGGTACCTGATGCTGTCGTAGCGCTGTCTCCGTTGGCCCTGTGGCTGCTGCTCTGTTGCCTGTTGAAGACAGGAGAGACATGGATTAGAGGCAGTGGAGCTGGGCTCTGGAGGGCCACAGCGCTGGGCAGACAGGATTTGTGCTCCAGCTTGGAGCTGGGCTGCTCTCCCCCATGGGAAAGGGGGGGGGGGGGGGGAGACACCAGAGCTGGGCATGGATGCCTGGCTGCGTCCTGCAACAGGTAGAGGTGGTGCTCCTGCTCCTGCTTGTGCCACAGTGGGATAGAAATCAGCCTCCATAGCAGAGCTCTGTGCCACCCTCTGGCCCACTGGTCCCACGTACCAGAATAGGGGGATCCACCCGCTCAGTCAGGCTATGGCTTGGGTACGTCTCCACTGGCTCGGAGGAGCGGGCTAGTGCAGGCTGGTCATAGTCATCCTCTGCCTCACCATCGGTGTAGGGGCCTGTCTCGCCGTCTGTGTCGTCGTAGTCGCTGTTGGCATGGCTGTCGCAGGTCAGGTAGCCTGAGGTTGCTGCACTCGACGAGTTCAGCATGTCCAGGTTGTCCTCCACCCCCACGTCCACCTGCAGGGTGGAGATGAGAACAAAACAGGGCTTTGGGCACAGAGGGGACAGACACTTCCCCGCACAGGCTCCCCAGGAGCTCCCTGATGCCATTAGCTGCCCAGCCTGCAACCATGTGAGGCTGAGCCTCACCACAGGGACCCCGTGTCCATGTACCTGCTCCTCCGCCGTCCATATGGGCTGGCTCTGCTGCGTCCTGATGATGTCCTTGAGTGTCTGGTACCAAGCATTGCCGCTGCCGCTGAGGCTGATGGTGGCAGTGAAGAGGTGGCTGCAGTACTTCTTCATCTTGTTGGCCTGAGCGTAGAGGCGCCGGGAGCTCTTCCTGGAGTCGGGTGCCAGCCACTGGCGCATGGCCTTGATGCCCTGGCGGCTCTCGGGCTCACAAAACACCACCACTGGGTAGTACTGCACGTAGTTGAGGCGCTCCACAGCCGAGGGTGTGATGTCCAGCAGTGCATGCTTGTCCTGGGGGCAGGGGACCAGCGTTCAGCCCCATCGCGGACAGGGACAGGGATGGAGGCAGGGTTCCCTAGGGGCCCACCCAAACCCTGGCCCATCTGGCTCCCAGAACGCAGCGAAGGTCTCCCAGACTCTCACCTTTTCTGCAATCTGCCGCACTGAGTCCAACTTGATGACCTTAGACGATGCCCCATCCCGGGGGATGCTCGCTATGGGATAAGGAGATGTGGCGTGAGGGACTGGGGAAGATGTGACATCCCCAGTGGCCCTGGGCTGGGTCTGGCCATGCCCAGTCCCAAGGATATGTCCATCCATCAAGATGTCCAGAGCCTGGCTCATAGCATGAGATGTGGGGAGAGGGAAAACAAGCCCAGGAGGGTGTTGGGATGTCATGGGGAGGCAACGAGGAAAGATTGGGACAGGGCCCTGGGTAAAGAAGCACCCGCAGGCCTGGACAGTGAAGCTCCAGCCTGTGAACAGGAGTCACCCCACGGTGGGGGGCACTTACGAGCAATCTCAAACAGCTGGGGCGACTCCGTGCTCAGCTTCTGCATGGCAATGTCTGCGATGGGGCCCAGAATCACCACCGGCCGCTTGAAACTGGCTGTGGAGAGAAGACAGATGGGCTTGGGGATGCTGGGGGTGAGGGCAGAGCTTGCAGAACCCAGGCGCCCGGGCCTCCACCCTGAGGTGCCCATGGGACTGCAGATCGCTCCCACTCCTGCTGGGTGAGCGGAGTCCACTAGCACCTGCAGCAGGGCAGCTCTTGGCCCGGGTCTGATGTCCCACAGCACCCACAGCACTGGGAGATGAGGACAGAGGCACTGGTGCCTTGGAGCAGTACCCACCTTCCTTCAGGACCACCCTCTCATATGGGGGGTAGCGGCCCTGCTTCGTGAGGGCAGACAGGTCCTCCCGACTCTTCCGCAGCGTCTTCTTGGCTCCCCGCAGACCCCGCAGCTTCCAAAACTCAGCACGTGCTCCGGAGGGATTGGCACCAGACGTGGCTTTCAGCACCGACTCCAGGCTGGCAATCTGCTCGGCCCTGGGATGGGAGAGGGCTCAGGACCCAGAGCCTCCAGATTTACACCTGCTGCGTTTCTCTGAGCCCCAGGGAGCAGGGCAGGAGGACTGGGGTCCTGGCCTTGCCAGTGGCCAGATGAGGCTGTGCCAGCCTCTTCTCCCCTGTGGACTGGACAACCAGAGCATCAACTGCCCCGTCCCCCTCTGGGCACTGAGAAGGGATTTCATCAGCTCATGCTTCCAACTGCTGCTCCACCAGCCCTTGCCCTGCACCTTAGCAGGACCATCATCCATGTTCCAGTCCAGCCCAGGGCCATTCCTGGCTCCTTCCCTACCTGCTCTGATTGGGGATGATGCCTTTGTCCAGCTCCTGCAGGTCCCTGCCCATGCGCACGGCCAGCCAGCTCCCCAGCTTGCCCCGGTACATTGTGTCCAGCACATGGAAGACCTCGCCACGGATGAAGCTGAGTCCCGAGGGCGCATCCTTCTCGAAGTCAAAGTGTGTCCGGATATAGAACGAGTCACCCACATTGGACGAGATCATCTTCCTGTAAACTGGAGCCCAAGGTGAGAGGTACCATTAGAGGAAGAGGTGGCTGGGGAGGAATCTGGGGATGCTGGAGGGATTTGGGTAGGAGCTGAGGTGGCCAGGAGCCTCCACAGAAGCCCTCACTGCAAGAAGGGTGTTGAGGGCACTGTTTCCTCCCAGCCATGCTGTGGACAGCAGAACTCGACCCCCCCAGCACAGAGTGGCTGCTCCAGGCTGAGCCATGGGTTCCAGAAAGCCCCATACTCCAGGACCCCAAGGCACAAACAGCCCTGGGATGGTCTGGTCCCCTCCCATCACCTCTCAGGAAAAGGAGGAGGAGGAGGGTGTAGGGAAGGACGACCATGTTGCAGGGCAGAAAGAACCCTGGGGAGTTCAGCAGGTCTGATGCTTGCTCAGAAGAGACAGAGGACAGAGAGACATCGGCTCAGTCACTCACGGTCCTGCTTGCTCTGGGTTTGCAGTGTGACATCCTCGCCCGGTGGCAGGCTCATGAGGTACTGCACGGCCTCCTCGCGGGTCAGGTTCTGGAAACTAGTGTCGTTCACCTGCCATGGAGGAAAGCACTCAGTCAGCAGGACGGGTGATGCACGTCCTGGGCAGGGATCCTGGGAATGGCAGTGTCCAGGGTACCCCCAGGGAAGGGTGGGAGAGGTGGACCTGGGAACTGCTCCCATGTCACCCTGCCACAGTGGGTGTCGCCTTGCTGTTGGTCTCAGTCACTCAAGTTGGCTCTCCCTGGCAAGAACAGGATGCTGTGGGCACAGGTAGGGCCAGGCTAGGTGGCACATGGACCTCTTTGGGTGTTAGCATGGTGCCAGGGACAGGACTGTCCCCTTGGGAAGGGCCAAAGGGTCTAGCCAACTGGTACAGGCTGCAGGCGCCAGTGATGACCTAAAATGATGCCCACCAGGAGAAACCCAAACCACAGGGGGGTAGGTCCGTTCTGGGCAGCCTGGGTGCAGCAGTGTTCAGACCCCTTCCCAGTCCCAGGTACCTGCAGGATCTGGTCCCCTTCTTGGATGCCCTGGCTGTCAGCCGGGCTCCCCTCTTGCACGTCCGACACAAAGATGCCCACGTCATTCCCACCAGCCAGCCGCAGCCCGATGCTCTTGGCCTTCACAAAGTGCACAACCCTGGAGTCGGGGCTGTACCTGCCACAGGGAAGGCCACAGTCAGCCCAGCAGCGATACGGTGGGTCACCAGCTCTCCGACCCCAGCCCTGCACCAGAGCAGCTCCCTGTCTCCCCCAGCCCTTCCCCACCACCTCTCAGAGACGTACCCATCCTTGCAGATGGCTCGGGCAGCGGGGCTGGTGTAGGGGCCATGGCGGCCATCCTCCTCCACAGCTTCTAGCACATCTGCGGTGAAAGAGGGTTGGTCCCAGGAGGTGGCAGTGGCTGCACCGCTCCCCAGGCAGCCGAGGCGTGGGGAGACCTTGCACAGCTTTGCCAGGTGTGTTTGGAGAGTGGGGACTCTTAGCTCCCACACGGCCTGATCAGAGCTCACTTACCAGGGCCTGGAGCATCATCCATGTACGTGTCAGCTGCAGAGTCCCTTTTCATCCGTCTCCTCTCTCTGGAACAAAGTCAGGGCAGCATTTAGGTAGATCACAGAGCTGGGCGGTGGCTCAGCATGGACAGTGCCAAGCAAGCAGCAGAGACAGCAGGGCAAGTTGGTGCCCAGCAGCTCCAGCTTCTGCAGGGGACCGAAATGCAGTCCCACTTCCAGGATGAGCCAGCTCCGGACACCAGCAGAATGGAGGAGAACCAACCCCTCCAGACTGGCAGAAAGCATGGGGGGACCTGGTGATCGATGGGGAGAAAACAGGTTCATGGGGACGTGGAGGGGCAGGGACACAGAGAGGCTTACAGAGGTGAATTCATCCTGGCGGCAGCTGGAAGTCGTGGGGAGCTCTCGGGGGATGGTGGATGGGACAGTTCAGAGCCGATGTCGGAGATGTCTGCAGTGACGAGACACACATTAGTGATGATCTAGTCCCCCATGCTGTGTATTGGGCCCCCGGCCCTATCACCGTGTCCCCTTACCATCCATCCGGGAGCTGTCACTGTGACTGTCTGCCATGTCAGGGATGTTGACCAGGAACTGCCGGTGGTCCCGGAGGACAATCAGGGTCAGGGTCCCCTCTGTCCGCTCAATGAGTTGCTGGGTATCAGCCAGGGACATGTTCTCACTGGCCACCCCATTGATCTGGAGAGGGGAAGAGTGGGACGTGTGAGGGTGCTCGCTCATGGGAAAGCTGCCTCCAGCTGCAGCAGGCCCTTGGGAATAACTCTGCTCGTACGGGAGCCACCATGGGGGATCTGCTGACTGCAGCTTCCCAGGTCCCTTCTCTGCCCCTCTGGCCCTGGCTCCTGGCCCCAGCTCCCATGGCTTTGTCCACTGGGATCTGTCCCCCCGTTCCTGGCTGCCTCCCAGCGAGGCCTCATCCACGTGCAAACAGGAAACGAATTAGCAAGGCCAATTAATCCCCACCTTTAGCTACATGGCATCGCATGGAGACAGGAGCTGCAGAGACCCACTCGGATGCTGTTTAAAGCTCAGTTTTACTTTAACCTTTGCTCACCGCTGTCTTCCCCATGCACTGAACTAGCACCAGTGAGAATCAGGCCCACATGGGTTGTGGGGCTGTGATCTCCCTGAGCTGCTGCAAGCTTTTTCTGTTGGACTGTGCCAAAGTGAAAACCCTCCTGTTTGCCCCAGAGCCCTTTCAGGCCTGGTTCCCACGTGGCCACGGGGTTGCCTGGCCCATCCATGCAAACTAAATATCTCCAGCCCTCTATTTTATCCTCTCTAAATACCTTTCATCTAGTCACAGTCCTGACATACCCTGAACATCTGAGCTCCTCTTGCCAACTGTTCCCCCAGCAGGGACACCCCCATGCAGCAAGGAGACCCATGTGCTGTGGGGGCAGTGGGGCAGTTGAGATCCCGCTGTGGGCAGCAGGACAAGCAGCTGTCACCAGCTGAACACCGCGGGGCTGCCTTAACCAACCAGCCTCGGCACTGCGGGGAGCTGGTTCCCAAGAGCCCCCACACAGTCCCAGATGGTGGTCAGACCCATGCTGCACCGGGGAGATGGGGCAGGATGCAGGCACCAGATGGAGATTTCTCCACGCAAGCTGGCATCCCTCGCAGCCAGCTGAGAAAAGCAGGCTTTTGGCTCATCCCCTCCTTCACAGCTCGGCTGCTCTTCCCGGCAGCCAGGGACGAGCCAGCTGAACAGGGGGAGATGAATCCCCCCAGCAAATGCTGTGCATCCCCTTGGGACCCTGTACCTTCAGGATGAGGTCTCCCTCCTGCAGGGAGCTGCGCTTCGCCGCCAGCCCGTTCTCGGATATATGCTTGATGAAGAGCTGACTTCCCAGCTTCAGGCCGTATTCTGCACCAGAGAGAGCCCATGACAGAGCTGGGCAGACACTGGTCCCTCCTCACCACCATCCCCTAAGCTCATTCCAGCTCCTGCTGGGGCATTAGCAAGCCCCAAAGCTGAGCTCTGCCACCCCTGGGCTGAGGCCAGGCAAGTTCAGTGCACCCAGCACCCCACATGGCAAGCATTGGCCTGACTCTGCGTGCCAGACGCTGGGCACAACCCAGCCATTGCCTCCTCCCCAGGGGACACAGAGGCCATGACTCAGGCGACAAGAGCCAGGGACAGAGGCAAAGGGAAGGCCCTACCTTCGCTCTGCTTCTGCTTCACCAGGACCGACGTGACAGGCTTCATCAGCACATCCTGGCGCGGCAGCCGCTTGAACCCAGACACCAGAGCCAGCCCGTTGGTGTCCCCTTCGTGGCCAAAGCCATTCGTGGAGCGGTGCCTGCTGTAGCCCCTCCGATCTGAGCCGCTGTCAGGGCTCTGCCTCCAGTGGCTGCTGTCCTGGCTTCGCCTCCGGCTCCTGGACACCGATTTTTGGTGGCGACGGTCTTGCCGGTAGTGCCCAGAGCTCCTCTCACTGGATGAGTCCCCGTCATAGCCCTGGTTGTGGTCCAGGTCATCCCGGGAGTGATGCCTGCTGGCGGCACGCAAGGCCGGCTCAGCGCCATGAGACTCGTATTCCTCGTCCGAGTCGTAGTGCCGGCGCACAGCGGGGGACACGGAGCTGCCCTTCGGGGGCTCGCTGCTCTTGCTCACGGGGAGCTGAATTTTCTTGGGTCTCTTTAGTGTCTGCAGGTGGAAAAGGAGAAGGGCAGCTGGTAAACAAAGCTGTCTCTGCCAGGAGACGTTTCTGCAGCTATTTCCAAGCCTGGGACAGAAATCAATGCCAAGAGGGAACAGAGGAGCGGAACCAGCCCTGGGACTCACGTAGCCCATCTCTGTGGGCGCAGGCACGGACCCCCCCATGATGCCAGGTGAGGAGCCACGGCCAGACCAGGGAAGGGGGTTCCCATCCTGCCGAGATTTTCCTCTCTACAGGTGCAAAACCCCCCATTTTGGGGCTGCTCCCCAAATAACCACAGTGTTAATCACCCCTAACACGGCCCAGCAGTGGAGCTGCTCAAACAGGCACCCCAGAGATGTGCTGCGACGTGGGAGAAGAGCATGGGTCCACGGCCACCCCGGTGTCGAGGGGAGCAAGCAATGCCCCGAGAGGAACACAGCTTTGCCTAGAGGCATCACCCACCCTGCAAACAGCTGGGGTGACACAGAGTCACCTCAACCACACGCGGCTCAGTGGCAGCATGGCCAGGGACAGGCACGGAGCAGGCTCGTGTGCCCAGGGTTGACATCTGACCCGTCCCGCTGCAGGGCACACTCACAATGTTGGCGATCTTGCCACAGGTTTTAAGCGTCTGGATGGCAAAGGAGGAAGAGACATTCTCCATGGAAAGGCCATTCACCATCACGATGTGATCCTGCAGCCTGGAAGGGAAAATGCAGCCGTGGCTTTGCCCCCGTCACAGCCCCCAGCTTGGGGGGCTGGTGGGGACAGCAAAGGCAGGTTTTGCCCCAGTAGGACCCCAGCTCTTTGCCCGGTGCTGCAACCCCAGCCCACGCAGGCCTCACGCAGCACACCAGAGCAGGGCGGCAGCAGTGCTAAGCCCTGTCCAAATGGGAGCAATTTGCTGCCCTTCCCGTCCCCTGTTTGTAGCGAGCAATCCCAGTATCCCTGCATCCCTGTGCACTCACTGGAGCCGTCCTGCCGCTGGTCCCCCAGACACCACATCCGAGACAAACACCGCCGTGTCCCCAGTCGTCCTGCTGGGACGGTCTCGGCCTCCTGAGACAGCAAAGCCAAAGCCTCGCTGAGGGTCCTAGTGCAGACAGAGATGTGTCAGATGGAGCCAGATCCGGGCTCCCTCCGGTGCTGATGGCAGAGCTGGATAGGGGGATGTTGCCCACGCCACAGCCCTATAGCGCACCCGTCTCTCCCCATCGCAGCCCCCGGGATGCCCACAGGGTCTGGGGCAGCAGGGCTCATGGCCATGCGCCCCCCACACAGAGGGAGAGGGGACGTCACTACGTGACTATGACCCCTGGCTGCATCCAGCACCCTGGGGATAAGCCCTGCTGCCCACTCCCAGCCGGTGGCAGGAGGGGTGCCAGAGCCCAGTCTCCAGTCCTGGCCACAGCGGCACCCTGGGCAAATCACTTCCCGACAGCGTCTCCACGAGCATCATAACGCAACCACTTCGGGGAGCCACAGGGCCCGGAGCCATGGGGTGCACCCCCCACCCCGTCCCCAGCCCCACTACCCCACGGCCACCCCGGGGACGCGCTCACCTTGCTCAGCGTCACCGTGTGCTGCTCCCAGATCACCATCTCCTCCATGGCTGCAACCTGTTAACGCAGACAAGGGAGGGTGACCGCTGAGACCAGCCAGCGCTTTGTCCCCAGCCCGGCGGCCTAGACCAGCTCCTGTCCCTCTTTGTGGCCATGGGCACGGGGCCCTTCCTCGATCTAACTTCACGCTGCAATGAAGAGCTGAGCCACGTGTGCTCAGCAGAAGCCAAGCCACAGGCACTGGGATGGCAAGGGTGAAGGTGGACAGAGCACCCAAAGGTGCCCAGACACCCACCAAGGGGCCACCAGGACTTGCAGCGATGTTACACCAGGGCTAACCCCCATGTGGGAGCTGGCTCCAAAACCCCTGAATTGCCTCTGTGCAACACAAAATCCCTCCGGTGACAAGGGCTGGGGACACCCATCCCTGCGCCCTCGGCCTGAGGATGTCCGTCCACAGAGCGGCAGGTTTTTTGCAGGGTGAGCGGGTCGGCAGCGGGGCACCTGCGGTTCCCTTCGCCCTGCCCGGTGCTGCCCGCCCACACCATCCTCCTGGAAAAGCCTGCGCAAACCCGGAGAGAGATGGAGGATCCCTGAGTGGGGCTGGAGTAAATCCCCTGCCCAGCCTCAGAGATGCTTGTCTCACCCTCCAGCTCGGACAAAAGACCTTGAGCTGAGTTAATAAAGCTCCTGAGGACAAGGAAGCGCGAGCCCGAGCGGGGCGGCGACTCGCACAAGGCGCGTTTTACAGCCTCCATCACAAGGGTTGTCTGGGTAAGGAAAAACACAAGCGGCGAGGGCCGGGTGACGCTGCGGTGGATCAGCTGCAGCCCCACCACCGCCCAGCCCCGGCCCCAGGACACCGAATTGTCCCCGTCAGCGGGAAAAGGGGCTCAGAGCAACCCGCGACCGCAGAGCGGGGCCCACGGGACGGGAAGGGAAGGAGCCTCAATCAGGGACTCGGGAAGGGTCTGGTTTTATCTGTGCTATCGCACGCGTCAAGGAAATCCCAGGCGAGGCCATCAAGTCGACCCTCCGAAGCGAAGGGGAAGCGAACGGGCTCGGCACGACGCCGCCGACGCCGCCTCCAGGTCCTTCCCCCCCCTCCGTGAGCCGCGCGGGGAGGACGGCACCGCCGAACAGCCAGGCGGCACGACCGCCCCCACGGGGGCTCTACCAGCCCCTGCCCCGCTGCCGGAGGCAGGTGGAAAAACCCCAAGAGCCGAGCTGCCCCATGGAAAGGGGTTTTCAGCGCGTGCAGAGCCCCCCCGCAGCGGCGTGAGCCGCCGGAGCAAGCGGAGGGAGGCTCAGACAGCCCCTGGCACCGCGTGGCACCGGCCACGGAGGAGAGAGGGGAGCCCCGGGGAAGGCAACGCACCTGGAACCGCACGGCCATATCGCGGGGCCGGGCCCCCTCGGCGGCGGCTTCGTCTGGCGCCCGGCTCAGGGGCTTCCTCCCCGCGGCGGCGGCGGCGGCGGTGGCGGTGGCCTACCTGCCGGCTCGCCTCCGGGCCGGCCCCACCTCCCGCGACACACCTCGGCGGGCGCGTGGCGCCCCGGGCCAGCCCTCGGCCCCGGCTGGCTCCCTGCCTCGGTTTCCCTCGCCGGCAGCGGGGAGCGGCTCTCCCGGCGCAGTGCCGAGCGCTCGCCCCCGCCACCGCGGCTGCAGCCCTTTGGCAGCCCGAAGGCACCGCTGCCCGGTGCTGCAGCAGGCGAGCAGGGCTCCGAGCCCGCGCCGGCTCCGGAGGGAAGGAAGGGACAACCGTTCACCCGGCACCTAATCGCCCGCCCGGGCCCCGGAAACAAACCCTTCCAGCTGAGCTTACAAACAAGCCGGCGAGCTCGGAGGGCAGAGTCCGGGGAGGCCGGCCCGGCACGCCACTCGGCGTCGCGAGCTGCCGGAACGCCCACTCCGCCGCCTGCAAACGCGGAGCCCCACCATGGGGCCTTCCCACGGCGGGCAGAGCAGCACCCCGATTCGGCAGGTCCCGCAGTCCTGCTCCCCCCACCCCGTCCCCATGCTCCTCCGACCGCGTGCTGAAGCCGTTCTGGAAGCGGGTCCTGCCGAAAACAAATCCCTTCTGGTTTGGGGGTGTATGGGGACAAGTTTGGCACAGGGAGCCCCAAAGCACCCTCGGGAAAAGGAGCGGGGGTCTGACAGCAGATTTTGACCAGCGCCAATAAATATGAGACCCCACCACGGAGGTGGGTCGGTTTTCTGCCAGGTCGGTGAGCTGAACCGGCTGGTCCTGTCGCGGCACCACGTGCCACCGGCGCTAGTCAATGCTTACGGGGTGCCTGGACACCCAAGGGCCACGAAGCAGGAGCCGCAGGTCTGAGCAGACCCTGGCCATGGGACACCCACCCCAGGGTGACGGCTCATCCGCTGTGCCGGAGCCGACTCGCCGCCTCCGGACGGGGTCGGGCCTCGTGTGCCAGGCACAGCACAGCCCCGCTCCACGTACGGCCGCTCGCCAGCACCACGTGCCGGCCCCAGCAGCCCCAACCAGCTCCCGCTGCGATCCCATCGCCAGGGCATCGCAAATCGGCGCACGCACCCGTTCCCGCTGCCTGCCGGGGCTCTCCGTGCCCCTCGCTGCAGCTGGTGAGGACGGCGGCAGTCCCAGGGCGAAGGAGATGGCCGGCAGCTCCTGTCTCGCCGCCAGCCAGAGCAGGCAGCGCCCCTCGGTCCTGCCCCCGGTTTCACCTGGGGCCACGGCGCGGGGCCTGTCCCGAGCCAAAGGCTGCGGCTGGCAGCCGGAGGAGCCGGCTCGGCCGGTTTCCCAACAGAAACCAGCCTGCACCGAAATGGCCTCGCCGGGAGAGGCAGTATCTGGGCTGTGCTGATCACGGCCCAGCCCGACTCGCCGGGTGCGCCGCCGTGTCTCCGGCACGAGCCCCACGCGCCCACCGTGGCCGGCGCCTGCCAGGCTGCTCAAGGGCCGAACGAGCCCCAGGCCGGGCCAGGGCAAGTCCTCCCGCTGCAAGACCCCGATTCGGGGCTTCGCCCGGCCCGCGGTGACACCGCCGGCGATGCGCCCTTGCCCGCCGGCACTCCCCAGGGCGCAGCATCGCTACGTGGTAAGTGACATGCCGGCACACGGGTGACGAGGTTATTTATTGTAGAAGGACGCGGGCAGCTCATCCCAGCCCTGCCCCACGGCGATCCCGACCACACACACCCGCAACGGGGGTCCTCGGCCACCGGGACTAAGCGGGTTCGATAGCAAGTGTGTCCCCCCCGTCTCGGCTCAGCCAGTGCTGCTGCGAGTGACACCGCTCACCCCCCGTGCGGTCCCGGCCGTGCAGGAATGGAGCCCCCCGGTTTCTCTAACACTACCCCAACGCACCCGCGACCCGCAAGCTGATCCTGGTCTCCCCGCTCTGGGAAGGGTCCCGGGAAGGTCTGACTTGGCTGGGGTGTAAATCAGCAGGACAGAGGCTCATCCTCCAGCCCTTGGCGCGCGGAGCTGCGGCGGCAGGGACCCAGCCCTGTGTCCCCAAGCCCGAGACGCCACTCGTTTTCAAAGTCCCCCCAAAAAGGGCTCTGCTCCGTGCCCTGCTCGGGTCCCTCCGGGCCAGCCCTTAGGGTCTGCCCCAGGGTGTTCCCCACAGCTCCGTCCCTGCAACGGGGGCAGGACTCCAGGAGGGGCCCGGAGCCGCTCCGTCCCTCCCGGCGCTGGTGGGGAGGGATGAACCCCAGCCAACCCCCCCAGGTGAAAACAGGGCTGGGTCCCCGTCCCTGTCCCCGTCTGCGAACGGGGGGCAGGCAGAGCCCGGGGCACGGGGTTAGGCACTCACCGAGTCGCGGCTCAGCCCCGCCAGGATCAGGATCGGACCAGGAAGGAGCCGAGCTCCCAGGCTGGTGGCAGCGGTGTCACTCCACAGCGCCTTGCGTAACCCTTTGCGGGCCAGACGCTGCCTGTCGGGAGGGAAAGAGCAGGAGGAACGGAGTCCCTGGGCGGCTTCGCAGGCACGGGGGGAGCCATGGGTGACTGCCCCCGTCCCCCCCAGCGCTGGCAGCTCGGCCGCGTCCACTCACTCCCACCCAGGCCAGGCTGTAGCCCCCCTGGGCCCGGGCAGGGGCGGGCTGCACAGGACACTGGGGGTGGCAGTGCCACCAGTGCAGTGGGTCCTTCCCCCCCCCCCCAGCCTGGCCCTCTCGAAGGCCACCCGGACACCCCAAATGCCCAGACCCTCACAGTGGAGCCACCTGGCAGTCGTTGGGGACCAAATGGCTTCACCAGCCCCCCCCCCCCCCAAGAAGGGGATGGGACCAGTTGGAGGGGACAGGGCTAGTGTCCGGCTGGCAGGTCACCTGGGACACCCAGTCCTGGGGGGCCGTGGGGAAAAAGTGACCATTCCCTCCGTGCTGATGGCTGTCTTCACCCTTATTCCCCCTTCCCCTTTGCTCTGCCCTTGCCTATACTCCCCCTTCCCCTTTACTCTGCCCTCCCCCACCTCGGTACCAGCCCAAAGCCATTCCTCTTTCCGCTGGGTCGGTTTCCTGCAGGTTTGGTGGCTGGAAGCAGCTCCACGCATCGGCTCCTGGTCCGGCCTGCCGCTTCTGGCCGTGGTCTGTATCGAGACCACAGAGGATCACGAAAGCCCCGCACACGGGTGCTGTGGGGGGACCACTTCCTCCTGAACCCCCCAACAACCAGCCTCCATCCCGGAGCCGGAGACATGGACACGGCCCTGTTCAGGTCGCGGAGCCACCGATTTCACCACCGCTCGTCAAATCAGCATAAAACCGCTCCTTCTTTCCGAAGCCCCACGCAAACACCAAGGAGGACAGAGCAGCTCCAGCCCAGCCGGATGCTGCTCCCCGGACCCGGGCAAGGAAGCACGCAGGTCCCAGCCTCCTCATCCTCTCCTCCACGCTGCAGGGCATCCGCTCCCCTCCCTCGCAGGCGACGCGGCCGGGAGCACCTCTGGGGCCCCGGGCAGGATGGCGACGCTGCAGACTGCTGAGCGCCCTCATTAACGTTCATCGCCACCTTCCTCGGCCGCGTTAAGTGCTGTCCTGGGAATGCGCTTCCGTGCCAAGCCGTTTCCCACTCGGGCTGCTCCTTTGCGAGGCAGAGCCCAGCGCAGGACATAGCCCGGCGCAGGACATAGCTCCTGCGTTCTGTCCCTGTCTCCTGAGCCCCCAGACCAATCCGTGTCACTGGTGCTAAGGGATCCCCACAAACCCCTCGGGGTACCACAGGGCTCGCTGCAGATGGGGAACACGATTATTTTAGAGCAGACAGTGAAAACGTCCCCATCTCTCCCCGAGCCGAGGGAGCAGAGCTGCCAGCAGACGCCCAGACGTGCTCCCCCACGGGACCCCCAAAGCCTGGGATACGGAGCTGCTGGCTCCACGGGTCCCACGTCCCACGCGACCTACGTCTGCGAGCACGGAAGGCGGCGGGGCCCTTCCCCAGCGCGGGGCCTCCGCTCCCCGCGCCCGCTGCGGCGGCCGCCAGCCCCGCTGGACGTGCCCGAGCGCACCGGTGCCCCGGGGCGGCCGCTCAGGCCGGCGACGGGGCAGCCGAGGGCACCGGAGCCCCGCAGCCCGCGCAGGGCCCGAGGCGGGCGGGCGGGCGGGCGCTCCGCCGCTAGGTGGTGCCCCGGGGCCTCGGCCGCGCCGCGGGGGCGGCCCAGGCAGCGGGAGGGCGCCGGTCGCACGGGGCGGGGCGGGGGGGAACCCGTGACCTCCGCCACGGCGGCCCGCAGCGGGGCTGGGGCGGGGGCGGCGGGGGGGGCACCGGGGCGGGACCTGCCGGCCCCGCCCCCCCGCGACCACCGTGCTCCGCCCCGCCCGCGCGCTGCCATAGTAACCGGCAGGCTCCGCCCCCGGGAGCCCTCGCGGCTCTATGGTGCCTCCTGCCCCCTAGAGGGGACAGAGGGGAGGCCGCTCTCTCCCCCGCTCTCTGACTCGCGAGGCCCCGTTTCTCTCTCCGCGCCTCCCGGTCACAAGGGGGTCCCCCGCCGGCGTGCCATGCACCCGCATCCCATCCCGCCGGTTATCGCGACATCCAGCCCCCGCGCCGCGACACATTCCGACGGAAGCCTCTTCCCGCCACTTCCGCCGCTCGCCGCGCTCCCCTTCCGCCTCTGCGGCGCGCTGGGGTGTGTCTAGGCGCGGTACCTCCCGCGCTCTATGGTATCTGCGGCCCGGCGCGGTTCCCAGTCTCCTCAGCGGCGGCGGCTGGTGGCGGCCGAAGCCGGGGAGCGAGCGCGGCGGCCGGGCGCGGGCCTGCCCCGCCTGCCCCTTCTCGGCGGCCATGGAGCTGGAGGTGCCGGAGGAGGCGGAGGGCTCGGCCGTGGCGGGCGCTGGTGCCATCACCCCGGAGGCCGGCGTGGGGGGACTGGACACGGCAGGAGGTAAACGGGCTGCGGGGCCGCCCGGCGGGGGGGCTGGGGAAGCGCCGCCCGGGCTCGGCGCCCGCTCAACGGCGCCGCCCGGCCGGGCCCCGGCCTGTCCCCCCCCCTCCGGTGCGTCGTCGGCCCCCGGGGCCCGGCAGCCGCGCCCGGCCGGGCCCCCCGGAGTGTGTGTGTGTCCCCCCCCCCCCCCCCGGGTCCCTGAGTGGTACCGCCCGCCGGGCCCCCACGGCTCGTCCCCCCCCCCCCGGGACCCGCAGTGGTTCTGCCTAGCAGAGCCCCCCCGACGTGATGCCGTCCGAGTGGGCCCGGCGTGGCGGTGCCCCCCCCCCCCGGTTCCCCGGGCCCGGCGTGGCGGTGCCCCCCCCCCAGGGACCCCCCTCAAGGTGGCCTAAGGCCAGGGCCGCCCTGTGCTGGCACCCGGCGGTGGCCCTGTCCTGGGGCCCTGCCCCAAGGTGCCGCCGGACCCACGCGTCACCCGCGGCTGCCCCTGGGGCAGGGCAGGGGGCAGGGCTGTCTGCTGCCCCATGCTTGCACCGGGGCGCTGGGGCCGGTGATGGCTGTGACCCCCTTCCGCATCCCCCCGGGACCTGCCCGCTCGCCCGGGTCTCTTTGGGAAAGGTAGCGCCGGGAGAGCGGCAGTGCCGACGGCTCCAGGGCTCCTGCCCGCTCCGGGCGCCACCCGTGCCCCCCCCGCCCCCCGGTGCCGGCTCCCACCCCCCCGTCCGGCTCTGCCCCGCAGGCCCCGGGGTGGTGCCTGGCTGCGCGACGCCTTGGCAGCGTTGGGAGCTGGTTACCCCTGCGCTGGAGCACCGACCGACTTCCCAAGGTCGAGGGGGGGGGAGTGGGCATCGCGGGTGCCCCCCTCTAAGCCGCCTTTCTGCAGGGAGCCCGCTTGCTCCGAGGATCCCTCCTTGGCTGCTCCCCAGTGCGAGGGTGAGCCTGGGAGGGTGGTGGTTGCCCAGGGGCGGCTAGAGCATGTTCCTTCCTTGCCCTAACGCCTGCAGAAGTTAACGAGCCCGTGCCAGCGCTCCCTCCCGCGTGGCCCTCCTCGGCCCCCGGGGGTCCTCTCCAGCGGCAAGAGGGTGGCAGCGATGCCACGTCAGGCTTCGTCTCGGCAGCGGCGAGATCAAGAAGGCCGTTTTTAAGCGAGCGAGCCCAAAAACAAGCCTAATGATATATTGCTGGCAGTATTAACAAAAGAATTTGGGTTTCTCGGTTGGCAAGATTTGTGGGGCTGCGCAAGTGCACCTGCCTCTGCCTTTGCTGGCTAATTTATAGTTCATTAACAACCTCAAAATTGCTAGCTTTGGGTTCGCGCGTGATGATACGGCCCTGCTCTGTTGTTAGGTTGACAAGTTTCATTGTGGGCCTAATTCAAAGCTCCCGAGCACCTGTCTGAGCGTGAAGTTTATTCAGAGCGTTTCACGAGATAGCTGGGTTTTGATTGTGTTGTGACAGCGCTCTCGTTGTCTTTGGGGCTTTAAATTAGAATCGTTAGGTTTTCAAAAACCCAACAAATTACAGTGGAAACCGTGATTATTTCAGAGATGTCATCTGCTGTGTTTGGGGGGGCCGGATGTAACCTATAATTTCTTTGAAAGGTGCTGAGATTTAGACGAGCAGCGAGCTGTCCCCGGGCTTTCTGGTTCAGTTCCTCAGTGCTGCAAGGAAAATGGAGGGGACAGCTGCATCCGGCTGGCTTTTCCCGAGGCTGCTCGCGGTGCTCCCCCACCCACCGTTCAGACCTCTTTTTCGGGAGTGTGCTCTGAGCGCCGTGTTGTATGGCCGGCAAGCTTCCAATTTGCAATGCCGAGGGAAGGGAGTGGAAAAGAGAGCTTCTTGCCAATGAGCAGTTAAAATATTGTTTCTTCTTGGGATTTCTTTGTTACCTTTCTGGTTTTGTGGGAGTAGAGGGTTGTTGTTTGATGCTCGGGACAAAATAAGGTGGCTGTGGAGACTGTTGCTCAGGAGGGCTTTAAACAATGAGTATGTGTTTTTCTTCACATTGCAAGTAAATCTGGATTCGGGAAAGCTGTAGGCTGTCTTACCTTACGCGGATAGCAAAAAGATGAAACAGAGCCAATAATCTCGCTGCCACTTTGATTTTTTTTTGAGTCAAGTTGCTCACTCCTCGCTTACGTAGCATCCGAATTGTCACTTGGCCCCAGCCATGCTTGCAACTGAAGCTCCCGGGAGGGCTGGGGACAGCACGGAAGACAACTAATGAGTATTTTCTGAAAGAAAACAAAACCAGATGTGACTGGAGGTGTTCCTCGGTGAATTGTGCGTGAAGGCACGGCTACAACTTCGTGGGGAGGTCTGTGCTGCGGTTCGGAGGTCGGGACTGCCTGCTGACAGAGCGCGTTTATGTGCTCCGTGGTCTTCGTTGCAGCAGATGGGAAATAATATATGCCAAACCGATATGCCCAGGAGCAGAGGGGATTTGTGCTGAACTTCATCCTGTTTTGTTGGCCGTTTCTAAGCTGACAGCTCTCCTAAATTTTGTTTGTTGCAGTTAGTGCACGCAGCGCTGATGCCTTTGATGCTATCTGGAGCAACGGCGAAGGCCGTGGTGGTGGTGAAGTGCTTGTGATCCACCTGCATAGGTGCCCGGTGCCGTTGATGAAGGATTACCAGCATAGCTAAAATCTGCTTTCTGGCTCTTTGCCAAAGAACAAGGATGTCTGTGTGTTGCACTCTTACTAAATGAACCTGACAAGGTTAATCCAGACCGTTGGCCAGGTCAGCAAAGACCTTTCCAAAGAACGTGCAGGAAAATGCCATGGTGTAAACATCAAGAAAAGAGGGGAGCCGGTTAGTCCGTTACAGGAGTAAAATGGAAGTTCCTGGGTGGAGGAGAGGGGCTGAAAGTCAGGGAAACCTCCCCAACAGTAGGCTGACATAAGGCATAAAGAGTCTTCCTAAGGGAGCTTTTGGAGGTCTCCTAATGTGTTCTTGGGGAGAAAAACTTCATGTAGTCTAGCGGTACTACTTCATTCATGAACACACTGTCCTAATTCATCCAATTCTGGGAAACTGGCTTTGAGGTTTTTAAAAGTTTTGTAACCGCTGTGGTTGAAGTGGGAGTTTCAAAATCTTATATGTGTAAGTGGCCACTGTGCCTTCTTCCTGAATCTGTTCCCTCTTGCTGTGGGAAGAAACTGCAGGGAGTTTGAAGGATCATTTGCCAGTTTTGGCGCAAGGAGCAGTGTAGTTGATGGGAGTTGTAGTGGTGTTCAGCCACTGGGCAAGGAGTGAGAGCGGTACGTGCTGAAATTATTCTGGCTGGGGCACCCTGTCCCCAGAAATGGTTGGGTGAGAAAAGAGAGCATCACCATCCCTCTACCTGGGTGCAGCCTGGAGGCCCTCAAGGACAGAGGGACTGGAAACTTCCTTTTAACCAGCGGGGCCCAAATTATTGGACAACCATCAGGAAAAACAGATAGCAAGGCTGGTTTCCACCCTCTCTTTGCAAAAGCAGAG
The DNA here is from genome assembly GCF_036417845.1 of Apteryx mantelli. NCBI lineage: Eukaryota > Metazoa > Chordata > Aves > Apterygiformes > Apterygidae > Apteryx > Apteryx mantelli. The sequence continues at coordinate 4,639,265 of NC_090007.1, forward strand.
TGGAAATTCTCAGCCCAATGGCAAAATAGATGTGGCTTGTGCTTTATTTCCATTTCTCATGTCTCCTGTTGTATGTGTTACAGTGTGCCCATCAGTTATGGCTTGGAGCCTGGGCAGAAGCCTAGAACATGTTCTTCAGGGATGAATTCCTCTGCTTTAGGGAACTGAAGTGATTGAGTAGAAGTATTTTATGCTCATTCAACAGTTGTGTCATTGTGACCAGAGTTGGAGATAGCAATGCAGTGGAGATCCTGGCGCTGGCTGGTGGTGCTGATTGTTTTAGATGCTGACGGCATCTGCAAGGCCATCTGCAAAAAGCATTGGGAGAGTGTTGATTGCAACAGATGAAGAACAGTATTATGACTCTTCCCTCTTTGCAATGATAACTTTTGAAGTGACTTTTGAAGGGTTGCTGAAAGCAATTTTTTTCCAGTGAGCAGATTAGAGATAAGAGAAGAATTCCACCCCATGGGGCACAAGCAGTTCAATCCATACCAACGTGATGGAGAGGGAAATTGGAGAGAGCTTATCAGCTTGAGGAAAAATCAAATGTAAACATCATCCCCAGCATGATTATGGTTCACAGCTTAGTTGGATGTCACATGCCTCTTTCCCGTGAAATGGTGCTAGTGAAGATGATGACAGAGGGAGTCAGCAAGGCAAAAGCACACAGAAAAACACCCTGTGCCTTGAACTTTTAAAGACCCTGCAGTTACTTCACAGTCAATAAGTCACAGCGCAGCTACGGGGAGGCAGGGAGGCATTGAAAATAGAATTCAGACTGCTCTAGCAAATTAACTATCCTTCAAGGAATAAATAGAGAGGCTGGAATTAAAGGGGGTCGGGAGCTGAGGAAGGGCAATAGGAATTATTTGTAGCATGGGGTGTTCTAGCCACTGTCCTGGAAGATGCTGAGCCCATTTGTATTGGTGTCAGGACAGCCTGGAAAGCGAGCTCCTGAGAGCCCAGGAAGACGGATTAATCTGATTTTGATTAACTAGCTTTTGGCATTGACCTGTATATAATAGCCCAATACAGCACTGCTGGATCTGAGGCTGGCAAAGTTGCAGCTACCATATTCCACTTGGGAAACTCTCCGGACCTCTCCAGAAGGGCTCCTTGGGGAACAACCTGAATGGTTTTGTACAAGCAGTGTATAATTTGGGAACGATTATTAAAGTGATTCACTGACATGACCATTATGGGCTCTTGCCAGATGCACAATCTTATTAAATATGATTTTCCCATATAAGGTGGTTATGGTCTGAAAGCAGAAGCAGAAATTCCAGTGCTAGCTTTCTTCAGGAACGCATCTTTCAATTAAAGCCGGTTGAGTCCAGAAACAGGTCTGCTAAGGCTGTGTGATCTTCTGACAAAGGCTTGGAGAACTGTTCTCATCACATACCGCTTACATCTTTGTAGTGTTTTATTATTCCTGTCCATCTCTTTGGGCCGCCAAGCATATTCCTGCAGACCAGGATTAATTTATAGAGGCCTGACAGGTGCCTCGCTCCTGACATTGCTGGTGTATCTGCATGCTCCCCGGGGCCTGTTTGCTGGCACAAAATCCGTTCCCATCTGTGCACGTGGGAACTGCAGGAGTTACATGGACATCATTGACTTGCAAGTTGCATTTGTCAGAAAACATTGCATCTTTTGCAGTCTTGATCGCACCTTGGCTGCACCAGGGAACGTCAGAAGCAGAGTTAGAGGGGGGGAAATGCTTGCTAGCACCTAGTGCAAAGCCGGTTTGACTGTGTTTAGGTGGAAGTGACCTTCAGCAGACTGGTTCGTGCACTCGGCTCCTGCCAGCAGCACAGGCACAGAAACGTGGGTCATGTCGCTTCCAGGAGATGCTCCCTCTCTCAGGAGTCCAGAGTAGGTCGTGAGGTTCCCTTCCTTCTCCCCACCTTTACGTGAGACTGTGGAGCAATCCCATACGTGCCCCCTCCCTGATCCCCACCAGAGCCTGCGGCGCCAGGAGAGCTGGCAGGAGCAGCGGTATTGGAGCAGGCTACCAGGTTTGAGGCAGTTTTCTGAGGCTTTTTTTGAGGCATCCTCTCTAGACCCTGGAAAGTTTAGAAGTGCCTTGGTGCCTCCTTTGCTCAAGGACACGTGTGCGGGGAGGGGACGGGCTGACTGGTTATGTTTGAACACATGACTAGTAGCAGAACAGCAGAAAAAGTCATAGATGGGTTTTATTTTTATTTTTTCCCCCATAAAGTCTTTTCAGGTCTCTAAGAAAATTCTGATAGAGTCCCCTTTAAATTTAATTTTTATCTAATAATCCGGTTGACAGTAGTGCTCTTCTTCAGCTATTTCCCAAGCTGTTGCCTTCTAGGCTTGCAAAGCTGGGTCAGTTTGTGAATGTGCCCAAGAACTGAATTTATCTGTGTTAGTCACGTCGAGCAGGACTTCTCTGATCACGTATGTGGAGCTGGGTAGAAGCTAGTTATTTTATGGTGTTAAGCAGGTGCAGAGCCCTAGTTATTTGGTGTGGGCTCCAGATGAGTAACTACTGCCAGGAGCAATACCTCTATATGATATTTCACCATTTCTTAATCCATCTGTGGCTGGTGCAGACACTCAAAGGAGCAAAATATTGTCATTTTCTATAAGTCTTTGGCAAAGCAGAATTCCTGGCACGAGCACCCTCTCTGCGTTTGCTGCCTGCTGATGGTGTGCGGCTCTGCGTTCGTTCAACAAACAAACGCAGCCACTTGCGTTTCCTTCTAAAGGGAAGGATGCTTTGAGGCGAATGCGAGCCGTGCTGAGCGCTTGCCTGCATGTGGCTGCCCATCAGCTCCGCTGTATTGATGCGCTTACGGCGATGAAACAACAGGAGCGCGGCAGAAAGGTAAATCAAGGCCCTGCGTGCGACCGAAAACAAAAGGCTGTTTGATGCTGAAATTAAAGCTCGAGAAAAGAGAGGGTCATGTAAGAAATCTGGTGGTTTGTGTGAAATGAGTTTTGTCTTCAACCGTATCACCGCTGACTTTCTCAGCAGAGAGCCGCGGCGTTGCGCACCTACCCGCCCGGCTGCTGCATGCCAACCGGAAAAGCAGTTGCTGGTTTTCCCAGGCTCTTCACCTCCTCTCCGGATAAATAGCAGACTTAGTTGGTGGAAGGGGAGTCTGGCCTCTCTCAGCAGCCCTAAAAGAGCCAGTGATAAAAAGATGATGTTGTGGTTTTTTCCCTCTTTAGGTAGATCTCAGAAATACTCTGTTTCTAAGCAGCCTGGCACTTGTTTGTCTGAGTTTTTCAGTGTTGCCAGTAGCCAAGTTAACCCCGGGACTTTCTGAGAAACACTTTCTGTAATTAAAAAGCTAAAAGCGATCGGAGCAGCTTTTCTGTCACTTTGTCTCTTCTCACCCACATATTTAAGCAGAAACTCTTGTCATCCCCTAATTAAGTGCAGTTGTCTTCCATCATGTGCTCTTGTGGCTTCCCCAACTTATGTGTGGGCTTTTGCGCTGGCTTGCAGTGAATAACCTAGGCTGAGTCAGAATATGTGCTGTGACGGTGGGGAAATCTGGAGAACTCAGCGCGCTCAGTTGCCCCAATAGTTACAGCTCATCCAGCGATGCCTGGTCGCTGCTAACCCCGACGCTGGGGAGCTCCTCGGGACTGCTGGCAGCTTCCCATGAGAATTGGCCCCTTTGCTTCTCTTCGTGCTTTCTTTGAGTAAAGCAAAACAGCACTCTTCTCTAATTCTGTTTAAAAAATACAAATGCATAAATCTAGAGAGTCAGTGTGCAATGTGAATGGTTCTCTTAAATATTTACTGCAAAACAATAATTGATGTGGGAGAAGAATAGCATTATTTGATAGCGTGGAGATTGCGTATTCTGTAAAGTTGCATCTCTGGCAAATGACTGTAACTACAACTGTCCCCCTCGATAATTGCACAGCTTTACAGCAGCTAGATCCGGAGTGGCAGAAAAATGAACTTCACAATGTCCAATCACTGCCTGGATGGTTTGTATGCAGCGCGAGGAGTGTAAAATGCTTCGCAGGCTCATCAGGAGGGGCACAGTCCTCATCTCCTCTGTAATTAGCAGAATCTGCATGTTCCCTTTGCAGAAAGTGCTGCTCATTATAAAACGCTTGGAGAGGGTGGGAAAGACTTCCTGCAAGAAAAGAGAAGTTGGAAGGCAGCTGTTTGAATGCCTGGCGTCTCCGGCTCTGCCGACCGGCCTGGTCTGCGAGTAGAGTTCGGAAAGGGGCAGGAGCACATCTGGAGCTGCGGGTGCTCTCGCTGCACAACACACTCATTGATCCGGCAAAGGGGACTGTGTCACGGCCCAGGCTGTGTCACAGGATTGACCGGGGCGGATACGCTGCCGCTTCTGAAAGGGCCTGGAGATTAGCTGAGCATGGGAACGCCACATACAGCAAGCAAAATGACTTTGTTCTGTGTGAAATAGCTCAATCTCCTGAACTAGGAGGAATTAACGGATTGTAAAATTCTCTGTGTCCCTGTACCGTGGTAGATGTCTCCTAATTTCAACTTCAGAAGAAGATCTTTTCTGAGAGTTCTTCAGCCTCAACCAGCATTGAACTCACAGAGGAAGGGCAGCTCATGAGCAGAGGAAGGGCTGCAGCCAGTCGGGTCCCTGCTCTTTCACTGAATTTAGTAACTCAGAGTACTTCCCCAGCTGTTTCTGAGAACACCTTCATTTTTTTCCGTAGGAGGCAAAGAGATCTACTGCTTTCGAGTTGGGGTAGCTGAGTTCATGCAGTCCCTTAGGTAGGGCTGATGTTGGAAGCTTGTCTCTAACATGACCCAAAGGACTGTATGGGTGACCATGTTACGATCCTGCAAGAGTAGAACTAACTGGGATTATTTCTTCCCTTTGCTTTGCTGCCTGGCAAGCTGCTGTTTAAGCTGCTGATAATGCCTTTCTCTGCTTCCCCTTGGAGTTTGCCCGCTCTCAGTTGCTGCTTTATACTCTGTCGTCTCAAGTGAGTTTAAAGGTCCAGATCTCCAGTGGTTGAGATGGCCACCAAGGAGACTGGTGAAGCATAACATGATAGAATTGAGAACTGACATGAAAACCGCACGTAATCTCCATTAAAGGAGCATTGTTTGCGAAATCAGTCCCTTGTGGGTTCAGGCTTGATGTGCAAACCTGCTTTCTCCCTCCTCGTTTAAGGCTGGATGCACACTGTGCATGTGTGCCACTCGAGTAGGCAGCATCTTGCTCAGCCCCACGTGGGGCAGGAAGGAATGAGATAGGTAGAATAAAAGCAGTGCTACCTTATATTTAAAGCAATAGCAATGTAGGTCTTCTTAATCTATCCTGCCTCCTCCCTTTCCTGTGGGATGGACGAGGGAGTCCCAGTCATGCATGCTACAGGGCTACAGACACCCTTCGCTTCGCTATTTTCTAAGTTTGGAGCACTCTGTGATCTTTGCAGTCTTTTGTACTAATTTATTACCTACAAAAAAATCTCCTCAACAGTGGAGCAGAATGAGGTTATTTCTATGTATAAAATAAATGGCTTAAAGGTGTTCCCAATTATTTTTTAGGACAGGGTTCTTGATTTCGGGGTGGAACTGATCTTGCTTAAAGGGTAAGTTAACAGCATCCTCTGAAGCTGTTGGATATTTACTTGTTTTTTCTCCAGTAGAAACTGGGCAGCAGTGCGGTTGCTATGATGCTTCGGTTATTATATGAATAGCTGTATAAACATCTTTCTAATACTAGTCCTTCAGCCTTCCCATAATTAGAGTTTGGTTTAGAAGGACTGCGTATGGATTTTCATTCAGGGCTCTGCAAGCTCAGGTAATTAAGGTCACTCTACACCAATTTGAGAAGCCTGAGTATTAGGAACAATTTTGGTTGGCGCGTCGATACAGCTCACGAGGGATTTGGAACATTTGAGAAATGTTTTCATGTAATTGGCAGTTTTTGAGAGTTTCGTGAAATCTTTCCAGGGCTCAAGACACATCTCTAAAGTCCTGCACAGCCCACAGTGGGCTGCAGTACCTTAAAACGGCCAACCTTATCAACATGCATTTTAGTGATGGAAATGATTATATCAATAATGGTATATAGCGCTCGCTTGCTGTGTCGACAAAATCAATAGGATCTTGGTGGTTACAACGGTTGAGAGGAGACACTGCTGAGAGGAGACTTCTGCTCTTGGATCCTTCTGGGTTTTGCTGCCGGTTCTGTATAGCTTCGTTGGAAGTGGGTCAGCTTCTGGCCACATGGAAGCTGACAGCAGTGATTTGCTAAATTTTGTCTCCAGCGTCCATTGGAGCAGGATTTTACTCAAGGTCCTGAAGAGCTGAGGGATCTAAGAAAAACCTTCAGGCTGGTCATAAGGCCTAGAAACACAGGTTTCTATTTTACAAAGTAAAATGAAGGTGATTAACTGGAGTCTCTTATTGCTTTCAGTCGGATGGCCTGGTTTCTTTTTGTAAAATGCCTGGCTCTCTTTTAAGTATAGCATTGGAAAATGAAGTTCACACTTTCTTTGTGATGTTCGTGGGATTGCGCTAGTTAAATGTGTGGAGAGTGTAGGCTTTAATGTGAGGCAGAAGCTATTGAGCTTTGCTGTCCCCCCTAAAAGGACAGGGAAAAATTGTCTGTGTCCTGATGCTCGCTTGATCCCTCATATTGTGTTTGTTGCTTTCTATGGCCTGGGCACAAGCACAAACTAAACATTTTTGAAATCTCTAGTAAGGGCAGGATACAGCAGCTGATGGTGAAGGTGCTGCAGTAGGTTTCTTTCCATGCTTTGTGGTTGCAGAACTGCTTTCTTGGTATCCCAGGTATCTTACAGAGTTAATATGTGAAAGAAAACTAGAAACTAGAGAGAGAGAAGGTGGAAATTTCCTAGTGAGTTTTGTTGTTCACGTTGGGATGATGTGAAAAAACCCAATTTCTAGATCAGCGCTTTCTTTCTAATAGAGCACCCAAAATCTCTAGCTACTTCTGGAAACTCCGACCAGATCGATGCAGCAGCAGTAGAGTACAGGCATGGCGCTGCCGTCGGATTTCATGAAAAGCTGCCATGCAGTGCGTGTTTGGATCTTGCTCATCCATAGTCTCAGTGCATCAGATGGACCAAATCTGAGGGAATTTCATAACAGAGTTGTCCATTACTGCATATCTCAAAGGGAGGCAGCTGGCAAAAATCACCATCTGGCTGAATACTCCTTCCCCGTGAACACGCGTCCTCTAGTGCTTTACGTAGTCAATCACTCATTTTAGATGCTGATGTGGTTTTTCTCTCTCTGATTCCTTGATTTCGCAGTTTTTGTCTGTCCCGTCGCTTCCGCAGCGGGTGTATCCCCACACAGTAACAAGCCAGGAAGATTTTCAAAGAGGAAGAGATAATGTGGTCAGAAATCCTACGCCTTGTCAAGAGGGCAAATGTGGTCGGAAGTCCTACGCGTTGGCAAGAGGGCAGATGCAATACCTGCAACCGCTTGCGTTCTCTTTAAATGTCACTTTTAAATTGGCGTCTCTTTAAAATGACAGTTTTCCTTTCTGTATGTGTTCGAGGATGCTCTCGCCATCTGTCTAGATGCATGTTTGATGGGGGCAGTGTACAAAACCGAACAGAATTTGCTGGCAGTAGAAATGCAGACTGTAGAAATGTAAAATAGTCCCTAACTTCAAAGCTGGAACAAAGACAGGAGAAAATTATACCTTCTTGAAACTGTACTTGTCAAAGTTAAATGACGTGCTCTTCAGTTACAGGGCAAACACTTGCCTAGTTAGAATATAGAAATAAGGGTAAATTTTTCACCTCGACCCAACAGTTGATGATTATTTGGGGGGTTTAAATAGCATGTGTTATTGGATAATTTTGGTGTTAATAAGGACTGGCTGTTCAGTGATCACAACTGAAATCTGGAAGACTTACAGCTGCCTTTGCTTCATTTATTACTTTTTTTCCTGTAACGCTAGCTCATATGGTGTAAGATAATTAAGTTCTTCTAGGGGACGCAAATTATGCTGCACTTTGTAGCACTTGATTTTTTTTTTTTTTTTTTTTCCTGCTAATGATGTATTAAACCTCTGCTTGGGAGAAGTTGAAAAGTTAATTCTTCTGTTGTTAAAGGTGTTTTTTTGATACGCTTACTGTTTTTTATTCCAGGCTACTTCCCCTCAGACAGGCATCTCTTCAGGCTGAAATTAATTTTGATGGAAGAAAACTGATGACACGGTCTTTCTCCACCTTAGTCTCTGAGGGCTGGATGTTTGTTTTCATTTCAGTATTAAGTAGGAGTCACTGGTGGATTAACTATCTAGGACGCTCTTTCTCAAAAGAGGCTTCTAGACTAGTAATGCCAGAAAGTGCTTATTAAAGAAAATGAGAAACTGAAGGAGCGAACATCCTAAAATTGCTAATTGCCTTTTGCGGCTTCTTCGCTTACCAGTCGCATGCATTTCTGACATAAAATTGCAGTCTTCTCTTCAGTGCAGCTCCCTTGCAAAAAGCCTCTGAAGTCCTGATAAACATGGGCCTGTACCTTTAAAAGGGAACAAAAAGACTGTGTGCACGATCAGACAAGACTTATATTTCAGTTAAAGAAGGAACCGCGATACTGTTTCGCTTTGATACAATGGGAAGCCCAGTTTATTGTATAGCAGATATAGAGATGGCCAATATAGGCTAGCGTTAATTTTAAGAGCCTCCAGGGAGGAAATGCTGGTTTAGTGGACTGGTTATCAGGAGTCCATCAGTTGCTAAGAACTTGCTAATTCGGGAGGAACTTTATTTCATATGTGCACCTCTGTTTTTGTGGTGGCCAGATGGCTTTGCATGAGCTTCCACGCGGTGTTGAGACTTCAGGTTTGTAATCTATCTCAGAGAGATGCTGTGAAAAGACAAATTGCTTCTCAAATTGGCAGATTTAAAAACAAAAAGATTAGGTTTATTTTGAATCTCTTCTAAACTACTCTTTGCTTTTAGTGGTCCCTGTATTGCAGTGATGTAACACAGTGTAAACTACGTGTGCAAGAAGCCTAGAAACAACCAGCATGAAGAGCAAAATGTAACCTAGAGAAGTAAGGTGAATTTTAGATACAAGTTTTCCTGTGAGATGATATGAAAAGATATTCAATCTGTTATAATGCAGGGATTTCTAAGGCCTGCTCTCCCATTGAAGCAGGGCTGCTCCGGAACCCCCAGCTCAAGAGCTGGGGATGCTGGAAAACCAGCAGAAGAGCTGACCCAGCTGAGTGTGGTTCTGGCTTCTGCTTCAAGATAACTTCTGTTTTCTTTCACCCTCTGGTATCAAACAGAGGCCAGAAACCACAAAATCACTTAAGATGGACCTTGACAGCTCTCCTATATCCCGCACAAGTGGGATAATTGTAGGGTACAAGTCATGCGTGCAATGTTTGCCCTGTGTTCAACTTGCTCAGCCATGACTGTATTCTTTGTTCTTCTGGATCCCAAATAGTGGTGGTGCTTACAGGGAGGCTTGGGGCAGAACTGCATGTGAACGTGTGCAATGGCACTGTCGTGGACCTGCAGGAAAATGGTGCTAGAAATCTGAAGTGTCCTCAGTACTTTGGGTGCCTTCGGGAGTTTGGGGAAAACCAGTACTTAGGTGCCTCAGTTCTGCCTGGGTGGCGCTTTGAGAGCGTTAAGTGCTCCTTTGGATTTTGCTCCGTGTTCTTTTGCATCTTTAGTTTGGACACGTACCTATACGGAGTCTGGAGGAGAGCTTGTTCTCCAGTGAATACATAAATGGACAGAGCTGCACTTCGTTAAATAGAAGTAATAGATGCCTGGCTTGGCATCTAAGTGAAAATCCTGCAGGCTGGGCTGGAGAAGCTGCTTTACTGACCTGGCTTTTGGGTGAGCTGCAGATCTGTGCCAGAAAGAGTCTGTTCTTCAGCTTGTGGTTACCTGTATTGGAGGAGACTGTCTGTAGTCTTCAATGTAGCGCAGCTGATACATCCTTGTAGCCCAGCATGGGCACCAGGTTATCTGTTCTTGCCATCTAATGCTTGTCTCACCTGTTTGTATTTCCTACTCATGGCTCTAGCAGTGTCTTTAAAAATTTCATTGATTTTTTTTAGGTGACTTATTTCCAGCTAATAGCTGAGTCACTAGCTGCCATGCTACAGCCAGGATTTCAAGGGGAGAGGAGGCTTTTTGCTGAAACTTTCATGTTTGAATTACGGTTTTTGGCAACACAGTTAATCTTTTGAGTTTATTCTGCCGTGGTTTGTTTTGTTCCAGCTGTTCAGGTGCCTTATTAAAGCAGAGCGAGAGCATAAGTCAAAACCTTTCTAGTCTCAAAGAGCAAAAGTGGCCTTAATGAGGCTTAACAAGGAAGGGAACATAGTGATGAGCAGTATTTAAACTTATTTTTAACCTGTAGCCCACTCAGGACTTGCAGCAGGTATCTCTGGCTCTGGAGGTTCAGGGTCACCTGTGTTGTGAAACTGAGTATGTGGCCTGTCTAAAACAGATGTTATAGGTGAGGTTTGTCACTCACAAGGCCCTAATGAAGGGGAGGAGGATCGGAGGGTTGCTACCCCACTGAGGTCCAAGCCTCTTGAATTTGGGGTGGTGTTGACAAGTCTAGGAACAGATAAGACCAACTTGGAGGAAAGGATTCCCAGTAGTTGGGATGGACTGAGCAGAGTTTGCTCATAAAGAGCTGGTTAGCCCCCATCATGGCTTGCTGTAGGGTTGGGATGGGTTGTGCTAAATCTGTGTTGTTTCTACCAGAGCCTGTGAAGGAAGGGGGAGCAGGCATCGGAGGTGAGAGGGTGCCGTGCTGAGGGCAGAGGACACGATGATGGGAAACAGCAAAATGCCATCCAGACCTGGCCTTCTGCCACATGCAGGTCAGGGTAGTTAATTTTGAATGAGACCAAGAAACCTCTGACAGCTTGGTGTCTTAACAAGCTCAGGTGAGGCATACATGCAGCCTTGAGAGTTAGAATTTCTAGTTGTTACAGCAGCAAAAGGTTAGGTTCGTTTAGATGTGGATACCTAGAATGAAGGCACATCTCCAGTCTGCTTTTCCTAGCATGTCTTTTTAATTGGGTGTTTTTAATAGAACATTGTCCACTTGAAGATCTCCTGTCTGAATTGTGTAGAGGGGCCTGTATCACAAACCAGCGCTCTAAAAACAGTTGGATTCAGAAATACAACGTCACAGTTTTGCCTTGGAAATCTGATTTGAAAAAGGTAGAAATTACAGATGTCCCCCATTTCCTCCCCGACCGGACCTTGTCCTCAGCATTGCAATGCCAAATACTTCTGTACGTGCGTATGTTCCAGCGTTGACAGCAACACCCATGGCAACTGGGAAGTGTTTCATGAAGGAGAGTTTACTCAACCTGATGCGAGCAGCCTGGCAAAAGGACTTTATATCCGGTGACACATGTTGTACACAACCCCCTTCCCAAATCCCCTTTTAGTCTTCAGTGTTTGAGCACCTGAGGAAAATCTCTCTGTCAAGCAACATTAGCAAGAGCGGAATTAAATCTTAGAGGATTTAGCCGAGCAGCTTTGGCTACAGAATAAATCAAGAAATACCCTGCTCCTTAAAGATCCAGGTGGATCTTCAGGATGACTCATGAATGGTGGTCATTGGACAACTGTTTTCGCTTTGGCCAAGGGCCTCTCTACCTTTGCAGTTTGCTCTTAGTTGGGATGCTGCATTCCCGCATTAGAGTTGTGCTCTCTATGGTAACTTCCCCATGTCCTGGTATTGTGGTAGGCAGTTATTGTGAAACTTCAGGTAGATCCCTTTATCTGCTGTGACTATATAAACTGATATTTTGAAATACATGCTTTTTTATTTCAGGAGGTCCACAAAATGGAAAATTTGGAGAGGGAGGAGATATTGTTCATGAGTTGGTGTAATGTAGTGTAGCCTGAGAATAACGCTTGTTGGTAAATGAGCAGTGGAGCAAGCTGTCTGGCCAGTAACCTCTGTAGGAAGACACTTTTAAATGGTGGAAGTAATAAATAATCTGATCTATTCCTCCTAGATCAGAGGTTTAGGCTCTGTTTCTCTGTAGAACCCTCTGTAAGGAAGGGCTGAGAGATAAAATAGGGAGAGGGTTTGTCATTGTCTCGCAAACCTTGCAATCTTTAACTCTGTGGCGGCTATCGTGCTCCTACAAGCAGTTTGAAGGATTTCTTTGACTTATTGGTGCTCCCCCAGACAGTTTGAGATCCTTCAGATGGTTACGCAGAGAAGCAGTAATGTGAAGGTAACCATGCCTGTGGTATCCTCTTGCTTCCCTAATAAAATGGCTTTTGCCTTTTCAGTAACAGTATCCTGTACTAGCGATCAATTAAAACAGAAGTCTCGGGGTTGGCTACAGTGAAGTTATTATTTTACCAAGCACTGATTCTTCATCCCACACTCTCTTGGCAGCAGCGCCCGCTGTGTGGTACCAGCCTTGCAGCTACTTGGCCAGGAGTTGCCAAGCTTTGACATTGAACCTCGTGTAGCTAAACCACTGCAACGTGCTACACTGCAAACCCTGTGTATTTGGGGGAGAATAAGTGCTCTGGCAAGCAGTCTGCAGCCTCAGATTAGTTAGGGGAGATGAATCAGCTCAAACTTCTTCCCCTTTATTAGTGGTACTTGAAGAAAAGCATAAGAGAGGATGCAGCTGAGCATCCTTTCCCCTGCACGCGTTAAAACTGCTAAATCCTGCTTCTAGGCAGGAGTCTACAGGCAGGAAGATGGTGATGCTCAGAAAATTAAGGAGAGAAATGAGTTCTGAACTGAGCCTTCACAATGCTGCCTTGTACTTCTCTGACCTCTGTTTGGGAAATGGCTCTCTGGGGCCCTGCGGCAGTGGAAAACTCATCAGAAAAACCAAAACGAGTCCCAGCGGCAGCATGAGGTCCTGCTCTATGTTCAATTCCCCTATCTTTGCAACCCAGCTAGAAAGAAGGTTCTGCCTCCTCTCACCTTCTCTCTTTGCTGCCAAGGCAGAGCTCTCCCACCAGCCAGGAGATGCTCTGGTGAGCAGTGTCATGAGGTTGGGATCTGCTGGTAGGGGATGAGGAGCATATCCTGCCCCTGAGTAAAGGAAGGGGGGCAACTGGACGTTGCTATAGCTGTTCTGAATGATCGTGAGGAACGTGACTCCAAGTCCTTCAACCTTTTATGGCCTTGCTCTAAATTAGCGTCGTGGTTTTAATGTGGTGCCACAGTGCCTGGATATCATCACAGACAAGAAGAGCTGGCTCTGTCCTGAGAAGGTTACACTTCCTGCTGTGATGTTTGCTGTCTCTAATTAATCCTAATCAAGCCTTGCTGTGAATTCTGGTAGACAGATTTGGACTTGAAGGTTGTGATAAAGAGAGAAGCCAGAGGCTAGGAAGAGGCTCTCCCTGCTAACACCACTGCTGGGGGGTCTGACCTTGGGAACGTCTCACCTTTCTGCCTCCGTTTTCCCATGCGCGCAAGGGGGAGAATGCTTGGCTGTCCTGGACGTGCCGGGGAGCGTGTTTTACTCTCCTCTGCAATCCTCCTGTGACCGGCGGCATGGAAGGGAAAAGGAACATTGTGTTCAGATAAGACGGCACCTTTCCCCATCTAGCAGATGTTAGTCTGAACATCCCACTGGATTGCATAATTACAGAGTTGAATGTGGAGCCGAACGGCTGCAGTGTTTTCCGCTATTGGATGTCAGCTATTGTGTGCGCCTCTTGATTAGATTTTTGTTTTGCTTTTTTGTCAGATGTGTCACACGGTTCGGGCTAAGCTCTCTAAAACTGTCCTTTCCCCCCCCCCCCCCACATGCAGCTGATCTGAAACAAGAAAACAAATCAGTTCTTTTTAAATTTCATTTCGCTGGTCTTGTCCTGCTCATTCCGAGCTGTAATTGGGCTTCCCTGCTGTAAGCGCTTTTCTGGTTAGTTGTCAAGGAAACGTTTTAACGTGGTATGTCCTAGCTCAGCAATCTGCCTCCCGCGAGAGGGGCTGCACCGAGGAAGCCGAGCGGCACACCTGTGGTCCGAGGGAGGAAGGCTCGGAGAGGAATGCGTTAACTCCCGTCCTGCATCTTCAGTTTGTGCCCTGCCTCCTGATCTGGTATAAACATATTATTTCTGAGGCAGAAAGAGTTTCTGCATAAAAACTTAAATAGCCTGGTAAGCGCCGTTATTGCAGAATCACCTGGTTTGCAGCAGTTCCTTGCAATGGTGATAGTCCTTGAGCTGGACGCTTTGCTCACACAGTTGGGCTGTGCAACACTGTAAATTGATTGATCGCTGAGAAAGTGCTTGAGTGCGAGAGACCTTGGGTTTGGGTTCAAAACCCTCAAGCAGAAACCTCACAGGGTTGGCAGAAGCAGGTCTGGATGGGGTCTCTGTGCTAGCTCGTGGCAAGCTTGGGAGGATTCCTGCAGCCGTCCCGTCTCAGGTTAATTGAGAAGTTCATATATAGAAACTGGGCGGGGTGTAAGGGCGGGAGAGCACTGTGTCCCTGCTATCGAGTATATATCACGGCAGTGCCCCAAGGCCCGTCCTACCTAACCGGTACATTAAGCTCCCTCCCTTAATTTGTACAAGCCATGCCGTTCCTTTCCTTAACGAGTTTATGCTCAAATAAACAAGACAAAGGGCATGGGAAAAGAACGCAGCGCACACAGGCGGTGCGGCAGAGGCTGGCGTGTGAATGTCATCTTCGTCGCGCAAACTGGAGGTGGTTCTTGTGTGCTCAAAGTGGCAGAACGATGCGTTGGGCTCCTGTGGGAGGCAAGTAGGAGCTGAGGACAGGGAGCAGAGCAGGGCGCACCAGGCTCTGGTTGTCGAGGTGGGATTAAATGGGATGGGGATCTTTCCCTTCTTATCTCTGGCTACTCCCAAGTCCCATCTGAATGCAGCCAAATGCCAGCAATTCTATCTTCCTGCAATAACCGTTGAATTTCAGATGGTGTCTAAACTGTCCTAAAGAGCATGGAATTACCTGCACTGCAAGCATACTGGAGCCGGGTCTTTCCTGCCCCTCATCGTGCTTACCCATAGCGATGGAGGGGGCCTTGCCTGAACACAGGGCTATGCTGGTGTAACAAGTGGATCACGAGAAAGCTTAGGCTGTTTTTTTGTTAAACCAGCACAAGTTTTGTGTAGATGACCCCCAAATCATTCATTCAGTCTGAAAATGCTCCAGGGGAAAACGGATTCATTTTGGTATCAAAAGCTTGTGTTGCTCTTCAAAAGCTCTTGCTTCTATAGACTCTAGTTAACATGCAGAATTTATTTCAGATTGCTTTATTTCCTTATTATTTCTGCAAGCTCTCGAATGGCAGAAGCAGCTGGCAGTGCCCAGGGTGAAGAACAGTCAGCTACAGCTCTTTCTGCAGAGAGATGCTGCATTTAAAAACAAACAAACAAAAAAACCCACCGTCCTTGTATTTAGGATTGTGTCTTGGTTGACGTTTCTCATCCTAATCAAGCTGTGTGGTTTTACGGGAAGAAATTCTGTTTAATAATCGGAAGTAGGTCATCCCGGATGCCTGGGAAGGGCAGGTGGTAAATAGCTACCTTCTCGGGGAGGTTGTTCCGGAGTCCGGGTTCTGCTCCCTGTTGTTTGTCCTTCTAATTATTGCCCTGGCCTGTCTGATCCTGTGTGCTGCTTGTTGGGAACTGAAGCCACACGTTTCGAGTGCAAGAAGAGATTCGGAGGTTGCCGTTTCCCTGGCCAGCTTCCCTGTTGGTATGCCCCAATGGCCGCGTTGGCTCCTCCGGAAGCCCCATCTGGCTGGGTCTGCTAGTTCAGATGCGGCTGCTCAGCTGAGACGTGTTTTCTGGCATCTTCTCCGAATTGCTTTCCCCCCACCTCCCTTAATTTCTTTTTATTATCAGTCCCTTACAGAACATAACAGCTGTCTCTTTTGATGGATGTGTTTCATTTCCAGCCTTTCTCCCCGTATTTCTCCTGCAACACATCTGCTACACGTGTATAGCCTTTGCCTTTTATAGCTTGTGCCTTAGCGCTCTCCTCTTTCTTAATGCTTTTGAACATAATGCATCGACCAGACAGCGTTTAGAGCTGTCTGATTGAACAATAAATCGTAGTATCCCGGTTGAAGTCTTCACCTCCTTTTTTTGCCTAAATGGGTTAGGGAACATAGGTGGCTACTCAGGTGTGTCGTGTCGTCTTGATCAAACAAGTGTAAAATTAGGTCCAGACCTCCTTCAGTGTGTGTGTGCGCGCGAATTGTTAGATTTTCACAGCTTTCTAGCAGGTTGCAGTGGCTTAATATTAAATGTGTGGGTTGCAAAGGTTGCTGTCGTGCCAGTAGCTTAAAAACAAACAAATAACCCCCCCCAGCAACAAACACAAATTGGCCCGGTGCTTTGAGAGCTCGACTCTGAAAACTAGCTACGTCTGATTGCAATTGCTACCGCCCCGATGGATGGTTAGTGGCAAATTGCAAAAGGTCTTTACTGCGTTGCGTTTTTGGAGGGGTCATGTTGGTACAGCTTCCAGCTGAAGAGCTTACATGATGTTTATATGCTAATGTATTTTTAGTTGCAGTCACACTATATATCTCCTGGTGAACACTTAATAAGTGAAGCTTTTATTAATGATGCAGCAATTCTGCATCTGAGATTGGTTAAAGGAGTCCAGATAAATCTGCCAGCTATACAGATTTGCTTTGACTGCTTCTCCACAGCATGACGAAGCATTTAATATGTCATAGTTGTGTTTTTTTTATACATGCACACACTCACACACAAGCACACATCTTACAAAGACGACCTCTTTATTTAGTCTTACATAAGACTTCTGCTGGATGTGTGTTAGCTTTCTTAAGAAATCCCTTCTCAGTAGATAGAAACCTCTTATGGCTTTTCCAAGTTTACAAGGAAGGCTTTTTGCTCATCAGCTTTTTGGCTGTTTTTGAGAGATCCAAGCAGCTTTTTTTTTTTTCCTTGACTAGATTTTTAGATTTATTTTTTGCGCATAGTGAAGCTTGAAACCCATGTTTCAAAGCCGTGGACAGCAAGGACAACATCTTCTGGTTTTCAAGATATTTGTTTTCAAGCCCAAAGGATCGATGATTTTTGAACTTCTTAACTTCTGACACCACTTGCACATTGCTGATGACAGCATCTAGGGAGGCTGTGGGCTGGAGAAGCCAAGCAAGCTGCTCTGCCCCCAGCCCTGCGCCGTTCTGCAGGGGTGCTGAGACAAGTGGCTTTCCACTTAGCACTTTTTCTAACCTCATGCATAGTCCCTGCTTCTGCCATATAAAAGATTATGATGACATCTTAAACTCTCTTCAGAAAAGAAGTACCAAAAAAATCACCTGTCTATGAAAATTTCATGCACGTTCCAAACCTATGATTTCAAATTTGCTAATGAGACTGAGGAAGCTGGTGGAGATTAGGGTTTTCTTAGCAAGTGCAAGCCCTCCTGCCCGTGTGTTTTGTGCCTTGCTTGTTGGCAGTGGAAATTTTTATGTGGCCATGTATGCGCAAATGGGGGGGGGGGTCTAAAAAAGTATGAACGTCAATTTGTTGACGCAATATATTGCATAAGAGGAGAAATGGGTTATCTAATCTTGTGTAGGTTTGTGCTCCTCTGGAGTGATAGAGCTAAAACCAGAAACCAAACTCAAGAATCCTTGTCTGTGTTGGACGGTAAATGCGCAAAGGGTTTCTGGAAATAAGTTCATCCTTGTCCTGCAGCGTGTAAACATTGTGGTGGGGGATGGATGAGCCAGTTGTGGTTGTGAACAAAAAGGCATATGAAAAAATAGATGTGAAATCGGAGATGAGAATTGCTGAATGTTACAACTGAAGCGTTCATTTCTGAGGCTGTGGAGGAGCCTGAGCGTTGGGGTAGGGTAGAATAAAAGTGGTGCACAGGTGAGAAGAGGAACTGAAGGCAGCAGGTCAAGCGTGCATGAGAGGCACTACAAAACCCAGGAACGAGATGCAGGCGAGGGCAGAGAGCTGGGGTTTCATCCCAGGGTTCTTCTGGAGCCGTTTGCCACGTTTCTGAATATGCCATTACTAAGCTGTACCCAATCGGATAAGAATCATTTCGATTAGCTCATTAAGTATTGAAACTTCCCATAGGAGAACTCCGATTCACCCGTAAACCCAAGCATTGTCTCTCGTGGCTGTATAACCCCTGAAGCTGGAGTTAAATCAGGTTTCACAAGACCATCTGTCAGCTTGTTTGAGATGAGCACAGCCAAACGCTGCACGCTGAGGAGCCAATGGAGTATTTTTACTTTTTGCCTAGTCAAGTTGATTTCATAAAGCAGGTTTTTGGAGGGGTTTTGCTGGCGATGCTGCTGTCCACCCTAAAACATCATTTCTCCTGAAGATCTGCAGTTCCTCGCCTTAGGTACCTTTCCTGTGAGCAGGCAGTCGGTGTTGATTCCATGTTTGGTACATGTACGACAGCAGACACTTAAAAGCTGGGAATGAAAGCGGCTTGAGGTAATTATCAGAAAATTAAAGATAATCTCCTGCTCTGGAATTGTGACAAAGTGCAGAAAAGAGATTAGTGCAACTTGTCGGGAATACAGGGCAGTAAGATAGCGACGTCAGCCGCTGGCTGCCCGTAGTCAGCAAGGTAAGTGTAGCCTCTCTGGCCTGGAGTCATCTTGGCCACGTTGCGTTCCCAGTGATTCCCAGTGCTAAACCCAGAGCAGAATTTGTCCCTTTGGGTTCCTCTGTGTTCGTGGAGTCACTGCTCCAGATCGTGCTCTGAAAAGACTCAATTAGCCAAATGCTCACTCGGTGCCATGGCTCCTGCTCCTGCTGCCCCGGCCATTGCCAGGTTTTTTTGTTGAACAATCATAAAATTATGTTGTCCTATGCCAGAGAACTAATTTTTCAGTGCAAAACTGAGTGTGTGTGTTCATCGGATATGATGTTTGAGCTATTGGTGGCCGCATAGCAGCAATACAGTGTTCTCTGATCTGAATGGTGGTACAGTCCCAACGAGTTTGAATTACAGAGTTTCATATCATCAAATAAGCAATGTACCTGCCCATATAGATGGTAGACCCTGTGCTGACAAATCTGCAATCTAAATTGGTGACAGAGGGAAACTATTCTGTGCCCTAGAGGGGTTCCCTCTCATCTCCCCTCCTGTTCTCGTGTTCAAAATGGGATTGTGCGATGCAGCTTGTATGGAGGGAACAGGATCTCGGACCATTGCCACAGTGCCTGATGCTAAACTTCGGCACTAAAAGCAAAGATGGTATGATTTAAAACAAAACAACTGAAGGAGGGGAAGAAAAGCCCCAGGTGAGTCTTTCAGGGCTGCTCTGGCTTCCCAAGTGCACGCGAAGCTGTCGGGCTGAGTGCGGGCCATACGGCAGACAGCTAAAATGTCACATAGATGAGACTCGTTCTGCAGCTGATGGTTTGGTGGTGGAGTGGTCCCCACTTTGCCATCGTAGAAGGCCGGATCAGCACGTTTCTGTTCTCAGTGCTCTGTAACTGAGGTTGAGCCACTGAGATCATTTCGTTGCTTCTTATCGAGAGCAATTTCATCTCCCCTGTGACCACCAAGGAGGTTTTGCTTGCCAGTCTCAAATGAGTTTCCTGAAAAATAACTAAATCACGTGCTCTCCTAGAGGTGTTGTCATCTGCGTCATACTGTGCTCCCGTTGTGCGCAAGCTCTTGTTCAGACTCCTTTTTAAACAAATCCCAAAGCATCACTGCTCGTAGTTTAAGAGGATGGGTGGTTGCCCCAGTTAAACTGTTGTAATTCCTCCTTCGCCAAACGGGGGAGATGCTGAGGGGGTGGCAAGTTGGGCTGGTTCCTCTGGGGGTTTCCTTGCTCTCCATCCTGAAGAGCTGGACATCTCCCACTCTGCCTGCAGAGAGACCCCACCACAGCTTGAATGTAGGTATTCCTCAGTTATCCGAGGGCGATTTGTGCACCGGCAGGTGGTTGTGTAATCTGCCCTTTACTCTTAAGTGGGGGAAAAGGCAAGGGCTTGAAAAAGGCTCTGTTTTTCACAGCAAAACTCTCAAGTTGTCCTGCTCACTGATCTCTTGTGAAATGAAATCCCTTCTGAAGGATTAAGGGTTGTTTAATGGTCTCCATCTCCTACGCTTCTAGGAGTGCTTCATAACAGATAAGGGAATGTCAGACTCATACCTGGAAATGGGTGGCCTTAAATCTAGCATTTCTGTTTGGATTTTCTGAAAGTTGGTTTCTCTCTTCATGAGTTGGCTCTGAATACGGAGCTTCTGAAGGTGAAATTGTTTGGGTGAACCCCATAACTTCAGACTCCTGCATTAGTGAAACTGAAAACTGAGCAAAAGCAGCTGCTTTAAAGGCCTTTCTGCTTATTTGAATTAGGCTGTTCTCTGAATTTTTTTTTTTTTTTTTTTAATCTCATGTCCCTATTTTTACCGATGTTCTCTCCTTCTCTCCTCAGGTCAGGCACTGAAGAAGACAGCCATCACTGAGGTGAGATGTGTAAAGCTGGTCTTAGAAATCCCATGCTGAGAGATGAGAACACAGAGCTCTAGGAAACGCTTCAGTATGACTTTTTGAACGAAGCTGGATTTTAAAATACACTTAACACTACTGAAAACTTGATATCAGTTGCTTGGGAGAATGAAAATTAGTGGCAGGTCTCCAGAGTCTTTGTCTTGGTGTGATCACATCCAGGAAGGGGATGTGAAGGGATTTTGCCCACCGTATGGCCAGTTTTAGCCGAGTACATACACATCCACGATGTCTGTATGTAAATGGTTGGATCTGGCCAAGTGCACTGTCTCCAGTTATCTTCAGGTAATGGTGTGGAAGAGGTGTACAGTCTGTAGCAGAGAGCTGATGGTCATCTCCAGTGTTCTGTGTTGGGTCTCACCTGCTCCTGGGAGCGAGTCGAGGTGGCTGTAATTTGTGAAGCCCTAAAACAGGGGGGCATCTCTGGGGAGTGCTCTTCTCTCACACATTATCCAGGTCGCAGGTTGCTGAATCACTGTTACCTTCTGGAGCAAAACTCTTTGCAGTTGGCAGCAGGGAATCTAGTAGGTGGATCTGTGCCTGAAAGCTGCTGCCTGAAGCCCACACTCATGGCTTAGGGCACCATGTTTGAGTGATTTTTGTTTGATCTAATTTTCTGACTTATCCCTTTATATTACTCACCTGGGATGATGAGTATTTCTATACATGAATAACAAAATCTTTCCATAAAACTGCCAGGAATGTGACACTTGAACCTTTTTACCTCCCCAGGAATGTGCATAGTTAGAAAACTCAAAACTTCTGTAAAAGCTAATTGCTTTCTTCAGTGCACAAGTAGCCCAACCTTTTCTTGCCCTGGAAACACAGTTACAGTTAGAGCAAGGGACTGCGGAATGGACTTTTGTTACTGCTTTTCATGTGATGGCAATTTGTTTAACCAATACCTGTGTCTATTAATCACTTTACGAGAGGTGGTTGAGCCACATGGAGAGGCAGGGCTGTACAGCTTGAGTTTGCCTGTAATAGGATACAGCCTGTTAGTTAGAAGGTGCAAGGAAAGGATAAACTATACTGCTAGTCACGACTGCTTGGAGAAAGAGTACTTGGAAGCAAGCTCGGCTATGCTAAATAAATGTTTAAAACGGAGCAAGAAGTAAGGTTTTTGAAGGAAAAATCAGACAGGCTCTTAGTTCCAGAAGTTCAAGCAGCTTGACCAGAAATAGCTGCAAGCTCTTGATTAAAAACTAAAGCACAAAGAACTTCTGTAGCCTGAACAAAATTATATATTGTCTGCTCCAGACATCAGTTCTGAGAGATGGCTCTGCACGGCACTTGAGAGAGCCGGTGATATAATATCATCACTTGGGAAATGACCTTGGATCTCTCTGCACACTGCTTAAAGGAACATCCAAAGCCTGGCTGCTCGTTTACGTAACAAAACCCCAAGTGTAGTTGGTGGTTCATCAACATGTTCAGCGAACTGCTGCGCTTAACAATCTGCTGGGCTCGTGAAGAGCTGGGGAGCCCATGAAACTGCCCCACAGCAGAGTTCTGCCCTACGCTTGGGGTTGCAGAAGGAGCTCTATCAAACTTTGCCATACATGATTGACTTGGTTTGTAAAAGGGTACATTCACAATCTGCTTGCTCCTGGATCAGCAGCAAAGGCCTGGAACGACTTAGAAGGGGAAGAAATGGGTTAAGGAGTAGATTTGTTCCCTCTCTGAAGTGCTGGCAGTCCTATAGCATTTCTGCAAAATTTTGCAAAACTTCAGGAAGAGCTGTTATTGCAGTTCACCCTGTGTGGGCTTATTCTTTGAATTGTTATCGAATGAGATCTTGCTTAAATGGATTATCTCCATGTGAACACAGGAGTGGGGTTGTGTTATCCATGTTATCTGTCTCTTATTTCTCCAGTGAAGTGTGAGGTATTGCTGTGAAACCTGAGGGCATGGGATTTTCAAAAATAGACTTTTCCCTGTTTGATTTAATACATCACTATTTGGTTTCTCATTGATTACAAAGTTAAGCAGCCTGGGGATCTGGCACCTGGGAAACAAACCGATCTTTCCTGAGTTCAGTATCTTTGCTGAGGACTCTGCCCTTTTAGCACTGTGGGTGTCGGATGGAGAGATTGGGTATTCTCAAACTTGCTGTCTTGAAGGATGGGTGTATAATTCAAATAGCCTTGTTTAAAGCTTGCTGGTGCCAATTAGACCTGTTTGCACTCTGCGGCTTTTTACACAGTGATAGAAAGGGATCACTACATCCTTTATGACAGTGGTAGCATGGTCCTGCCTATGCCACTCTGCTTGTTCTTGTCAGCCAGGTCAGCTTTTCTTCTGAGTTTTAACCATGCTTTTTCGTTGCAGGGACCATCACTTCCGGGACAGCCTGGCCAAGGAAAGAAGATAGGTCATCGAGGAGTTGATGCTTCTGGTGAAACCACCTACAAAAAGGTCTGGTTTTGTGGTGTGGGGACCAGTAACTATGTAGGCAGCAGGCTGAGAAGAGAAGCTGGGTCTGGGGATTAGATATAGCACAGCTGAGCTTTCCTGGTTTAGTTTGTTAATAGCTACCAATCTGATTTAGATTTTATGCAGTACCCTTGTACCGTATAATCTTGCTGTTTGCAAACCTTCTGAAAGCCTGAATCCATCTATTCAGCAGCTGGTTGAACTTGTTTAGCAGTAGGTAGTGCCTGGGACAACCCTGTAAGAGTCACAGCATGACTGTACTGTAATGTAGGGAATATTATTGCAGTAATCTGCTGTGAAATGCTTGCTGACTGCTCTTTTATTTTGGCCAGACCACTTCGTCCACTCTGAAGGGGGCCATCCAGCTAGGGATTGGATATACTGTCGGCAATCTGAGCTCCAAGCCCGAGAGAGATGTCCTGATGCAGGACTTCTATGTGGTGGAGAGCATCTTTTTCCCAAGGTAGGGGACTGGGAAACAAAATGAAGGGAAGAGTTATTTCTTTTCCTCTCACTAATTTTTCAAGAGAGCTTCCATCTGTCTTTGGATCACAGCGATGGATGCTCTGAATATTATAAATATGCATCTATTTCATACAAACACAACAGTGGGAAGTGTTAGATTCTGCAGTTCACTGGTTTGCAAGGAAGTACAATGTGAGATGCGGTACTATATTCTTGGGTTTGTTAGCCTTATTAGGTGTTTTTCTTCCTACCTGTCTGCCTAGAATTTCTTTCTAGAAATTACACCTCGTTTGAGATGGAGGAAACTCATTCTGGCAGCTCTCTGACCATGTGGGTAAACAAAGCTCATAAAAGCTATATTCTGTGGGTAAATACCTTCAGCTTGCCAAGTGGCTATTCCTTGCACCCTTTGGAAATAGATTTTGGCAGATAAATTAATGCTTTATTTCCTTGTTGTCCTGCCGCAGAAAAAAAGATATTTTGTTCCTAATATGTCTTTTTTCAAGGCTCAATTTATCTTTAATATACAGCAGCCTTGATGTGAATGTACATATCTGGTAAATGTTAATATAGAGGCTGTCCTCACCTAGTGTCTGTTCTGTGCAGCGAAGGAAGTAACCTCACTCCAGCTCACCATTATGCAGACTTCAGATTCAAAACCTATGCACCAGTGGCTTTCCGATACTTCCGAGAACTCTTTGGGATTCGTCCAGATGATTATTTGGTATGAATATACTATTGGATTTCTGTCTTTCCTGCTTTATTTGAGTTGGTCTGGAGTAACAGTAAATCTGCCCCTAAATCAAGGCTGTCAGCTAATCTTGCTGAAAAAGGGACAGAGAAGAGTCAAGGAATCACTCTGATCCCAGCAAGGAGTGGGAACAGGCTGTGGCTTTAGAGCCTCTGCTCCCGTTTGGAGGAGTTCCAGTGACAGTCCCAGCAGGCACTGTCACCACTGAGCCAAAGTCTTCATTTCTGAAGAGGTAACTGCTAGCTTACACTGGAGGGAAAGGAAGTGATCTGCTGTAAGGGTGTGCAGTGGAAGTTATGTTACAGGGTTCCCTCTCTGTTGCTTGTGGTGACAATAACTTACTCTGTTTACAAGCAAAAGCAAAAGGAGCTTTGTTCTGCTGGGTGCAACCCTGTAATGTCCCCTGGGGCTCTGAGGACAAAGATGGGAATTTTTCCTTGTGTACTCACTCGAGAACTATGTGAATGTAGTTTAGTTAATCATCTTATGAAGACAGAATAAAATCCAGCCTGTTCTTGTGCTCAGAAGGCTCTTCAGAGCTAGAAAGGCTGTTTTTAACATAGCCAGTAGTACAGGCTGATGAGACTTGGGATACACCAGCGGTGAATTTGGTCCCTTGAATGTATGTGATGCCCTGCTCTTTAAAACAGGACATTTATTGAACTGGAGAAGGGAGCACAACAAGTAAGTGCGCAGGCACGCGTGCACACACCCCCCGCCCCCCACCCAGCCCTTTTCAATAGCCCTTTTTTCTGACTCCAGCTGTAGACAGGGGTAGTTGTGGCTGAAAACATACAAGTACAAACGAGTCCGTGCCGTTGCACGGCTTGACAATAACAGCATCCCATCTATGCCATCCGAGGTAATGTTGGCCGATTTGATGAGTGATTCAAAACTTGAGTGAGGCAAAGAGCCTGCCTCAGTTCCAAAGGTCACAGCTCTGATTTGTTGCTGCTTCCCCTGATTTTCTCTTGCCTGCCACAGCAGCAAATGCCTTTAATTATGCATGAGATAATTAACTTGATAAAGTCTTGGATCGTTAGTCTGTGCAGTGCTGAAAGCTGTTTTCAGTATGTAATGATGAGCATTTAATTTATTGCTCTGATTACGTCCGTTACACATCCAACCGCCTTCTCCCCGTCTTACCTCTTTGGTGGCACCTCCAACATAAAGCTGCCTTGAACCCACTTGACATTTGCAAAGGTTTTGGGGTTGGTACCTAGCTGCAAAGTGTTTTGCACTCGCGTGCATGCTTGTGCTTTCTTTCACTCTGCTGCTAGGCATATTCTCAGTTGAGGATCTGCTGTTTGCATACTAATGTCTAGAAATGTCCTTCCAGTTCAATTCCGAATACAAAACCCCTTGCTGTTCTTAGATAGTGCTGATTCCCGTCCTCTTGTTTGGGGACCTGGTCTGATACTTTTCACGTGTTCCTAGCAGTACTGAGGAGGTGAGATGTGACTATAAAACACATATCTAACAGGGCAGCTCAAGACTGAGAACAGCCAGTGCATTTTGTTCCCTCCAGCACAGTGCTATATGGTACCCTGAGCAGACTGTCATATCTCTTAAAATCCGAGCATTCTGTCTGTGCTTGTGGTAATGTGCTGAAAGAAGCCCAAATGTGATACACATGTACACGCACAATGGGAAAAGATAAGATGTCATTATTCAGCCTGAATGTTACTGAAAGCAGCAGATTAGCTTGATTCTGAGCAGCTGGGATGCTCTGAACTGTAATCTTGCTCTCTAATTGTAAATTGTCCATCAACTTTGCTGCTTAGACCTAACCCATAATGAAAATAATTCTCATTTAAGCATTGCTACCTCTTAATCTTGCAGGGAGACTGCATGCTGGGAAGGCTCAGAAGGACGTAGAACTTGGTATGCAATGAGCTGGGGCTAAAGACATAATCTTTTTTTTTTTCTTTTCCTCCCTAGTATTCATTATGTAACGAGCCTCTGATAGAGCTGTCGAACCCTGGTGCCAGCGGCTCCCTCTTCTATGTCACCAGCGACGATGAGTTCATCATAAAAACTGTGATGCACAAAGAAGCTGAATTCTTACAGAAACTCCTTCCTGGCTACTACATGGTGTGTATCACCCTGCACCTTGGGCCTGGCTTGGGTTTGTAGTGACAATGTTTCTGTACAAAGTATTGCACAGGGCATGTCACCCACCTGGGTTTCTTGTGGCCTGCCTGCCCTGCACCTTTGACAACATTAACAGTGTGTCATGAAGCCTGTCCCAGAAGCACAAACCCTGCCAATTATTTGCAAACTCCTTAGATAAATTTAAGGCAGATAATTGTGTCATAGCTCGTGGACATGTTCTGGCCTGAAAAAGGCTCCCCAGGTGTCTGTTTCGGAGGTCTTGAGATGACAAGTAGTAAATCAGAACCACAACCCCAGTGCCTAGAAAGGTGTATAAACCAGCAACTGTCTCTCTGCATAACTATATCAAAGGGTCCAGTTCTATAGATGAAGGCGTTGAAATTTAGTTGGGGCCACCCAGAGATTTTTTTGCCCTAGAGATGTGGAAGTAAAGGTTGTATTTATGGCAGGTGATGTTAAGGCTGCCCCGTCTGTGTGTGTTGCAGTGCATCCGATTTATGTGTTTGCACGCTGTTTTTTCCGAAGATACCTCTCTCGCTCAATGTGCGCTGGGTAAAATTTTCCGAAGTTAGCCAGGGACTTGCGTGACCGTATATAACTGACAGACAGTCGCTTGCTTTTGAAAGTGGTACTTAAGCTCCTGGATAGTATGAGCTCTTTTGGAAAGCGTTACATGTTGCCTAATGCATGTAGTAAATGAGGTGGAGGGATTCTGAACGGGAATGGAAAGAAGCACTGTTGTCCTGAATTCTGCAGTTGTCTCGGCCAGCGATCAATTTAAAGAATTAAAGCAACTTACCTGCCTGGTACACAGGTGTGTGATGCTTGTTGTAGCATTCAGATGTTTGTGAGTTATTGGGGTGCTACATGTGATCTCTCTGCTGCTTTGCGGAAACTCGCCAGCGTAAAACGAGCTAGTGAAAAGGAAGCGGAATGGTCGCATCCTGAGTTACCTTTAAGCTGGGAAAGTGGTGTTTGCGTTTGGTCTTGGCTGCTGCTGTGGTGCTTTTAGCTTGCGCTGTGTTGAACAACACGCTCACAGAGGGCTCCCTCGTGTGCCCAGTTAGGCAAGGTGAGATGAGGGGCATGAAATTTTAATACGGTTTTGCTTCTGCTGTCTGTCAGAGAATCTGTCCGGTCTGTCCTTTCTTTCATAGTGTGCAGAGATGTTCTGTTTCCTTCCCAAACTTCCCCAAAGCTGAACAAGCAAATCATGCCTGTCATGTCATTTCTAATAATACAGCTGCCTAAAAAAGGACATGATAGCAGAGCAGGATATCCGTGCTTTCTGGCCAACTGTGTGTTTTATAGGATGACTCTAAAAGAAGGAGAAAATTGGTGTTGTTTTGTTAGAAATATTGTGGTCCTGGTTTATTCTGGGCCACAGAACAGCTCTTGATTTCTGACGCTTCTAAACAGATGAAGATAGCTGATATTTTTAAACTTGAAGTTCCCACTTATTTGTATTTATTTCTCTTTCAGTTTGGTTTCCCTTTTTTAGCTGCTGTTGATGGGGAAAGCAGGGAATTTCCGGACTTGGTTATTTGCCCAGAGAGATCTGAACATCTGATTCCCTATATTCAAGGCATAGTGGTATTTTCAGGTCCTAAAGCCACTGAAATGCAAGAATTTGTCAAATTTATGCAGTAAGCTTTCATGCAAAGTTCAGAAAATCTCTAGTTGAAGAACCCCTAGTCTGCTGACAGCTCCAAGATCCTTTAACATGGGCTCTGTATTGAACACAGCAGGAGTCTTCTGCCAAAATGACCTTTCCTGATGCTTTTCCAACCCTGCTGCAGAACCTGAACCAGAACCCACGGACGCTGCTACCAAAGTTTTATGGACTCTATTGCGTGCAATCGGGGGGCAAAAACATCCGCGTGGTCGTGATGAACAACATTTTGCCTCGTGTGGTGAAAATGCACCTGAAATTTGACCTGAAAGGCTCGACCTACAAACGCCGGGCATCCAAGAAGGAAAAAGAAAAGTCCAGCC
Source organism: Apteryx mantelli (assembly GCF_036417845.1). Taxonomy (NCBI): domain Eukaryota; kingdom Metazoa; phylum Chordata; class Aves; order Apterygiformes; family Apterygidae; genus Apteryx; species Apteryx mantelli. The sequence continues at coordinate 4,667,486 of NC_090007.1, forward strand.
CTACGTACAAGGACCTAGACTTCATACAAGACATGCCTGAGGGCCTGATGCTGGATGCGGACACCTTCAGTGCATTGGTGAAAACGTTGCAACGAGACTGCCTGGTAAGGAGGGGACAGTTTGGGGAGCGGGTTAAGGAAGTTTGTGGCTCTCGAGCGTGAGGAAGAGCTAATGATTGAGAACCTTGCTAATCTGCTAACCCCAAAGCAGGGATAAGTCCCTCCACTGCTCCTCCCCTCTAAAAGCAAAGCAGTGAAGTTGAATCTCATGATAGTTTCTGAGAACTAAGACTGCGTTCATTTGCCTGATGCATCCAGTTGTGGCAGTCTGCCTCATTTGTAGCTGGCCTGTTTGGGCTAAAAAAACCTTTTCCTATACAATGTGCAATAGCTGCGTGGTACAACGGTGTTACTTGTGAGTCCTCAGCCCTTTGGGTTGTGGGATGGCTAAAATCTATGAGATTAAGTGAGTCCAGAAATGACTGGTCAGAAATGCTCAAGCTTTGGCTAAGGAGCTGTTTGCATGAATATTGAGGAGCTGTTCCAGGCTTTGGGGTCTGTGCTGCATTTGAAGTAGCTTGTAAGCAACTGCTGGCTTGACTTGTCTTTGTTCTTAAACTCAATACTAACCTGTAGGTGTTGGAAAGTTTTAAAATCATGGACTACAGCCTCCTGCTTGGGGTTCATAACATAGACCAGCAAGAACGGGAGCGACAGTCTGAGGGAGCCCACAGCACGTCGGATGAGAAGCGTCCCGTGGGGCAGAAGGCACTTTACTCCACGGCCATGGAGTCCATCCAGGGTGGGGCTGCCCGGGGGGAGTCCATAGACACAGACGACACGTAGGTGAAAATCTGCTTCTTCTGCACTGCTGGGAGGGGTGGAAGCGGAGACTGAAGTAGTAGATCCCTAATTGTGGCCGATGTGAGCTGTGGGAGTGGCATCTCTCAGGGAGGTTATGGAGAACTGCTGCCAGTAAAGCAGTGTGCTGTGGCAGTGTTGTGAAAGCAGGAAGCTGGGGTGGGAAGTAGACTCCAGCCTTGCGGTGATTTTTGCCTAGAAATCTTTAACCTGGGCCATAGGTTGTTGGCCCCTGTTACAGCCTCTAAAACACCATCTGTGCTCTGGGGAGGAGAAACTAGCTCAGTTCTAGCTCAGCATCCAAGTATTGGAGTGGAAGTAGGGATCAGCCTGTCCCTAGGAGCTTGGTGTTTATTTTTGGTCACTTCATCTTTGGAATAGCTGACCATATCCTGAAACCTTCCTAGTGTGGTTAGCAAACGGCCTTTGCTCAGCAGAGAGGTGAGTGCTGGAGTAACTGGTGGAGCAGTGGGTCAGGGCGTTGCCCAGTAGCCGGCCTGTGCTGTGCCTAGGCTGTGTCTCTTGAGCCGCAGATGGCTCCTGTGACCGTCTCTCTGGCTCCGTGGTCCAGGCTTGCTAATAAGCGGTGGAGTTTGCTGCGTTTGCCACCGGCAGCCGTGCTGTCTGAAACCAGCTGCTCCAGTTTCAGCAGAGGATCAGTCATGCTGGAGCCAGGAAATACTTTGGTGTTGCCATTCTTTCAAAAAGCATCCTTAATTGCAGTGGCCTGCCTGACGCCTGCCTGCTCCTGATCTGCACTGGCCCTAGTGCTGCTGCACCTTTGACAGGATTGTGGATTGAGCGGATGGGACTGGAAATACCCTCATCCTTAAACATTTGCTGCCCTAAGAGGCAGGCAGCTCCTGCTGACTTGATAAATAATCTGGTCCCCAGAATAAAATAGCATTTTATGCTCCAGAAATCTCAGATACCCAGGATACAGAAGAAACTGCTAATGGCTGCATAATGCCTGGTGCAGGGAGCAGCTTTTGTGTGTGATAGGAGCTAACACCCAGCTGCTGGGTGCCTGAATGAGGAGGGTTGTTCCTCAGATACCATCTTTATAAACTGCCCCGGGACACATCCCCCCCAGCTGTCGCAGAATAGTTTATGGTGCTTCTCCCGAGCGACTGATTTCAGCCTCAAGCATGCACTCATGTCCTGTAGCCAAGAAAATCCATGCGATGCTTTCTGGTCTGGGTAGGGCTATTGCCATGCAACGCGTGTCCTTGTGCTGCTGTTTTGTGTTTAGAGATCCAGGCAGGCACCTCCAGGGACACCTTGCGTGAGATGGTCTGGGTCAGTCGGGGACTTGCCATGGTTCTGCGCAAAGTGACCTTGCAGGTTTTGTGTTGTGCCTGACCACCGCATCACTGAGCCCTCTTTTCGGTGTTGCCATCTGCCCTCCCAGCTGAAGGTGAAGCACAGATCTCGGGGTATTACAGCCCTTCTTTTTAAGGCTTTGCTCACTGGGGTTTTGTCTTACCTGCAGAATGGGAGGAATCCCAGCAGTGAATGGCAAAGGAGAGCGTCTCCTGCTACATGTAGGAATAATAGATATCCTTCAGTCATACAGGTAAGGCAGCTTTGCAGTCATCTGTCCTCTAAGTGTCTTAACATCTGTTTTTATACTGGATGAAAGCAGGAAGATTTTCCTCTCCTGAAGAGTTTGATAACGAGTAGGCAGGCTGCCTAAAGCAGTCTGTCCAATGCATGTCAGAGGCTGTGAATTTTTATCTCGTCCTTAGAACAGCTGGTGGCACAGAGCCGTTTTTCTAAGGTATAATGAGTTGCTCATGAAGAAGTTCCCTGTCTCTGTACCTAGGATGGGTAGATGTTTTTCTGCCCCTCTTCCAGCCCAGCTCCTCCCCACCTGTAGTGTTCCCAGGCGGTCCTGACCTGACTGCAGAGATGCTGGTGTGCACAGCTGACCTTTCTTGGCTGGAGGAAAGCTATGCTCCAGATGAAGGAGGAATCATTAGCAACTCTGTCATCTCTCCTGTGCGGGGTATGAAAAGTGGCTTGGATGTAGAATACAGACCTGAATCCAACTCTTTCTCTCCACTTCTCCTCTGAAATTAGGTTCATCAAGAAGCTAGAACATACCTGGAAGGCCCTTGTCCATGATGGGGTGAGTGCCTGTACAGAGGCAAGAATTGTCGAGGCCTTGCTGGGGGTACCTGCCTTGGTTTCCTTTATACTAGTTGGTGCCAATTATGTCACTATTTATAGTGCCTGAACTGGTACAGTTGAAGTTGATGAAAGGAATCGTTCTTGCCTCTCATGCCTGCACAGCGGTGTAGTACCACTTATTCCCAATCAGGTTTTCTTGCTCACTCCACCTCCTCACATGCTTAGCTGTCATGCTACCAGCTTTCCTCCTCTGCTCCCATCTGTCATTTCCCTCCTCCCCATGACACCAGGAGCTGTATGCACAAGGCGTGTGCATTCTTTTATGTGTTGAGGAGCCCTGTCTTTGCTCTCTTGGGTAATTGACTGTGTTTCCACTTCAGTAAGCTATTTATTACTAAATCCCTTTCAGTGTTCCTCTGCTGTCTTGTCTCCTGCAGCAGCCAGGTGTGTGTTTACAAAAGAGTAACTTCAGATGTGGAAACTATTTTTCAGTAATGCATATCCTAGCTTCTCTTAAATAATAAGGCAAGGGAAATGTGTCGATGCCGAGTCATAGTAGCACAGCAGAACATCAGAAACAGACAGCCTCCGTCTTAGAATTTTAAGCTGAAAGCGCAGAACATTTGAAATGTGTGGAGACCCTTGGCTGAATTTTGGTGTCCGTGTCAAATGCAGATATATCCAGGTGTGCTTTGAATGTCAGCCAGCAAAACCAGAAGAAATTTGACGGATGTAATCAGACCAATATTCCAGAAATCTGGGAAGCCTATAAAGAAATCAAAATCCATTATAAAATTATAGTGAGAATGTAATCAAATGCAATCAAATCAAAAGCAATGCTTCAGGTTTATATATAGCATTAATCAGATCATTTCAGTTAAGCCTTTCCATTTTAAGGATCTATCAGTGCTAAATGTTGCTATAAAGGTTATATTGGTTGTTACAGAAATTCTCTGTCTTGGGGGATGACTTTTAAATGAAACAATTGCTTCTTGCCTTTGTAGGACACAGTGTCAGTACACAGACCCAGCTTTTATGCAGAGAGATTCTTCAAATTCATGACCAACACGGTGTTTCGAAAGAATTCCTGTAAGTGTACATAGTCCGAGAGCTGTTGTCCTTGCGACGTGGGAGAGGCAGAGCCTTATCTCCATCTTGCTGCTTCAGTCTGTGTGGAAAGCTTCTGGGCTGGAGTCTGAGCAGGCTTTTCCACTGCAGTATAAACAAAAGCTGGGGAACTGCAAAGCCCCGGGGTTGTCACAGCTTTCTTTGGCCTCCTCAGACTCCAGCCCAGAAGCTCTCCATGCAGCCTGACAGCAGAGATCGGTCTCCAGGAGATGGAGCCTGCAGAGCACACGCGTGTGTCAGAGGGCAGACACCTCTCCCTACAAAGGGGAGGGTGTCTTTGGTGTGAAGATAGTTGGTAGCGGTGGTAACTTCCTCGTCTCATTCACTCTTCTCATCTAGCTCTCAAATCATCTCCCTCAAAGAAAGGGCGTAGTGCCTTGCTAGCTGTCAAGACACCCGGTCCAACAGCTGCATTTTCGGCTAGCCAGCTTCCCTCGGAAAAGGACGAAACCCAGTATGATCTTCGTGCAGCCAGGAGTTACCCCACGCTTGATGATGAAGGTAATGGTCTCGTTTGGTGGCTGATGACTGTGTGATTACCCTCTCTCTCCTAGCAGTTCCTTAGCTTCCTCCCCTGTTCTCATTCAGTTCCCCACCGTGCACCAAACACACATCATCTTTGGTGGATAGTTCTTCATTCCATGTCTTGCTGTGCTTTGCAGGTGCTAAACTTAACCAGGGCAGGGGAGAAGGTAAGAGTATGTTGTTTTGTCACAGCACTAGCAGTTAGTTGTTTAGGGAAGCGACATCTCTGCATTGAAGAAAACCAAATCCCTTCTTTGCAGCACTGTATGGTTCTGCAGTAAAAATGGTTGCTTGCCTCACTGCTGCAAGGCAGCCGCTGCCAACTGGCACCAGCATTTGTAGACCAGATGCAATCAGAAAGTTGGTTCGTTGAATTTTCCACCCTTAGAGAAAGGGGACTGGGAGCTACAGGACTGTAATGGCAGTGTTTGGGAAGTTATAAGGGGGCAAGATCATGTGTTTGCAAAAAGGCAAATGGGTCTGCTTCTTTGCTGCCTTGTTAACACTTCCATCTGCGCTGGATTTACAGATGAGTGGTGAAAGGCAAGATCCTTGAGTGCATAAGTGTTAGATTTCTACCCGTGCAAAACGGTGAGCACTCAATTCATCTCTTAATTCACTTGGATATTTATCTCTGGCAGTCCAAGCCTTTAATCCAGCTTTGGTTACCAGTGAGATGTTTTCATTGGCCTTATGCTTCTGGTAATGTCTTTAAACTCCTACCCTTGGGCAGGAAATGGTGCTTACTGTTTCTCTCTAGAGGAAGCCTATGTTGTCCTAACCTGCCTTGGGACGAACTGTTGCAGTCATGAACCCAGCTAAATTTTCTGTGTGTTCATAGTTTTAAGTGGCCAGTCCCAGTGTGGGTGTGCAGGTGATGGTAGAGTGGCCTGGCACAGGGCTGGTGTAGATAAGGTGTTGGTGTTTGACTACTCAGTTTTTCCTTCCTACATCTCTCCCTGCCCTCTGCTTGGGCCAGCAGGCAGGCCAGACCTGCTACCTTGCACGCCGCCTTCCTTCGAAGAAGCTACCACGGCCTCCATAGCCACAACGCTGTCTTCAACATCTCTCTCCGTTCCTGAGCGATCCCCCTCGGAGACCTCTGAGCAGCCCAGGTACAGGTGAGGACAGCACCCGTGCCCTGCTCCCACTAGAGTCAAGCGGTTGCTGTTCATCTTCATGCTGCAGATCTCAGCAGGCTGCCCTATGCTCTGGAATGCTAATGACCAATTTTAATTAAATCTCTCCTGGGAGCAAGCAGACACAGCTTTGATGGGATTAATTATTGCTGGGAGAAGTGTCAGCTGTTAAGTAGAACATCTCCCTCATGGGGTGGGGAGTTAGATTTGGGGGCAGTGTAGGATTTCTGTCTTAAATCCCTCCTCAAACTGTGCTGTTCTGGTTTCTTTCCACAGGAGGCGCACACACTCCTCGGGGCAGGACGGCAGGTGAGAAAAGTCACATCTCTTCTAACACTGCTGCACAGAGACCTCATGTTTGTCCCTGTCCAAAGGACAAGGAAGGCTTGGAAGGCTGAGTGTGAACCTCTGCAGTTCCAAGACTGGGGTGGTCCTCTACAGCATGACGAGCTTCTTCCTGCGATTGAATGATCCCATTTCTTTTACAGAATTTTCCTCACTAGCAGATCTCAGAGTGCTTTGCAAGGAATTTACTCCTGTTATTTGGTGGGAAAGGGGACAGCCTGAGTGAGTTGTCCAAACTCACCCAGCCAACCATCACCAGAATCAAGGGATTCAGTCCCTTATGTCCCTCTCTGGGTAAGCAAGCCTTAAAAGCAGGAATGTTCATCTCCTGTGCATCTGTCTGCCATCTGGGTGCACTGGAGATGAATATAGGAAAGGGTTCTGACTTTGAGAGGTACCGAGCACCCACCGTCTCCAGGGAAGTAGTTTAGAGGCTGCACGTGTTTCTAGTGTTTTCAGAAACTCAAGTACTTTGGGGTTTTTTTCCCCTCCTGCAGTAATGGGCGGCTCAGAGCCAAGGGCAAAGTGTGACAAAAATTTCCCTACCGCATAGAGGTGTCGGGATTTAGAGGTGCATATCATATAATTACCTTGCATATTTGTGCACCAGTAAAACTGACTCCATTACCTATGTGTCAGAAGAATCTGAATGAGGACCCTGCATTTTTTTTGCTGATTTTGCCCTGGCTTCCTGGGACATCTTGTAAGTGTTGTAGATCCAGATTTTGAAATGCTCTCCAGAGACTCTGTTGTGAGGTATGCCATAGCCAGAGGAGCTAGCTGCTGGACAGGCTCACATCTTCTTTCTGCAATCAGTGTCTGGTGCTTTAGAGGAATGGAGTTTGCACCACCTCGCAGACATCTCATTCTAGTTTTTAATGATTTGTTGAGCTTCAGACCGGATACATGGATCAAAAAATTCCTTTCCGTGATATGTGTTAATGAGAACACCTCTGAATGGTGCGTGTCGCTGAGTCTTGGTTAGTCCCTGCCACTGGAGGGCAAAGACCTACTTGCTGAACACTCGTAGCACCTGTTGAAGCAGCTGGGACCCGTGAAGTATTTCACCTCCTGCACAGTCCATTGTTTGAAAGTGCTGAAAATCAGAGGCTTAAACTCAGATGCCTGTGACGGGACCCGCCAGGGAAAAAGCAGTGACTTCATCTGAGTCACTCCATGCTCCCTTTGTACATAATGGAGGGAGTCGCTGTCGGATGCAACTGCTCATCCGAAAATAGGCCAGGTGAATTGTGTCCTAGAAGTACTTGTCCCTGGACAGTACAGGGAGCTCAGTGATTTCCTCAGGGGCAGATCTCTCCATCACAGACTTGCCACAGTTACAGCCCCCTCGTAGATGTGGCCTTTGTTACTTTTTTTTTGTTTGGTTATTTTTTTCCCCTGTGTCTTCATTTCTGGTGCTGGTGTCTGTGTGTGTCACTTCTAGGGGAGCAGGGACCTGTGTATTTGTAAAGCACTCTGTGATCCCCTGGTGAAAGCCACTGCAAGAACAAAGTTATTAATGCACGAATCTCGGGGAATTTACATTCCTGAGCTGAAATGAAAAAGCCCTTATCCAATTTTCTCAAGCCTGGAATGTGTCACACCTCTGAATTATTCTAATCTGCTGGGGAATTCCCTCCAGGTTTCTGAAATCCACCACTGCAAGAAGTGGCAAGAGCCCTGGTGCCGGCACAGCCCCAGCCATGGCGAGCTGGACAGGAGTGCCGCCTGCTGGCTCCAGCTCCCAGCCTCCCTGCAGTGCTTCCCAGGGCCCTGCTCCCAGCCGAGGAGCGGCCAGGGATGGAGCGGAGCACGCTGGTACTGCTTATAAACCCACAGCTCCTTCCCTCAGAGTGTTCCCTTGGCTTGGCAAACACCAGCTCCTCCTTCCCATGGGGACTCTAAAACCAGCCCCACTAACATAAGCAATTACTTTAATAGCATGAGATATTAAATTGAAGGCAGTGCCAAAAACTGCTCCTGAGCGTGCAGAAAAATCTGATGTTAACTCTGGAGCACACCTGAACAGCTTGATGCGCTAGGAGCTTCAGAAGAGGTCAGAGGCTTTGGCCCTTGTGTTGTTAAGAGAGAACACCAGGCTAACTCTGGACACCGGTTTTCCCCAGAGACCAATTCCCCTTTTTCCTCCTGTATCCAATGTGACATTACCCATCTTTTCTGCAGGGTTGGCAACCTAATCCCTTTCTTCTTGTCCTCTTTTCCTACCCCTGTGGTTTCAAGCACTGCAGTTTGAAGGGATTGGCCCTTTTGTCTGGGAATTTTGGTTATCTGAAATCTCAGTCCTGGGAAGCTCTGACTGCTCCCTCTGAGCTGAAATCAATGGCTCGGTCTCTGCCGTGAGCTCCGTGCCGCGAGCGGCTGGCCGCAGGCTGCCGTGTGCCGAGGCAGACCAGCTCAGCTCACTCCCGTGGCCAGCTGCAGTGTGTGAGGCTGACTCGGGGCTGATTTACACTGACCTAAAATTGAGAACTGTGCATGAGTAGAGGCGGCATAGTGCCAAACTAAGCATTTGGGCCTGTGCGTCTTCGGCTTTCCAGGTCGCACGAGGAGGTGCGGGTTGAAGAAGAGCTTCAGCAGATCAGCGTAGAGCTGGAACCCAAGTGCGATGTGGAGATCGTAGCTCCCGAAGAAGACGACAAAGAGTGAGTGTTTGAGGGTTTGATAACTTTGCAGAGCCCTGCCCAGTGTTGTTTAATCTGTGGGATTTGTGCTGGAAGCTGGTTTTGTAGGTTGCCAACTTCCCTGGAGAGATAGGTGCTCCTCTAGACAGTTCAGTGAGACACTGCTGAGCACTGCTGCTTCTGGCCTGACCTGATCTGATCTTTCTGGATGTGAAAATGGAGCATCTGTGTAGTAAATCAGTCTTGCTTGCTCCTCCTTTTTGATCACAGTGACTAGACTCTGTCATTTCTTCCCCACTCCAGAGAGGCAGCTTCTTCAGCCTGTGCCATTGTAACGTCCACAGCTACAATAGAGGTGGAGACGGCCAGCCAGGCCTCCGAACCAGCCAGCCAGGCCTCGGATGAAGATGATGTGCCAGTCACAGACATATACTTTGTAAGATACCTTCTCTGCCTGGCTCGTTAGGGGTGTAACGTGAATGGTTGGTCTGAATTCAGGCAGTCGAGTGCGGGGCAGTGGTCTGCTCTATGCCATCCTTGTGTTGAGCACCTCGAGATCTTAATGCTGGACAGGTTTTTGAATCCAGAGAACTGGATTAACCCTTGAAGAACTCGAAACAGCATGTCATGGAGCCCAAACAGGTGACGCTGCTGCTGTAGATGAAACTGTAGATGTGCTACTCTACTTCTAAGCACCAGCACTGACGGGCTTAACTAGGCCAGCATGTTCACTCCTGGGATAAGCCAAGGTGAATCTCCTTCCTTCCTCAGCCAGGATGCCTTGCTGCTTTCCTGCACACAAGTGTGCTGCGGTGACCTAGAGCCAGAAAGGAGGTTGTTGCAGTGGGGCTGACCTCAGGCTCTGGTGAACTTTGGCTTTTCCTTTCTCTGCAGGCAGATGCATTAGATGGTGCAGTGGAAATCTAGTACTGAGACAGGGAGTAAGTGAGGTGGTTGTTGGTTGGCAGCAGAGTGCGGTGGAGCCTGGGGCTGTATTCTTCAGTCAGCTCCCGCAACGTCTGAGCAGCTTCTGCAGGCTGGAGAGGAGTTCAGCAATATGTGCCTGTCCCCTGGACTCCCAGAGCAGTGCAGGGCTAAGAGTCTGTCCTGTGGCAGCTCTCCCCTGTGTCCTGGCACTGGAACCTTCTCATTAAGAGGTGGTCAGCTCCTCCCTGCTCCAACACATTGCTGTCAGATATATGGCGGTAGAGAAGAGCTGAACCCTGTGATAAGCTCCTTCAGGCTAACCTAAAAACAGCAACATTTGGCTTTCCCTGTGCTTGCGTGACTCTGCTGCAGAACTGCTCACTCGTTGCCGAGTCATTTAGAGGCTCGTGGGAGCTGCAGAAGGAATCGGCTCCATTTTAAGAGCTTGTCTGTTTGGGTTTTTGTGCATGCTGTTCAAAATGCAAACAGCTCCCTCTAACACTGGCTGCTCTTTCTTTGCCTGTGGACGGCAGCTGTGTGCAAGCTGCCTGCAGATACTGCCTGCTCCACTGGCAAGTGTCTTCTAGCAGGGGTCAGCTTCTCTTCCTCCCTGTCCCTGGGCATATGGACTCCTCCTGACTTTCTAGGGGCTGCTTTTTTTCTGGAGGAAGCTGTCTGTGTATAGTGTGTGCTCATAGAGAGCATGACTGGCTGCTCATCAGCATTTCATACTTCATCTGAGCCCTTGAGTTTTGCATTAAATGTGTGTCGTGCTGTGGAGTGTTTCCCTCACTGCTGGGATGAAGGGAAAAGCTGATTTGGGTTCCCACGGGCGCTCTCCTTGGAAAAATTACTTGAACTGCCGCTCAAGTGAGGCTGCACTTGAGTGCAGTGGGGCTTGGGCCACAGCTGCTCTATAGGAGCACTCCAGGAGCAATGATCAGTGAAGGGAGGCTGTGTGCAGAGAAGGATTTGGCAAGTCCCAGGGGACTGTGGTCTTATCTTTGGCAATGTGCTTCAGAAGGGAAAGCACTTTATCCTCCTGTTCACCCACAGGGGAATAAAGGAGCAGAAACTGTGGCAGGGCACAGGCGCTGCTCTTCCCATGCACGGCTTTCCTGCCTGCTGATCCATTCAGGCCTGGAGTTGCCCAACCCCTCGTTTTGCTTTCTCTTTCATCCTCTCTTTCACATCATCCTTTTCTCCTCTGTTTCCTTTCTCACCTCACTTGCCCTCGGGCCATCCAGTTCACAGATGGGAGGTACTGGATTTACTCTCCCCGCCAGCGCAGACTCCGAACCACCTCGCTTTCCTCTGGGACTGTAAGTGAACATGCTAGCACATAGGGGAGCAGAGCTGCAGCTTTGAAACACTGGGGCTAGCGGCTCCATTTCCCTTGGATGTCATGGCTCTGTATTGTGTGGCTACTAGGAACCGGCCCGGTAAAAATGGGAAGCAGAGAGAAAAAATACTTAAGTGGATCTCAATGTAGGATCTTGCAGAAATGAGGACTCTGCCCCACTTATCTTCAGGCTAGTGGCACAGTTCCTGGAATGAGATGGGCTATAGTATCATCTAGCCCTTGGACAAATTTGCTGGCACCAGACCTGGCCAGAAAGTCAGAGGCATCTATATGTTTGCAGGTGATGTTAGACTTAGCTCCCTTGGCCCAGGAAGCCAGACTGGGTTCCAAAGAGACCTGCAAGATGTTTTGAAGCAGATAAAAATCCAGGTACAAATGTGACCTTTTAGGTCTCCGGCTGGTCTTTTTTTCTGCTGTCTGGGACACTGACCAGCTTTTAAAGCCAAAGGAGTTGAGATACACTGTTGGGTTTAGGAAAGGTTTCTGCTCCCCAGCCCTAGCCAGTGTGGTACTTCTGCTCCCTCCTCACCACAGGTTTTCTGTGAGCCATAAGGGTTTTCCTTTACCTTCTGAAAGATACAGAGGGGAAGTTCAGCATTTAGGGACTGAATCCAGAGCTCAGACTCCTCTGGGTTGTGATATTTCTCTTCACAGTTTTGGGGAGAGCTGATACCTTCCTCAGTGGGTAATGACAGTGTTGTCAGGGCCTCAGCACAAGCATTTGTCGTGTGGTCTTCTCAGTCCCTGCCTGTCTGGAACCAGGCCAGGGAGTAGTGGAGAGGCCATCAGGTGGGCAGGGTGCATGGGGAAGCAGGGGCAAAGCTTGCAACGTGCTCCTCAGCTTGGCTGATGGCATGAGAAAAGTGCTGTACCTATGTGGGCAAACAGGCGGCCTCTCCTTGCAGCTCCTCCTGCCCTTGTCTGCTGTGTTTGGCTGCCCCAGCACCGGAAGGGTTATTTCCAAGTATTGGATGCTCCTTTAGCTCCATGCTGGGTTTGCAGCTCTTATTCTGCCTGCATCTAGGCTCCCAAAAGCCTTTGAAAGAGGCTGGCTGGAGCATGGTGTTCAGTCAGAGTGGTTGGAAAACGGGGTGCAAGACAGGCTCTGCGCAGTGTTGAGTGCTCCTTCATCTCTAGCAGAGCCCTAGAAGAAGCTTCAGGCAAGGGTTTCTTTTCCTTCCTTCCTCCCAGTGGTCTCTGCTAATGCAGCTACAATTATCGCTGGGGTTCAGCATGTGGAGCCCAGTGCTTCAAAGCTCCTCTGGCTTCTCGTAGTTTCTTGTACATCTTAGACTGTTACTGTTGGTTCCTGGGCCGGGAACGCTCCCAGGCTTCTTCCAAGTACCCTGCTCCATTTCTTTCCTTTGCAAGCCTGGGCTCAGTCGAAGGAGAGAATTTCCTCTCTCCTTCAGATCTCGGCGCACCTCTAGAGCTGACAAAACCACCTCACAGTGGAAGCGGATCCCCCTGGGAAAAACTGGAAATGGACACCAGCCCTTGAATCTGCCTAGGTTTCTCTGTGTTGAGTCGGAAACAGAAGTGTATTTTTGTCATGCTGTTGCCCAGTGCTGTGACAGCCAGCTCCCTAGATACACATCCGTGTTCCCCTCCTTCTGTCCAAGATCCAGTTGTGTTTTGCCTCCTTTGTTGTACCTGTTCCCATCTCGCCACTGTCTACAAAAGTCTCATCACTGACTAACTGGTTCTTCTCTGTGACCACCATCCACCATGATCTAACCAGCCCATCTGCTGCCTTGCTTAGTCTGCAGGGAAGGGGGAAGGCACAGCAAACCAGATTCCACTCTAAAAGCCCCCTTGGACACCCAAGAGATGCCAGCTCGTAACATGTAAGGGGCTCAGGAAACAGGGGGCTGGTAGCTGGGACAGAGGACTGGGCAGCAGGAGCTGAGCCCTCTGTCAGTGCCCTTAGGTAAGTCACTTCCCACGTCTGTCTTGGTCCCTCTAAAATGAGGGTGAGGCTGTGGCAGGGAGCTGAGGTTTCTCTGGCACCTCAAAAGCACTAAAATCTGTCCACGGTAGGTGCAGGGGGGGAGGTTGTGCCATTCCCGCTGTAGCTGGAGCAGGGTCCGTTGTCAGAGCTGCTGGCAGGCTGTCCCAGCTGCTGGGGAGCAGGTATGTACTGAGGATGAGGAAGGCTCCTCGCTGAGACCTGGCATTGAGCTCAGTTCTCTCCCTCCAGGTGGACAGCTGTTCTTACTGTATTGTCTCCTACTCTTTTATTTTTCTCCTTTTATTTTCTCCTCTTCTCTCCTTTGCTCCCTGCTCTGCTGCTGCTCTCCTTGCATTCTCCCCGCCGTCTCTGGCCACTCTGGCAGCCGACAGACGAGAGGAGTTGGGTTTACTCCCCGCTCCACTATAGCGCTCAACTCCACTCTGTCTCCGATGAGGAGAGCGATACAGTAAGTGTACGAGAAACATGTGCCGGGTGCCCGGTGGGTCAAGTTCGGAGCTCGTGCTCCCTCTGCAAGGTCAGCTTGCAGGAGGGAGCTGCTGTGGCCTCTGCAGCGTGGGGCTCTTGCATGGCTGTGGCAGAGTCCTGCTGCATCTCAGATTGGCTCAGTGGCAGCAGGCGAGAGACCAATTCAGCTCAACAGCGCTTCTGGCTTGTTCTGAATCATTTAGCGCAATGAAAGCTTGGGGATCTGAAGTGCTCTGGTCATGTTGTCATTACTGGAGGGTGCAAAACAAGCAGGCTTCTCTCTTCATGTTCGTTTTGATTCTGGGGATTTGGCTGGGCTCAGATCTAACTGAACGCAGAGCGGGTGCTCAGGTGTTGACTCTCTTCTCTCTGCCTCTTGCAGTAATCTCTATGCAGACACAGAAGCCCCAGAGAGCAGCGATTCCCTCTGCAGGTCGATGTGTTCCCTTTTCGTTGATGCAGCCGTTCCAGTGGGATGGGGAAGAGCTTGCTGACACCAGTATTGCTGCACTGCAGGATCCCAGGCACTGCATTTCAGAACGGAGCAAAACTCTAACCGTGTATTTCTACTTATCCCAGACGTGGGCAGCAAAGAAACCACCCGCTCACCCGCAGCTCCCAACGGAGACGTCCAGCTGGGTGTAGAGAATCCTGGGTAGTAACACAGTGTTTTTCCAAACGTGCACTACCGTAGCTACCTATCCATGTGTGATACTGTGAACCTTTTTAATTTTTTAATCATGTATTTATTTCTTTTATCTTTGCACAGAGACAGCACAAATGTGCTTTTTTAAACATTTAGTTTACTGCACTTTTTTTTTTCTTTTTCTTTTTTTCTTTCTTTTGGTTGTCATATATTTGTGCATCAGAAAGGAGTGTGAGACCTCACTGGAGATTTGGTAGGAGCACGTTGCTGGGGAGGGCAGGGACCGGAGTGGCTTCATTTGAGGCAGCAGTGTGGTCTAACCAACTGATGGAGTCAGGAGGTTTAAGGCTGTCCAGACTCTGCCACGATTTTGCCGAGTGACCTAAGGCAAGTCACTTAACCACTCTGTGCCTCGGTTTCCCCTGTGCTAATGGGTGTACAGTACCCACTTTCGTTAAAGCACTTAAACCCTGGGATGAAAGGTGCTATGTAAATGCAATGTATTAAAGGCCATTGAATAGAATTGCTCCCATGTTACAGTAGTCCAAAGTAGCCATGCCAATTTACTTGGATTCAAAAATTGCTAGTGACTTCTCTTGATCTGTAACACTGTGTGGGGGAAGCAAACGATTCCTGGCTATAGGGACGTGGTCACCTCGGCCCTCCTCCAGACGTCGCGATGGGTTCTGCCTTCACCACGTGCTGCGCTGCTCTGTGTCGCCCTGTCCCTTTGTGCTCGGAGTCCACGCTTTGTCTTACCGGCTGCCGCACCGACATTTGCTCCAGGCTGCTGCCTGGTGACAGGCATGGACAGATGAGAACTGTGCATCTCCACAGACCAGCCTCGCTGGAGTGAGAGTTCCCGAGTCTGCCCAGCCCCAGGTGGGGTTTGCCCGGACACTGCATCCTACTGGAACCACTTAGCACCGCGCATGTTCATGGGTGTATCCGATTGCCAAGTAATCGGGGGTCACAGAACATTGGGTTCACATGTATCCTCCGTACCTCAGGGTAGTCAGGGAGACGCATGCACGTCCGCACACTGGAGGCAGTAACAGAAGCCTGGCTCTGGCACCTACTTGCGCCAGGCGGTATTGCGTTCATGGACTCTCTCTGTTGGACAAAAAGCTGGGAGACTCTCATGCTGCCTGTTGAAAATTGCTGCTTTGGATGTCGGAGATGTGGAGGGTTTGCTCTTCAAGGGCCGCAGGCTTTGGATGAGACAAGGAAAATTTCGTGTCACTTAGCAGTGTTCAGACTAGGCTCATCCTTCTCTCAGCAGGGTACTGTAGCGTTGTCTTCAATTCCCTAGCAATCACCCCTCTTGTACCAGAGAGAAGAGAAATCCTTTAGAGCAGAGGGAGCTAGCTAGGTCTTGTCTGTGTGCTTTACAGGCCTTGCTCGAGAGAGATGGTCAAAGATCTCTCCATTCCCATTACAATCTTCAAACCGTCCTTGGGATTCCTCATGGAGGAGTGTGGAAGTGGGACCCTGCTCTGGGAGCTCAGTCCCCTCTGATCTGTCCTCACGGCAGCACTCAGGACAGGTTAATTCAGGTCCCAGAAGGCGCCTGGGCCGGTGGGAAGCTCTTCCCCTCTGCAACGTGATGAACTTGGCGAGGACCTTCATGAGTTGACATTATTTCTTGCCTAGAAGTATGGGACCCAGACTTCCACCCCTTGCCTGCAGATGCTGAAGGTGGTAAGGTGTGCTGCTCTCAGAGTACAGGCTGGGGTTCTTGCAAGCTGCTGCCATTAGATTTATTCATATATTTACCAGAGTAGTCTATCAAAAATCTTTTAAGGAAATTCTCCCCTTTCAGTAGCTACTTGACAGCTAATTCACCTAGCAAGGAGCACTGCTCCATGATAGCCCCTTTGGCAGGCTGGGAAGGAGCTCTTAGATCACCACATCTCCTTGTGTTAGTCCTGTATGGGCTTTGCAAGCTGTGTGTGTCTAGTGCTACGGCAGGGCTCAGCAGTTCAGCGGAGGGGACTTGGGAGACGTGCAATACATACAGAGTAACTTGCCTCTGGGCTGAAAGCAAGAGGCTTCAAACAATGTTAAAAATGTAGCTGTTGTTCTTTTCCTCCGGAAGCGCAGAGCAGCCACTGTTAGGAAAGAGGCCAGTGGGAACTGTATCTCTTCTGCATCTTAAAATGTCGCTCTTGGGTTCTGCACTGGAAAAATGTAGTTCTGGGGAGGAGCCCAGGACGCTGCTAGGACTGTCTGAACCAAGTCCCAGCTGCCCTGGTGCCACCTTGTTCGTGGGCTAGTGGTTTTTGCCTCAGCTTGACTTTGCAAGCACACACTGACTAAAATTGAGCATCTTTCATTGTCTACGAGCAGAGACTGAAACTTTATTCCTTCCCCTCATTTCAGGGTGTTTGAAGCTGCTCAGCCTCAGTGCAGGAAGCACCTGAGCCCAACCTTCACAAAGGATCTTGGTGAATGAACTTTGCAGTCTGGAGCTGTGCTTGGTCCCAGAACACGTGGGGAAGCCCAGGCCTTTTTTTTGCAATATGTTCATTCCAAATGTTGTCTTTCCTCAGGCGTCCTGGCTTTTTGAGACAATCCTTGTGCGTGCAATTGTGTAACGCTGAACGCTTTGGAGCGAGTGAGTCTGCTAGAGTTACAAGCTCTCGGCTCTGGGTAGGTCCCATGAAAGGATGTGCAAAGGGATTAGAACAACTTTGCCAACATGAGGGGACCTTCCTAGGGACCCCCTAGCCTTTATTCAGGGAGATACTGATCTGAAATGACAACTGCCCCTTTCCAAGTCTGCACACAGTCCATGCTGTGTCACATTACTTGTCCAATTACCTCTGTGCTAAAGAACTGCTGAACCTCCACTTCCTGTAGAGGCTAAAAGGACCTTGGAGTTTAAAGCTTGCTCTTTGTCCATTACTTTGCATTCGGATACTTGCTGCCCAATGGGTAGCAGGGTCACAGCTTTGGGGAGCTTTGGAGCATTTCCTAACTGCTGCTAATGCTCCCTTTGGCAGGTTATACCAGAATCAGAGGAGGCAAGGACTAGGTCTTGCCCGCAGGAAAGAGCATCAACCCTTCTTGGGGGGGAAAGAGAGCCCTGGCCAGTCCTTGGTCTGAACATCTCCCCAGCTGTACTTCCACCTCATCCTGGAAATGAGCTGCATGTACTTTCTCTGTTAGGACTTTTCTCCAGTGACCCAGTTGATCGCTGGCTGCTGCTGTCACTGGTGTAACCTCCATGATGTCTACAACTTTAAAAGGAGGCACTGTGTTTCTTCTGCTCCTCCAAGATTTGAGCAGAGTAGCCTAGTGAGACAGCATTTCCCAAGTAGCTTCGTTTGCCACTGCTCTCCAACCCCCATCATCCCGGCTTAGACCCTCAGCTCTGCATGAAGTGCCCTGGGGCGAAACTTGCTCTCTGCTAAGGCTTTTGGTGAGCTTTCAGCTTGGGCTGTTGAAGGGAGCATCTCTTGCCAAACAGCAAGAGTGATTGCCCCACTTCTGCAGTGAGCGTGGTCTCCTGAGGTGTGGGTGTTTAGGGTGATGTGTGCATGCGGAGCCCGGGCTGCTGCCTGCCACAAATGCCCACCAGGTATGGATTTGGCAAGGGGAAACAGGGGTCTCCTGAGAGATTTCTTCTAGGGAGATGTCTCAGTTTGCACAAGGTGGCAGGCAACTAAACTTGCTATAGAGTTAATGTAAAGAGCAGAGCCTTTACAAGCAGGTGCAGAGTGGAGGGATGGGACAAACTGGAAAGCTGGGGGTTGTCAAAGGGGTACAGAAATCCCTAAATGCTCATGAGAGATGGGATCCAGAGCTGCCTCTGCTGCAGCGTTGCCTCCTTGGGGGCCGGCGTTGCTCTGCGTGCTGAAATTGCACTTCAGGGAGTCTTTTAGCACAGCCGGAGAGATGGTGGGTCTCGGCACTGAGCCGGCACAGCTGTGGCACTGGTGCGGGCAGGGCTCGGGGCTGGTGCGGGCTTGGTGGCCCTCGGTCCTCGCCTGGCTCCTAAATGCAGTGCAGCCGTCCCTGGCAGTACCGATGCTCCCCAGGCGGCCGGGACCAGCCGTAGCGTTTCCTTCTCTTCCCCGTTCCCAGCCAGCATCGGGCTCCAGCTCTTACTGAAAAGGAAAAGGCGAAGGCTGTGGCTCAGGCGTACGGGATCACGTCCGATTTTCTTTCTGTTAGCGTCTACGTTAGACCCGTGTATCTTCTCTCGGCTGTTCGTGTCCCCAGCCCTTTCCTCTGTCCACTCGTGCGTGTGCGCCATGTAACGGATGTATGTAAGCAGGCCGGGGGGTGGGGGGCTGGCGCTGGGAACGGGCTGCCAACCCATAGGTGTTGTCATGTTTCTCTTCTTTTTTTTTTTTGGGGGGGGGGGAAGTCATGAGAGCGCTTTTTTCTTTTTTTTTTTTTTCTTTTTTTTCCTGTCGGGAGACCTTTTTCCAGAGAACTGTAAATTGATGCTATCTGTCCTAGGCTCTGTGATAAAGCATACTGTACTCTGTGCTGTAAACACACCGGACAAACGAGCCTGTCTTGTGCCTTCACTGCCCTCCCCGCCGCCGCCTCTTCCCCCCCCCCCCCCCCTTCTCGGTGTAAAAAAGGAACCAAAAAGCCCCAAATCGAGGCGCTCCGGGCCCTGCCCTGCCGCCCTCCCCCGCTGCCTCCCCCGCCCGCCGGGGGCCTCGCGCCGGGGCTGCCCCGGCGGCCGCCTGCTCCGCGCCCAGGCGGCCCCCAGCGGCTCTGCGGCGCGGGGCAGGCGGCGCCGAGGGCAGCCCCGCGCGCCGGGCGCTGGCGGAGGCCCCCAGCGGGCCGCGGCGGCGGCCATGGGCTCGCGGTCGCGCAGCCCCGCGCGGCGGCGGCGGCGGTCGCGGTCGCGGGGGTCGCGGTCGCCGCGTCGGGAGCGAGGCCGGGGCCGCTCGCGCTCCGCGTCCGACAGCGATGAGAAGCGGCGGCGCCGGAGCCGGAGCGGGGGACGCCGCCGGGAGCCGAGCCCGGGGTGAGCGGCGGGGGCGGAACCGGAACCGGGCCCCGGTACGGCCCGGGCTTGCTGGGGGGGGCTGGGCCGTGGTGCGAAGGGGGCTTGGGCATGGGGGGGGGAACCGGCCGCGGTGTGAATGGGGGTTTTCGGGAGTGGGGGACCGGCTCCCGGTGCGAACGGGGCTCCAGGCCGTGGCCGAGAGCCTGGGCCGCGGTGTCAACCCCCTGGAAACCGTCAGCCCTTCGGCCGCCCGCAGGCCCCGGTGCCGCCGCGGGCCGGGAGAGCGGCTGCGGCACCCGACGGCCAAGCCAGAGCCGGGGCCCAGCTTGTGGTGAAGGTCCCACTTGGATCCCAGGTGTCAAGACCTCATGGGATGCTGCTCTGCCGGGGGGCTGCAGCCCCCGCCGCCTCCTGAACCAGCTGCCGCGCTGACCCGCCGGCTGCGGAGCCGCCTACGGACGCAGCTAAAACCATCCCTTTGTGGCTGTTGGGAGAGCGCTTGCGTGTGGAGCCCTGCCAGCAGGTCCTGCCGTGCCAGTCCTGGGCGGAAGCGCGTTGCCAAACAGCCGGGGCTGTGCTGCCTTCGCCCGCCGGGACCCCGTCCCAGCTCTGTGCGGGCAAGGAGCCCCACGCAGGGGGCGCAGGCTTGGCCAGCCTGACCCCCCTCGACACGAGGAGGCAGCTTTGGTTTGAAGCCGGCAATCTGCTCTGAACTCAAACGTTACTTTTCTCCCCCAGCTCTGACTCTGGAGATGAGAGGCAAAAATGGAAAAAGAAGAAAACCAAAAGTAGGGACCAGCACCATAAAAGCCAGAAAAAACACCGCTCTCAGTCCCGGGGTCGTTCTTCCAGCTCAGGCTCGGAGAGAGAGCGCAACAAGAGGAGAGCCCGGAGCAGAGAGAGGCGGAGGAAGAGAGCTAGTTCCAAGTCCTCTGTGTCCTCTGTCAGCTCTCCATCCCCTTCGCGTTCCCAGGGCAGGGAGGAGACACAGCAGCTGAGCCTTCAGGAGCGCTTGAGGTTGAAAGAAGAGAAGAAGAAGCAGGCTGCACTCATGAAAGCCTTGGAGACGCCTGAGGAGAAACGGGCTCGCCGCCTGGCCAAGAAGGAAGCCAAGGAGAGGAAGAAGCGGGAGAAGATGGGGTGGGGAGAGGAGTACATGGGTTACACCAACACCGACAATCCCTTTGGGGACAACAACCTTCTGGGCACCTTCATCTGGAGCAAGGTGAGCTCTCCCTCCGCACCCCATGTGTCGTAGGAGGGTGCTTGGGGCTGCTCTGCACATTGCCTCAAAGGAGACTGTCCCTACGCAGCTGCCACAGGATGGGACAGTGGAGCAGTGGGGTGTCAGGCGAGGGCAAAGGTGTTGTCTAGGGCAGTAGCAGGCTGTTTCTGACAGCTCAGTGGGGTTTTATCCCCTTACTTTTAAAGACTAATGTTTACAGGTCAGAGCGCAGGATGGAGGGATCCAAACCTGCTGGGAGCTGCTAGCTGAATGCTGAGTGTTTAGTGCTCATGTTGCCCCTTGTCGAGTGAGGGACGGACTGCCAAGAGCCCAGTCAGTTCTGGCTGAGAATGGTTTTGTTGAGAGGCTGCAGAAGTGGGATTTGAGAGAGTGAGAGATCTACATGATCGAAGCTCGCTGGAGCAGCGGAAGCGGGTGGATGTGGTGGTATTTGCCACCCTTTGAGAGGCCGCAGAAGTTGCTTTGTTTCATGGTTCTTCTTGGCCACTTGGTTTCAGGCGCTGGAGAAGAAGGGGATCAGCCACCTGGATGAGAAGGACCTGAAGGAGAGGAACAAGCGAATCCAGGAGGACAATCGCCTGGAGCTGCAGAAGGTGGGAGCAGATGCCCCCTCCCTTCCTCCCTCCCTCCCCACTGTCTGACAGCGATCCCTGTGGCAGGGACAGCCCAGTTATCCCAGTCCACCACCTGGAAGTTGCCTTGCTCTTCTCGCTGGGGGTGCCTGCAGGCTGTAGGACATGGGATGGGGGTGCTGCACACTTGTGACTTCTGTGGTGAAGCTCTTTTCTTGGGACTGAATCCAACCTGGGAGGTGCTGAGGGAGGACGAGTGTCAGGTCACTGCGTTGAGGCACTCTGTCGTGCCCATGTCCCCTGCCCTCCCAAGGGCTGGCAGTGAGCATCCTGGCCCCACCTAGCCCAAGCTAGCTTCTCTTGCGCGTGACTCTCTGGGGAGCCTGGGGCCAATTGCCGGAGCTGAAGCAGCTCGGTGAGGGTGTTTAAGGCCTTGTCCTCGAGTGTGTGTCCTGTGTGGGTGTCCCAGCCCCTGCAGCCTCACATCTTGCTCTGCCCCGAGCAGGTGAAGCAGCTGCGCCTCGAGCGGGAGCGAGAGAAGGCGATGCGTGAGCAGGAGCTGGAGATGCTGCAGCGGGAGAAAGAGGCAGAACACTTCAAAACCTGGGAGGAGCAGGAGGACAACTTCCACCTGCAGCAGGCCAAGCTGCGGTAGGTGCGCCAGTCTCACAGGGGCATGCCTGTTGGGGAGCAGGGCATGGCAGGCACCGCTCACCATCCCTCTCCTCTCACCCAGATCTAAGATCCGAATTCGGGATGGGAGAGCAAAACCTATTGACCTGCTGGCCAAGTACATCAGTGCAGAGGATGATGACCTGGCCGTGGAGATGCATGAGCCCTACACCTTCCTGAATGGCCTGACTGTCTCTGACATGGAGGATCTGGTGGAAGATATCCAGGTGCCAGCTCTGCAGCCCCCCTGTGCCGAGGCTCTCTGCCTCTTCCCTCGCTTTAGCTCCACTTCCCTGCCCATGGCTGAGCTCAGCCCATGGTCCAGAACAGGTGCCTGATGTCCTGTTTGTCTCCTGCCTGCAGGTTTACATGGAGCTGGAGCAAGGCAAGAATGTGGATTTCTGGAGGGACATGACCATCATCACGGAGGATGAGATAGCCAAGCTCCGCAAACTGGAGGCCTCTGGGAAAGGAGGACCTGGTAAGCGGGAGGACGGAGCCCACGGCATGGTGTGGGTGCGGAGGGGAGTGTGAGCAATGGTTAAAGCAGGGCATAGGGTCTGCCCCATGCTTTCAGGCGGGGAGAGGTTCTCTAATTGCTCTTGGGGGATGTGCTGGATGGAGGCTATGGATATTCTGCTGGGGTCCAGCCTTCCATTGTTCACTGCAACCCAAGACTGCTTGGGTGAACATGGGCTGAGCGCTCAGAGACTGACCAGCTGCCCTTGCTCATCCACGCAGGGGAGCGTCGTGATGGCGTCAATGCCTCCGTCAGCTCGGATGTGCAGTCCGTGTTCAAGGGGAAGACGTACAACCAGCTACAAGTGCTCTACCAAGGCATTGAGAGCAAGATCCGAGCAGGTGGACCTAATCTCGACATCGGCTACTGGGAGAGCCTGCTGCAGCAGCTGAAGGCCTACATGGCCCGGGCCAGGTGAGAGCAGAGACTTGTCCTTCAGCCAGGGGTGTGGAAGGCAATGCAGGCCTGCTGTGAGCAGAGCTGGAGACACACAAACCTGAAGTCATAGATGGAGGTGTTTTTTTACTTTTTCTGAGCTGGCTGGCTCTTCCAAGAGGGAAGACGGGCTGGACACTCAGTCCCTTCTCAAACAGTTATGTTTACAGCGAGGTCTCCATGTGGGAGGGTTATTCAGCCCCATCGCTGTGCAAAACCCAGCAGTTTTCTACCTGATGCAGTGGCTGGCATAGTTCTGGACACTGTGTGGGCACGGAGTGGCTTGGCTAGGTCTGACCTGACTGCTCATCTGCTCCTCACAGGCTGCGGGAGCGGCACCAGGACGTGCTGCGCCAGAAGCTGTACAAGTTGAAGCAGGAGCAGGGTGTGGAGAGCGAGCCACTCTTTCCCATCATCAAGAGGGAGCTGGCCTCCCCCAGTGACAGGTACACAGCCCCTTCCCAGGGCAGCACAGCCAGCTGGGCCTTTCCCGGAGGCACCTGGCATCTTCTATCCTTAGGTCTTCCCAGACCAGGAGGGCAAATGCAGCCTGGTGCCCCCATCCTTCCTGAGACAAACCTCAGGGGAGGAGAGAACTAGGGTACCATCTCCGTCCTAGGTATCTCTTCTCTCTTCCCCACAGGCTGGACCCAGAGGAGACCATTGTAGTACAGCCAGGACCATCCTCAGAGGCGGGGGCAGAGACGGAGTCAGAGGCCAAGGGAGACGCAGAAGGGGAGGCCGTGCTGATGGAGGAGGACCTGATCCAGCAGAGCCTGGATGATTACGATGCAGGGAAGTACAGCCCCCGGCTGATGGGCACCAACGAGCTGCCCTTCGACGCCCACGTGTTGGAGGCCGAAGAGGACCTGCATCGGCTGCTGCTTCTGCGTCAGCAGCTCCAGGTCACAGGTAGGCGTTCTGCAGCCAGACCCTGCGCCCACCAGCCTTGCAGCCTGCACGCGCTTCGGGGTTGTGGGGCTGGAGGGAGCGGGTGAACTCTGCCCTCAGGCAAAGGTAAGCAAGAGCTGGGTCTGGAGCACACATCCGGAGCTAGACTGGCAGAGAGATCCCCCAGGTGGTGAAGGGGACCATGGCCTGGACTGAGAGCAGGGAAACGCGGCTCAGGCTGCTGGCTTTCTTTGCTGGTACCTGAATTGGGTCCTTCCCGCTCCCAGCTCCACCATCAAGCTGTTTCAGTGGGCTGCGGACAAGTAGGAAGGGTGTTTTGGATGAGTGCCCCAGTGCACCTCAGCCCAGTGCCCACCACGAGGGCGTGTGTATGTCTGTGTCCATGTCCACATCCCCTGCCCAGAGCCTGCTGGTCCCTTGCGCTCTCCCTCCCCTGCCCTCCAAGAGCTGTGTCCTTGCAGACCGGGCCTGGCTAGCTCTGCAGGACTGACCATTGCCTCTCCTCCCTGCAGGTGATGCCACCGAGAGCGCCGATGACATCTTCTTCCGTAAGGCCAAGGAGGGCATGGGCGCGGACGAGGCGCAGTTCAGCGTGGAAATGCCCCTCACAGGCAAGGCCTATCTCTGGGCTGACAAGTACCGGCCCCGCAAGCCCCGCTTCTTCAACCGCGTACACACAGGCTTCGAGTGGAACAAGTACAACCAGACCCACTACGACTTTGACAACCCCCCGCCCAAGATCGTGCAGGGCTACAAGTTCAACATTTTCTACCCTGACCTCATCGACAAGCGCTCCACGCCTGAGTACTTCCTCGAGGCCTGCCAGGACAACAAGGACTTTGCCATCCTGCGCTTCCACGCTGGGCCGCCCTACGAGGACATTGCCTTCAAGATCGTCAACCGGGAGTGGGAGTATTCCCACCGCCACGGCTTCCGCTGTCAGTTTGCCAACGGTATCTTCCAGCTCTGGTTCCACTTCAAGCGTTATCGCTACCGTAGATGAGGGGCTGCTCAGCTCCCCTCTGGACCACGGCCGTACAGGCTGCGCAGGGGGTCTGTTCCCCATTCTCACGTACTGTCCCCTGGACGTCCCCTCTGTCTGGCCTGGTACACAGACTCCAGCAGACTCTTGCTGAGGGTTTTCCTCGTTCTCCTTCCTTTTATTCTGAGGGATCCTGAGACTTTGACGCAAATAAACAAGGGTTACTTAAGCCGTGGCATCCTGTGCATGGGCGCTGCAGCAGCCTGTGCATCACCTTTGGGCAGTCCCGTACTGGGTCGGCACTGGGAGCTCCCCAGTCTTGTCCCTGCTCCTCTGGGGTCCGGGCGGTGTTGAGGGTGGTCTCACCATCACCCCTTCTGCAGGCGTTGTCACCCCTTTCCCGTATGTTGTCAGCCCCTAGCATTCCCACCATCCGTGCCAGACCCCTCCCAGCCTCGCGTGCTCCCAGCGCCTCTGCCAGACCCGTCCTAGGCGAGACATGTCCCAGCTGGAGCTGCGACGCCCTTGGCTCCGCGAGCATGGCCCAGCTGCTGTGAACCACCCCAGGCCCAGCGCAGTCCCTCAAGGGCCTCATTTTTGGCACACCCCCGCTGGGATCCTGCTGCCCCGGGCTGGGAGCACAGCCGGGTCCCTTGGCCCTGGCCGCGGGATGAAAGGGAATGGGGGCTGCAGGGCGTCAGCCTCCGAGGGGGAGGAGGAAAGGGGTGTTAGATGTGACCAGGACATCCCCTTACAGGGCAAAATCCCTTTTCCCTGGCCTGCGGTCTCTCCCCTCGGGCCCCAGCGGCTCTCGCTCTTGCGTGCGAGGGGGCAGGCTGCACTCCCTCGAGCTGCGTCGCTGAGGCTGGGGATCCCCGTGGGCCTCGTCTGGTTTCCGATGCCTCGGCGAGGGAGCGCTGCAGGGCCCAGCTGGGATCTGCTGGGGTCGGTCCCTCCCTGTGCTGGTCGCAGGGGTGCAGCCGTGCTTGTCTGGTCCTTAGGGTGTCCCCGCTCCTCTGCGCTGAGGCCAGGCAGCTCCGGGACAGGATCAGGGCAGGGCTGGTCTTCAGCACGCAGGGAAAAGCCAGTGTTACATTCCAGCAGTGCCGGCGTGTGAGTAACACCCGGGAGCGCAGCCTCCAGGAAACCTTCGCTTCGGCCAAGGATTACGGCAGTGCGGTGGTTTCCTCCCCGCGAGCCTCGCTGCATCCTGCCCCGTTACGGCCCCCGCGAGCCGGCCGTGCCCCCGGCCCCAGCCAGCCCTGCTGCGCGGGGGCTTTCTGGCTGCCCCACGGCTGCCATCTCCCCCAGGAGGAACCATGGGGCAGGACACCCTGCCCTGGTTTGGTGGGTCCCAGTGCCAACCCACTAGGAGAAGCCCGGGACCCTTGGGGCACTTGAAAGATGGTTTCACCGGTTTCACCATCGCTTCCAGGGTGCTGGTGCCCCGGCCAAGGCCGGATGCTGCAGAACCGGCTGCTCCGCCTTGTGCTGGGGTGGGAGGCAGCCCCGGGCTCACCCTGCCCCACGCTGGCAGGCAGCGGGGAGCTGCCCCAGAGATGCCCAGTGTGTCCTCCAAAGCTGGCGGCTGCGGCGTGCAAGGACAGGCTCCCTGCGTGGTGCTGGTATCTCTGGAGACGGGGACACGGGGAGCTGGGCTCTCCTGGTGGGGGGACAAGGCTGGACCACGAGGACCAGCTTTCGGATGCATTTCCAATGCTCCTCTGAAGTTCATCCTTGGCTCTAATCCACCCCTGCTGATCTCAGCACCACCAGCAGGATCCGGCCCTGGCTCCGCAAATGCCATGGGAACTCACACTCGGGAGATTCCCGTGCCCACCACCTCCAGCCGCGCAGGCTGGGGGCTTCACCTGGCCACAGGTGACAGCACCGCCTGGCCGGGACGCGGGGATGGGCTCAGCCCAGCACACGCGTGCCGCCCTCTCCATCCTGCCGGACTTCCCCAGGCCGGGCCGGAGGCAGTGTCGGGACACGTCCCGCTGCCTCTCCTTCCTGTGGGTTATTTAAAGCCATTGAGCGGCCGTTTGGCCGAGGGGTTATTTCGAGGGCAGCACAGGAAGTGCACGAAGGCCGGGCCGGAGCTGGGTTTGGGGGAAAAAAACCAAAAAAACAAAACAAAAAAAACAAAAAAGCAGCGGTTAGGCACCTTCCTTGCTTGTCTCCAACACCAGGTTGCTGCACAGGTGCCCGCTAGGAGCTAGACTGATGGAGCCCCGCGTGCCCCCAGCCCCCAAAGGGGACCGTATCCAGCCGCCATCAGCACCCTGAGGACAAGCAGGTCCCCTGCAGCTGTCCCCTGCGTCCCCTATGGTGGCACGAGCCCGTACAGCACCCGGGGCTGGTCCCAGCCCAGGAGGGTCCATCCTGCAGGTCTCCCATCGCTTGGGCACCTGGCTGGGCTCAGATGTGCCCCCGGCAGTGACCGTGACCCGGGTGGGGGTCATCTGCCCCAGTCCCTCCGACCTGCCCCGGTGCCTCGGGGCCGCCCAGCTCCCGCTCGCCTCCCCCCGCAGCGCCGGGCTCCCTGCCAGGCCGGGCCGGCCCCGGCCCCCCCCGCCGGCTCCCCAGGCACTGCTCACAGGGCCCGGCTGGCTCCGGCGGCTGGTGCCGGGAAGCAGAGCACAGCGGCTCCAGGCTGCTCGTGCGGGAAACGGCTCGCAGCACCCAGGGGCGCCGGGGCTGGGGACGGCGCTTCCCGGGCGCCTGCTGGGGCGGGAGATGGAGCTGGTTCCTGGTACCCGAGTGAGCACCGGGGTGAGGGGAAAAGCCCCGCTTGGCTCCGGGGTGCCCTGAGCTCCTGGCAGGGAAAAGCAGCTCCCAGACCACCCAAGGCTGCCCCAAGGAGCCAGCCAGCTCCACGTCCACGCGGCCAGCCGGATTCAGGGCAGTGCAGCCTCTTGTCAGCTCCTGGAGATGCCGAAGCCGGCGGCAGCTCAGCGGGGTTTGTGCCGGATGCCAGCGCCTGGCGCTGCAAGCATCCCACCTTCAACACCCCAGTGTCCACATCCTCCGCCAGCACCACCGTGCCTGGCGCAGTGGCAGGGTGGCAGAGGGGACGGCACATCCCGGCGGCATCCGGATGAGGGCAGCCGGATGCCGATCGGAGCGGGGTGACCCCTGCACACCAGCCGCACCTCGGCTGTGATCACGGCATGCCCGGTCGCCACCCTAGGAGCTCTTCGGCCGGGTTTCCACCCTCCTCCTGGCCGTCTACTGTGCTGTTCTCTGCTCCAGACCAAGGGAATAACGAACCGCATCTGCGGCTCCGAGGTGGCAGCAGGCAAAAACCTCCTGCTCGGGCTTCCCCGGCATCGCCCAGATGCCCACAGGGGCTCGCCGGCCTCCACAGCCCCAGTGGGAGAAGCCAGGCTGGGAAAACCCCGTGGGTGCAAACGCGGATGTGTCTGGGGCAGGCTGTGACCTCCAGGATGGACGGTTGGGCCTGGGGACTTTAGCTCCGGCCAAGGGAGGCCCCCCCCCCCCCGGGAGGCTGCTGGGGGGCACTTGCCTGGCAAACCAGCTCTTCTCCAGCCTTTTTCTGGGATCCTCTTCTCCCGAGCACCACGGGGTTGTGCACAAACGTTCCCAGGCCCTGAGACACCAGGAAGCACTCGGGGGGGGGGAAGGCAGTGACGTCCCCTGTCCCTGGGTCTAGGACGCGGCCGGCCAGGACATCCTGCCGAGCCGCTGGCCCACGGTAGCCACAAGACGGAGGCAAGCGGGGGCCGTCCGCGCCGGTCCCCTGGGACGGCGGCGTCGGCGGCACGGCAGGAATGACCCCCCCTCCGGCTGCTGGAATCCAGCTCTGGTAAACAAGTGAGTAACCCGGATAAGAGCCCGGCCCCGCTAAATATAGCTGGAAGGACGGCGCGGGGCTCGGGGTGTCTCAGCGCGAGCCCTTTCTCCCGGCGGCGGCGGTGCGGCAGATCCAGCGCAGGTGAGGCTGGCGGACGCATCCCGCTTTTCCCACCCGCGGCCTCGCAGCTGGCCGCCTGCGCCAGCGGCATCCGACGCGTGTCGACCCCGTCGGGTCTCCGCCGGGATCTCCGGCCATCCGCTAACGGAGCGATGCCGCCCGGGCGACGCGGGGCCACGGCTCGCTGGGGGCCGCCGCGGCCGCCCCGAGCCCCAGGATCCCTCCCCGGGGCAGGGAGCGGAGCCCGGTCCCGGCCGCGGCGGCCTCTGCCCTTCCTGCCGCGCCGCGGCCCCCGGGGGAGGTGGCTCCGCGCCTGGGGGGGGCCGAGCCGAGCCGAGCCGAGCCGGGTTGAGCCGAGCCGAGCCGGGCTGAGCCGAGCCGAGCCGAGCCGAGCCGAGCCCGGCGGGGACGCGCCGAGCCGGGCTGAGCCGAGCCGGGCTGCGGCTCCCGGCGCGTCCCGGCGCGTCCCGCCCCGTCGGGAGCTTCGGCGCGGTAGGTCCCGGCGCCGCGGGGGAAACCGGGCCGGGGCGGGGGGGGAACCGAGCCGGGGGGGGGGGGAACCGAGCCGGGGGGGTCCCTCCTCCGCCCTCCCGGAAGCAGCCAGAGCCTCGACGGGTGCCTGAGCTCCGGGCTGAGCCGGATGGGCCGGGGGGGGGATGGGGGGCTGGATGGGGTGGATGGGGGTTGGGGGACTGGATGGAGGGGCTGGAGGGGGCTGGGAATGCTGAGGAGAGCGCAGGGCTGGACCGGAGGGCCAGAGGGGCCGGGATGAACGGACAGCGAGCCCGGGAAGGACGGGCGGACTGCGGGGCTGGGATGGACAGACGGAGGGACTGCAAGGGGCAGCAGGGCTGGGACTGACGGCAGGACTGGGATGGGATGGGGCGATGCGGGCTGGCTTGCGACCGCCCGGTTTGCACAGGAGACTAAAGAGCTGGAGCGTTGAGGGGGGCAGGCGGTGACCCTGCTCGCCTTGGGCACACCGTTTGCCCGCAGCCGGAGCCAGGCTGGAGCCGGCGCCCCGGAAGCAGAGCCCAGGATCGGGGCTGGGCTGCCCAGGGCTTTTCTCTCACTTGTTTTTCTGGGAGCTGTGGCCAGGCTCGATTCTCAGGGTTTCAAGCACTGGGAAGTGCTAGGATCCCTCCCAGGGACCATGACTTCCCTTCTGGCCTTCTCCTGGGCCCCGGCTTTATCCCAAGCACATCCCGCCGGCAGCCCCCCGCCACCCACACGCTGGTGTCACTGCAAACTTTGTCGCTGCCTGCGAGATGCTGCTGGGAAGGGATGGGAAAGGGATGGGAAAGGGGCAGTTTTGGTCAGCCGGAGCGGGCGGTGCAGCGGCGACTTTGAAGGCGGCGAGATGCCGTGGTGCCGCAGCGGTGGGCACCGGGCCAGGTGGCGGCCGAGGCACGGGGAGCCCTGGCTGCTGGCGCTGCCGGGGCTGCCGGCTCGGTGGCACGGCGCTCCGTGCTGTGGTACCCCGGAGCTGGCACCCAAGGGTTACAGGGCATGGGGCACCCGCTGCCGGCTCTGCTCCCAGGACCCTGGGGACAAGCTGGGGGCAAGAGGAGACGGGGAAGGTGCCGAATGCCTCCAGGGGCCAGAGGTGACCCCCAGGCCAGCCCTCACCATGAGCAGGTTGGGGACTGCTGTCACGGGCTGTGCAGGGACAGATGAGGACAGCCAGCACCCCCGGCTGAGACTGTCCCTGGTGGCCTGTCACCACTCCCCACAGACGTCCTCTTTCCTGGATGTCCCCATGGATGTCCCCGCTCCAGACCACATCAGCTCCCCCAGCAGCAGGTTGTTTTGTCTGCTGTGGGTCCGGGGAGGCTCTCCGGGGCCCTGCCAGCTCTTTGTCCCCATGACGTGGCCGCCGCTCTTCCCGTCTGAGCTGGCGTCCTTGAGCTGATGTGCCGTCCGGAGAGCCACGGTCCGAGGGGCGGTTGCCAGAGGGCCGCGTCCCTCCTTGGCAGGGATGGCTGCGCCAAGCCACGTGTCCCAGCGGGACCTCTTGCGTGGGGGACGTCAGGCTGGAGAGGAGGAGGGGACGCTGCAGGGCAAGTCCTTGTCCCACCAGGACAAGGGGGGCTGGGGCTGTCCCTGGCGAGGTCCAGCAAGCAAAGAGGAGGGACTGGGAACATAAGGGGCAAACGCAAGCACCCTGGAGCATCTTCCAGCCGGCCGCTCCGCAAGCCTGGGGGCTGCATCCTGGGGACACCGGCACTGGCAGAGCCCGGGCTGAGGTGGCGCGCGGGCTGTGGGGTTTGCTGGTGTATCAGCACTGCACGGAGGTCCCCAAGCCCTCCCGGTTCAGACCTGGCATTGCTGGCGGTGAGCCCCATCCTGCTCGAAGCACAGCGCTATCCCGCACCCAGGGTGCCAGGAAGCGGGAAGCTCCGGGGCGGGAGCCGGGCTGATAAGGAGCGATGGCTCGGGCAGCTCCCACGTGGGCGGCCGGGCTGCAGGACCCCTGCGCAGCCTCGCGCCCTCCCGATGAGCCTCCTGCCTTTTCTTTTTTAACCTCGGAAGTGGCGAGAGCAGGAAGCGGCTTCCGGCGGATGAAGCGCAGGACGTGTCGCGTCCATGGCGAAGCACTCGAGCGCTCGAGCCCGTCGCTGAACCGGCAGCTCGTGCAGCGCCAGAAACCCGTTAGCACCCGAGCGAGCCCACGCCGAGCCTGCAAAACTGTTAAATACGTCTTTAATAACCCATTTAGGAGGTGGCTCCGCTCCTGCGGGCTCTTGACACGGCAGCGATGCCCCTTGTATGTGCTCGTGCTCACCGCCTTCGGGGTGGCCCCGGAGGAGGGTTTTGCCGCATTTCGGCACCCCAAACGCAGGCGTTGTCGGCAGCTTTGGAGGCGCGCGGGAGCCGCGGGGGCGCGTGCCTGGGAACGGCCCGCGGGCTCAGGGCGTCTCTTCCGCAGGACCCGGCCGTCGCGTGCATCCTCGTGCGAGGGCAGTCCGGGATGGGGCAAGAAGACAACTGAGGAGCCGGCGCCTCCGGCCCGCGCATGAATTTCTTCCCGTAAGTGGCTCCGTTTCGTTCTGCGACGCAGCCAGGAGCCGGAGCCCGCGGGGTTCGGCTGTGCGAGCGCTAAATGTGCCCTGTTTAATATTTGATTCCCTCTAAGTGCTGTGCAGCCCCCGCACCGGCCGGGCCGGGCTGGGAGCCGGCTCTGCCGCAGGGCGTCCGCTGCTCGGAGGGGGGCTGGAAGGGCTGGATCTGGGCGGTCCCGGGGATCCGGGAAGAGCCGGCAGAGTCATGCCGGGCCGGGGGAGCCCTGCGCCCAGCCCAGCTCCCTGCGTGCCGATGCCGAGCCGAAGCAGGGCAGGTTGAGCCGGGCAAACGACACCTGCCTCGCAGCGGCGGGGGTCTCCGGAGCCGCTGGGGCAGGAGGAAGGGGAGACGGAGAGCAGCGAGGCGGCGTGGCGGAGGTGAAGTGGGCATCCCCGGGATGGGAATGGGTGGGATGACAGGCAGGAGGCGACAGCGATGCCTCTTGCATCCAGCTCCAAAGGGAGCTGAGAAAGGAGCCTGCCGACTCGGCAGCCAGGGCCATGGGAACGGCAGCAGCTTGGGAAACTCCCTGCCGCCGGAGCCAGAGCCGGCCCAGGGGCTGCCGGCTGGGCGGGAGGCCGCTCGAGGAGCCGGCAAGGGGGGAAACGCAGACCCTGCCGCTTCCTTGGAAGCGTCTCACTCCTGGGGACCGGCCGCCGCGGAGCCAGGAGCCGGGTGGCCACGGCGGAGGCTGCTCCGTGCGGGCCAGCTCATCCAGCCCCAGCAGCGGCCGCGGGAGGCAGGTTCTGCGAGGACACGGGGCTGTCGCTGGCTGCGTGACAAGGTGTGCGGCCGGGCACTTTCCCAGGCCGGAGCAGCTCCTGGCATCCCAAAGAAAAACAGTGAATTCTTCGCGGTCGGCCGCGGGCGAGCTGGATGCTCGGAGCTCCCCGCGCGGGGCTGCGAGCGGGAGCTTGGAGACAGGCGCCGCGGCGGGGTCGGATCCTGCAATGTCAGGCTATCGGGTCTTTCCGTATCATCGGATCGGGTCCGGGGGGCAGGTCCTGCCACGCTGCCGGATCGGGTCCTGCCACATCCGGGGCTGCGGGAACGCTTCAGGCTGCGATCCCCCCCCCCCCCCCGGTAGCCAGCCAAGCACATCCGACGGCCTTGAATCCCAACCAGGCTAAGGATGCAGCAGGAACGCGTCATCCTGTGGGCTCCAGCCCCATCCTCTCCCCACGGGGGACCCGCTTCCTCGCCAGCCTCGTGCCCGCGGCACGCTGCGGCCAAACCCTGCCCGGAGCTGCTCTTGGCTCTGGATTTGCCCCCAGGCACCCCAGCCCTGGCGGTTGGGGGGGTCGGTTTGGCTCTGGCGGGGGCCGGTGCCCACCCAGCACTTGTTATGACTAGCGGCCGGCGGAGCAGAGAGCCGCTGCGATCGAATTCCTTCGTGCCGCAGCCCCGCTGCCAAGGGCTGAGCTGTCTCGTTAACGTGAGCGATTGCAGCGGGAGGCCGTGCTCGAGCGGAGACCCGTCCCGGCGCCCCGCCGCGGGCAGCTCCGGGCCGGCGAGGGAGCCGGGGGCTTCGGCACGGCACGGCGAGGGCCCTGCTCCCTGGGTGGCCGTGGGGAAACTGAGGCACGGCACCCAGCAGGGGTTGAAGCCGGGACCTGCTCCACCTGGTGAGCGTGTGCTTGCCCAGGAATGTGCAGCGCCGTGCACCGCGGGGAGCCAGCGCCTCCAGGCGAGGGGATGGTGTCAGGATGGACCCCGTCACCCACCGACGCACCAGCAAGAGCTCCGGTTCCCCAGCCCCGCTGGAGCGCGAGTCCTGGGGCCACCCCGGGGCAGGGGGTTACCTCCGCCGGCGGCACCCGCAGAGCACATCAGCATCGCCGATGAGTTTGCCGTGTAACAGCCAAGGGTCAAGGTCCGGGAATCCCAATACACGCAGGAAAGGCTGCGACGGAGCCGCTTCCCCGGGGGCCCTGGAAACGTCTGGCCGAGGTTTGGGCGCACGCTGCCCTGACCCCGCGTCTCAAGGGCACCCGACCGCTCGCCAAGGCTCGGCTCCTCTTGGGGCCACTGCCACGATTCCTCCGGGAATGGAGAAAACAAACAGCGGCAAGTTTTCGCTCTTGTCTCATGGAAAAAGTCGGGCCGTGCTCACACTGCGGCAGTGAATCACTGCAGCTCTCTGCCAGCCGCCCGCCCGGGCCGCGGGGGACGGGACCCTCTTCCTCCACCCCCGGCTCGTCCCCCGCGCCCCAACCCCGGCGCCCTCTCGGCTGCAGCGGCGGCGGGTGCGATGGTGCCGGCGGCCGGGCGGGCAGAAGCGGCTGGTGCGGAGCCGCAGCGAGCGGGAAGGCAAGGGAGGGGTGCTGCCGCGCCGGATTAGCGCGAGCGCCTCGGCTCTGGATCCCGAAGCCGGCCGGGGGGCTCGCTCATGCCTGGGCGCAGCCCCAGCGCGGGGTTTTGCAATCGCTGGCCCCGTCCCAGCCCTGGAGCCGGCCTGTGGGAGCAGCGCTTGCCTCTGATGTG
The DNA here is from genome assembly GCF_036417845.1 of Apteryx mantelli. NCBI lineage: Eukaryota > Metazoa > Chordata > Aves > Apterygiformes > Apterygidae > Apteryx > Apteryx mantelli. The sequence goes on from NC_090007.1 coordinate 4,701,432, forward strand.
CGCAACGGCTCCCGGCCCTGCGGCCGGCCCTTGCACCAGAGGGCCAGAAAGGGGGTGGCCGAATCGGGGCTCAAATCTCTGCAACACTGAGTCAGGAATCGCCCGGGGCCGGGATGCGAAGGGGAGGCAGATGCGTGACCGGCCGCCACGTTTGCCGCCGGTCGGGGCTGGCCCGGGACTCGGCACCCTCGGCTTGAGGTTTGAATTCGTGCGGGGGCACGGGAGGGGGCCGGGGAGCTCGGGTGCCCCATGGCCCTGGGGCACTGCGGCCCCGCGAAGGCGGGCGGTGACGGCCCGGCGCTGCCCCGGGCTCGGGCTGGGGTGGTGGCTGCGGTCACGCCGGGGACCGTGGCACGGCTGCAAAACACGAGCAACGTGCAGCGAGCAGGCGCTGGCGAGGAGGGACCAGCATGGGGACACGGGGTCTTCGGGAGAAACAGCCAGAGCCGGGCGAAGAGCTGCTAAAGCAGAGCTTGTGGGTGCCGGTGTCCCCTTCCCCAAGGGGTGTCCTGCTTGCACCCATCCCAGAGGGGCCACTGGGCCTGGGGACGTGTCACCCAGCAGCACGGGGACAGGGCAGACGGGGTGGCAGGGACACCCGCGTCCTGGAGAAATGGGTCCCAAAGGAGCTTCGGTGTCGGTCCCTGCAGTGTCCGGTCTCTGTAGCAGCCGGTCCCCAAGGTGTCCGGTCCCTGCTGTCCCTTTGGAAGGGGTCAAAGCCAGCTATGCCTCTGCCTTCCCCTTTGGAAACGGCTCCATCTCATCCCGCTGATCCCAGCTCAGCTGATTTGCAAGCAGCCCGCACTAATTAATTAGCAATGGAAATAGCAGCTCTGGTGATTCCCAGCGGCCGGCTGGTCCCTGTCCCCCGGGGTCGGAGCCGAGCAAGCCGGCAGGGCAGCAACCGAGCTGGCCGTGACCGCTGCCGTCCCCACGCCGCCTGCTCGAGGACGAGCCCTCCACTCCAGCGGCAGCACGCGGGGACGGAGCCAGGCGCTTCCCGAGTGAGAGCCAGAGACGGGCAGACACCCAGCGGTGGCCCGGGTGAACGGACAAGGGGTTATAACGGTGCTGAGACGACCCAGGGACAGCAAAAGCAGTTTGGAGACTTCCCCAGCGCTGGCACGGGGAGCAGGGCGGCTTCCCAAATGATCCCCGCCTCATCCGAACGGCACCGGGACCTTAGCAGGGTCTGGGCAGCTCCTGAAGCCCGGGAAAGCTGGGGCAGCGGGTGCTCGGTGCCGGAGGGGTGCCGGCCATGCGACACCCGGGGGGGGGGGGGGGGGACGGCCACGCTCAGGGTGCTGCGGGTCTCGGCCAGGGGGGATGTGGTTCCCCCCCCCCCCCCCGGGCAGGGGTCAGAGCCGAGCTGCCACCGCCGCGCTTCTTTAAACAACGGCCGCGCGAGGATTACGGCTTCGTGGCAACAGCCCCGAGCGGCTCTCGGCCGGGTGACGCGGGAGCCGGGGACGGTTAATCCCGGCCAGCTGCGGCCCAGCCGCCCCCCCGCCACGCCGGGCCGCAGGGAGAGCGGGCACCGACCCTGAGCCCCATCGCCAAATATCGGGGAGCGGAGGCTGCGCCAGGCAGCGCGAGAGGGGCAGGAAAGCCCGGCAGGGACGGAAAAAGGGATCCCTGTTTTGGCAAGCGCCGGGGCACCCGGAGGAGATGGGTGATGGAGGGCTTGGCCATGGTGGGCCGGTCCTAAACGTCTCCCTTCTCCCCGCAGGGCCGGGCGGACGCGTGCGCAGGCAAGGCAGGATCAGCGCGGGCACTGGAGCCCGCGGGCAGGACGCGCCATGGAGCCGAGCCTGGAGGGCGCCTGAAGCCGCTGCAAGGACCAGGATGGGGTTGGGGAACATGGGGTCCCCCAACGGGAGCGCGGCCGGCCGGCCGGACACGTGCTTCGGGGCGTTCAACGCCAGCGTCAGCCTCAACGAGACGCAGAGGAAAACCATCGCCTCGCCGTGGTTCTCCACCGCCTTTGGCCTCATCGGCCTCTTCTCCAACCTCTTCGCCCTGTGCGTCCTGCTCAGCTCCTCCCGCAAGCTGTCCAGCCGGGCCCGTTCCTCCTTCCTCGTCTTCCTCTGCGGGCTGGTGGTCACGGACTTCATGGGGCTGCTGGTGACGGCCTCGGTCATCATCCCCTACCACTTCATCAAGTTCGACTGGGCCGAGGTGGACACCGGCTGCCACCTCTGCAACTTCCTTGGTTTCTCCATGGTCTTCTTTGGGCAGTGCCCGCTGCTGCTGGGGGCCACCATGGCCGGCGAGAGGTTCTTCGGCATCAACCACCCCTTCTCCCGCTCCACCAGCATCTCCAAGCGCCGTGCCTGGTCCATCGTGGGGCTGGTGTGGGGTTTCGCCTGCATCCTGGGGCTCCTGCCGGTGCTGGGGCTGGGGAGGTACACACTGCAGTACCCTGGCTCCTGGTGCTTCCTCACCCTCCTGCCCGACACCGGAAATGTTGTCTTCTGCCTGCTCTTCGCCTTGCTGGGCATCTTCTCCGTGCTGCTCTCCTTCATCTTCAACACAGTCAGCGTGGTGACACTGTGCCGTGTCTACCACGACCGGGAGTCGGTGCAGCGGCGCCGGGACAGCGAGGTGGAGATGATGGTGCAGCTCGTGGGCATCATGATCATCGCCACCATCTGCTGGATGCCCCTCCTGGTGAGGCCCCAAACCCTTGGTGCCCCCCGCCATCGCGCTGCACCCTGCCTGGCACCCGGAGGTGCGGGGGGGCAACGGGCTCGCGGGCTTGGCTGCTCTCGCATATCTGGAGCCAGTGCATGGCAAAGGACGCGTGGGTTCAGCCCCAAACTGGGGGTGGAGGGGGAGCAGGACACCTGGGCTCCTTCTCCAGCCAGCTCAACGCTGCCTGCTGGGACTTTTCTCCTGGCCGAGCTGGATGATAACGGCCTCCTTGACCCTGCTCAGAGCAGGTGCCCGGCCCAAAGGCAGAGGCAGGGCAAAGGCGGTGGTGGCCAGCAGGCAGGGGCGCCCGTGCCAGCCTTGCTGTGGGTGCTGGCCGTCCCCTCGGTGGTGGGTCCCTGGCAGCGAGCAGCACAGGTTCACCCAGCACCTTCCCAGCCTTGGGGCTGGTCTGGCCACCCCCTGTGGGGCTCAATCCCCCCCCCCCCCCCCCCCAAAAATGGGAGCAGGCCTGCAAGGGCCCCAGGATGCCCTGGAGAGGCCCCAGCAAAGGTGGGAGGTTTGGGGGGCATCTATCAGCACCCTGCAGACCCGATTCCCCCCCCAAAAAACCAAGCCTGGACACTTGTGCTCCTGTCTCCCTCAACCTCCCATCCTGCATCCGTGCCCAGGCGGTGGCCCCAAGCCCCTGCTAACCCCTTGTCCCCCCCTCCCCGCAGATCTTCATCATCCAGACGGTCCTGCAGCAGCTGCCGGCCCCCGAGGGGGTCCAGACGCTGCCTGCGAACACGCAGAAGATGATGCTCATCTACATCCGCATGGTCACCTGGAACCAGATCCTCGACCCCTGGGTCTACATCCTCTTCCGGCGAGCCGTGCTGCAGCGCGTCTACCCCAGCCTCCGCTCCCGGCCCTCCATCGTCTCCCTCTACCCCGTCCTCAACCCTTCCCTGCGCCGCAAGTTCACCCAGGAGTCGGTGCTGCAGTAGCAGGTGCCGGGGCACCGGCCGGGGGCAGCTGCAAAAGGGGGGGGGGGGGGACAAGCCCCGGGTGGGACCCCCCCGTGGGCCAAAACGTGCCCCCCCCCCTTCCCGGGCACAGCCTGTGCCGGGTGTCCCTGCCCTGGGGGGTGGCATCTCCCCGGTGCCCAGGGCAGTCGTTCCCCCCCCCCCCCCCCAGGCTGTAACGAGGGGGGCAGAGAGGTGGTTAGTTAATTAATTAATTCAGTGTGCGTCCAAGGGCTCTGCCCTTCGCTCCCCCCCCCCCCCCCCAAATCCTCAGGGCTGGCAGGGAGCTGGGTGGCACAGCGGGATGGGGGACGCTGGGACCTGGGTGGCAGCGGGGGGGGGGGGCACCGGGCTGCTCCCCACCATGGTTTGGGTGACCCCTGCAATAAAAGCCAGCTCGTGCCGCTGTCTGTGCCCAGTGTGCCAAGCACCCACCGGGGGGGGGGGGGGGGTCCCTGGGTGTCGGGGAGGGTGCCGGACCCCAGCCAGCCTTTCCGCCACGATCCCAAGGATCAGCCCTTCTGGTTTCATCTGCGTTTTAATGAACCGTTTCCCGGGACTCCCGCGCGAGATGCCGGCCGAGCCCAGGGCTTGCAAGGACCCTGGCCGGCACCCATGGGTGCAGCTTGGGTGCCCTGGAGCCCCCCCCCCCCCCCAGAGCGGGGGGATATGCCTGCAAGGAGGGAGCCCTCGGGGGGGGAGGCAGGACGGGGACCTGCCGCAGCCCAACCGCTGGCACCGCCAGCCCCCCGCGGGGCAGGAGGGGACCCGGGCGAGGGGGGGGGCCGCCGCCGCCCCCGCAGCTACTTCTGCCGCCCCTTGGCCTCGCCGACGGCCGCCCACACCTCGGCCACGAACTCCTCGGGGAAGGCGAACTCGCCCAGCACCGAGTCCAAGCCCTGGGCGAGCGCCGCGGCGCTGGGACACTCCTTGGCCGTCTCCACCATGGTCGAGGCTGCGGGGAGAGGCAGGGCTCAGCCGGGGGGGGTCGGGGGGGGGGGGGAGCGCCCACCCGGCCCCGCGCTCGCCCCGCTGCCCGCGCGCTCACCCAGCTCGCCGTCCCGGATGCCCATGTAGCTCTCCAGCAGGTCGTCCACCCGGCGGGCGGCTTCCTCCTCGAAGGCGCTGGGCTGCGGGTGAGATGCTCCATTAGACCGAGCCAGCGATGGGGACATCGCCCGGCTCTGGTAGGGGGTAGCAGGACAGGTCACCGCCGCGGAGCTGTGTCCCCCTCGGTGGAGCAGGACGTGACCTCCTGGCACTGCCTGCGCGGTGGCCAAGCACCTGCTGGCACCCTGGGGAGATGCTCTGCACACCATGAGGGGTGCAGGGCCTGGTCAGGGTTCTCATGACCCGCCCCCCCCCGGCATTGCACCCGTGGGGAGGGACAGGGTGAGTGGCCATGGGGCAGCTGGCTTTGGGGAGCAGCGCGGGTCCCCTTACCCCCTCCTCCAGCGTGGCAGTGCCCTTCGCCCGCAGCCGCAGCGTCTCCTTCCCGCTGGCCACTCTGCCCTCGCCCGGGCACTTGCTGCTCCGCGTCCTCTGCCCGATCATATCTGCACCCCAGGGGGGGGGGGGGGAAGGGGGTGAGGGTGCAGGCAGGACTTTGTCCCTCCTGCCCTGCTCCACCCCCTGCACCCATGACCCACCACCCCGGCCACGACCCAGCCCCAGACCAAGGATGTCCAAGAACCATGGGGAGCGCACGAAGGGGACACCATGCGCTAAGAGGGTGGCTCAGGGGAAATGCAGGCGTAAGGGGCACCCATGGGTGCAGGATGGAGGTGCACAGGGTGCTCACAGTGTGCATAGGGGTGAGGGGTGCCCACGGCAGGGCACACGGAGGCGTGGGGATGGTCCTGGGTGCAGCATAGGGAGGGCAGAGGCAGGTGTGGGGATTCACCCTAAGGTGCAGCTTGGGGTGCATGGGGGGGGGGGGATTCAGTGCCCCCCCACAAGTGCACATGGGGGTGTGGGATGCACATAAGGGTGTAGGACAAGGGTGCACAGGGGTGTGAAGAGCGTCCGTAGGGGTGTAATGTGGGGGTGCCCACGGGGCTGTGGGGCGCACATGCGGGTGCAATGCAAAGGTAGGCACAGGGACGTGGGGGTCGCACACGGGGGGGGGGGGATGCACATGGGTGCGATGCAATGACACACGCGGTGCGAGAGCGCACATGAGCACGGTGAAAGGGTGCCACAGCTAGAGGGGCGCACGCAGCCATGCCGGAGGTCGCACACACGGGTATGGCAGTGCACCCAGGGACGTGGGGACACAGACGGGTGCAGTGCAAGCTAAGCAATATTCAGTCCGAAGAAGCCCCCCTCAGCTCCCAACGGGGTGATGGGGGGGACCCAGTACTTGGGGAGGGGGCTGCAAGGCAGGAGGGGCTGGGCTGGGTGCAGGAGCATGTCACCCTGGTCAAGGTGTCACGGCACAAGCACACACACCCCCATAGGGATCAGCGCACAGCACCCGTGCATTGCCGGCAGGGACCTGCAGGAACAGGATCCCAACACCCCAGCCCTCCGGGGCTCCCTCAGCCCTGTGGCAAAAGCAGTGGGACCCCAAGACCTGCCCCTGGCCAGGGGTGACACCGGGCCCACAGCCCCCACCACAACTCACCAAAGGCCTTTTTGGGCTGCACCAGGCGGAGGGTGAAGGGCTGAGCCCGGGGCAGCTCCCGCAGCATCCGGGCCACCTCGTAGTGCCGGCAGCCCACGATGGTGTGGTCGTTGATGGCCTCGATGCTGTCGCCCACGCACACCGTCTGGATGCGGTTGATGATGCTCCCCTCCTTTATTCGCTGGGGACATGGTGACACCGGGGGGGGGGGTGGTCACACAGGAGCTCACTCCCTTGGGAAGGCTGGAGGGGTGCAGCCCTCACCTTGTGCCACACATGGGCACCTCCTTGGTCCAATTTCCCTTGGCACCATCCCAACCAGGTCAGGCCGGGAGGCTGAGAGCTGCTGGTGGGGCACATTCAGGCCTGCTTTCACCCTTGGGGCTGTTTTGGTGGGGGGGCACCAGCCCTCCTGGCCCCTCTTGCCCTCCTGCTTCTCAGTGGGGACTTTCTACCTCTGAAGCAGGCATGAAGCACCCTCGAGCCGCAGCAACCACTTCGTCCTCCTCCTCCCTGGTGCAACAAGGATGTGGGCTACAGTTTGGGTTAGGGTGCAACAAGGGTGCGGTTTAGGGTGCAAGGAGGGTGCGCGTCAGGGTGGTGATGGAGCACAGACCCAGGAGGTGAGGGTCTGAAACCGCTGCTGGGGTCAGGATGGGCTATTACGCTACAGATGTCACGGGTCTCCTCAAGGGCCATTGGCCCCCCCCCAAGGCGTCCCTGAAGCCCCTCCAGCCCCACGTGCCCTCACCTTGATAAAAGCGTAGCCAGCCCCGTTGTCCGTGATGGTGAGGCCCAGGGCATCCTCAGTCTTGGTCACCTCCACCTCCTTTGTCTCGCCCCGGACGTGGGCAAAGATGAAGTCCTCCAGGCCGATCTGCCCCCCCAGCAGCTTCTGCATGTCCACTTTGTGCGTGTTGAGCGTGCAAAAGAGGATCTGCCCCGGGCAGCCCCGTCACCGCATGCCCAGTGGCTGGGGACACCCCACAGAGAGCAGGAGGCATCGGAGGTGCCAGGCCAGCACCCAGGCGCCAGCGTTGATCCCTGGCAAGGGTGGATCAGGCCAGGTCTGGCTGCTGCAGACCAAAAAGCGCTGCAGCAACCCACAGGACCCCCTGCCCACCCTGACAGGAAGGGAACCGGGGGGCAGCAAGGCCTGGCCCCATCCTTGCATGGGCTGCACCCATCTGCATGCACCCAGTGCACCCACCCCAGTGGGCCTGTCCCCTCAGCTCCGGGCTTACACGGCATTCAGCATCAGCTGAGGTGGGACAGCTGAGGAGTACATAAGCCCATGGTCCCTTCCCCCAGCTCGCTGCCTGCACGAGGTGGGGAAACTGAGGCACGAGCAACCCAACCTCTCTCCAGGGAAGACAGCCCTGAAATTAAAATGCACTTTGCCAGTGCATTTTGGGGACCGGGTTTGCAAGCCGCTGGGGACACGCAGGAGGGCCGGCCCACGGTCAGTGCCATGGGGTCGGCATTAAGGCTTTGGTTAGCAGAGCCAGCGCAGAGCAAGGCCCCTCCCCCTCCCCAGCAGCCACAGCCCCCTCACCTCAGTGGGCGAGATGCTGAAGACCTCGGCAATTTTGGCATAGAGCTCCTTGACGTTGGTGAAGCCCTCGATGCGGCCCGTGGGGCTGCCGTGGGCCAGCTGGGTGTGAAACACCAGCCGCGGGCGGACCCGGGGGGCCCGGGGTGCTGGGGCACCCTCGGCAGCGGGTGTCTCGGCAGCCCCCGGCTCCTGCCCCACGCCGTTCTCCATGGGGCTGTCCTCCTCGGCCTGCCTGCCTCGCCTGCCTGCCCGCCGCATCCTCCCACCGGCTGTCGGCCCTGCTGAATTATAGATGGGTGCTGGCTCCCAGCTCGGCCGTAAGGCGATCCCTGGGCCCGGGAACCTGATCCAGCAGCGCAGGTCATTTGATGAAGATCAGATGAGCTCTGCTGTGTAGGAATGGCTCTGGCAAAGCTCAAAGAGCCAGGTGGGAGAGCAACCAGCCCAGAGCCAGGTTCATCACACCCTCCCAAGCTGCAGTTTGGGGAGGTCAAGATGAGTCTGGCTCCACCGCCCTTTTGCTGCAAGCGAGGCTGTGCCAACCCAGCTCACTTGGCAGCGGGACTCAGTAAATGCCTCTGGCTGAAGAAGTGAAGGGTGCCCAGGCAGTGCCCAGCACCCACAACCCCTGGGGATACTACCAAGAAGGGACCTGCAAACCAGCTCCCTTGCAACAGGTCATGGGTGGGGATGGAACCAGGGAGCTGGAGGGAGGCAGCTGTGATTTGCAGATGTGCCACTGCTGGCTCAGAGGGGACAAGGGACTCCCAGGGCCAGCATGGCTCCAGGCCTCCAAAAGAAACTCCCAAGTCCCTCCTGCAATCCCAGCCCTGAGGCCAGGACAGTAGAGGCAGAGCCGCCCCCCCCCCAGAGAGCAGTCCTCACGCCCCCCCCCAGGGAGGACTGCACCCCAAGGCAAGATCCCCGCAGCCTGCCCAGCGGGCAGGAACACATGCCGCCCTTCCACAAACACACAGCCCAAGCTGCTTGTTTCTCCCGTATTTATTCGCTCCCATCTCCATCCTAAGCCAAGCGGCCACCAGGAGATGGCAGCCAGGAGACTTCTCTACAGAGCATTGACCTTGCACGCAAGAGATGGGTGGACACACAGCAGCCCCTGGGTTATACCCAGGGCTGGATCCACGTAGTGCTAGTAAGAAAATAAGACACTCTAATTATACAATCTGAGATAAGTGACAGGCAGCCCCGGGGATGTCCAACCCCAGTACAGCACAGCGAGGACACGGCTGCCAGCACAGTGGTCCCACGACGCAGGATTGACCTGAGGGCTCAGCAAGTCACCCCGCAGGCTCCCCCCATGCCAGGAGGAAGGGGTTGGTCCCTGTTCCACCCCCGCAGCATGAAGACTTTGTCCTCGTGCCAGCACCGGGAATGGGGAGGCCAAGAGTGGGAGGCAGCCGGTGGCTCCCAGGCAAGGCGAGATGGGCAAAGGGGCACGTGGGGGCAGCGGGGCTGAAGGCACCTGCTGGAGAGCAGTGAAGGGAACGGGGAAGATTAAATAAAGCGAGACATGGCCAGGAAGGAAGCCTGCCAACTCACCCACCACAGAACCAAGAAGGTTCCCAAATTGATTAACTGGCAGGAGCTGGGCTAGGATGCACCGGCAGCTCCCGGTGCACTCCCCAGGGCACCCTGCTGTCCCCCACCATGCACAGCGCCCCTCGTCCGGGGCTCACTTAGTGAGGGACAGGGCAAAGGGACAGGAGCCTTGAGTCAAACGCTTTGAAAGGCTGCTTTCAAATGAGGTCACATCCCTACTAACAGGGAGAGATGAGGCTCTAAAGGAAGGGGTGGGTTTTAACTCCCTGTTTTTTCCTTAAAGGCCTATTATAGCTGCCAAGCAGCTCGTGACAGTCACCTTGAAAGAGGCCAGTTTACTCCCAGGCCCGTAAGGCGCAGGCCATGGTGCCTCATTTGGCATCAGATACCCTTTGGAGAGTCCCTGGTTTAGTGAGCAAGAGCTGCCAGGCAATGCCCAACCAAGGCTGCAGGAGCTGGGGAGCTCGCGGGGGAGCGGAGAGAGGGTGCTTGCGCCCACTGCAGACCAGCTCCTCGCCTGGCACCACACCAGCTTGGATCTCTCAGCCACGTCACTGCTTGGTCCTCAGCAGCTCAAGGTCTTTGGAGACGCTGCACCCAGAGGGCCCGGCCGGACTCAGGCCAGGAGGAGTTACCCAGTCACTTCTCCAGCAAGATGTGTGCAGGGTGGCAGGGGAAAGCAGCCAGACCCCCAGCGGAGACTGTCCCTTGTGTGAGCTCCAAGGGACAGGGCCGTGGTCCGGCCGGCCCTGGGCTCTGGGCAGGATTGGTCCTCTTCATAAGTGTTCACTGAACAGGAAGGAAAGTAAGGCCAAGTTAGAGGGCTCGGGGCTTCTCCCCAACAGAGCAAGCAGACATCACCCCAGCCTGCCTTGAGAGACCTCACGTCAAGAGAGCAGACGTACACCTGTAACAAGGACCCCTCCACCTCCATCCTTCTGCCCAGGCCTGCTGGGAACCACGAGAGCTGGCAAGCCCCCCAGGAGGGCAACAGCACGCCCCTGCCCAGCAGCGCTGAGCCCCAGCACCCCTGCCCCAGCCCTCTGACAAGCTGGGACACTAAGCCCTGCCTGGAGATACAGTCCAGCCTCCCTGTTCCTGCACCCGCTTTGTATACTGAGCTGGGAACCCCAAGTGCACTTCTGGTGCCCTGCCCAGGAAGGGTTAAACAGCCAGAGAAAAAGCTGCTGGGGAGACACAGCCACCCCAAAACCCCACGCAGAGACCCCAGATGATCCCCAGAGTGGGAACAGCTCCAAGCCCTTCTCTGCCTACACCCTCTCTGCTCAGCTCCCTTCATCCATCCTGCCATGGGCTGACCCAGAGGTCCAGGTGCTCGCTGGGGCACGAGGGCCCATGGGTGCCTGGCTCAGCTCCAGGCCAGGCCACGGCCAGTCCTGCCCCGCTCACCTGGCTATCCGAGACAGGATCTCCTTGATGCGAACCACCAGTTTCTCGTGCTGCAGCGGGTTGCTCTCGATGGCGCTGTGCAGTTTGGCCATGTAGAAATCCAGAGTGCTCAGTGTGGGGGTCTCCCCAGTGCCTACGGGGCAGCAGCCCAGTCAGCCACGTGCAGGGCCCACAGGACAAGCAAGCCCCCATCCAGCCCCGCACATGCTACTGGTGGCTGGGGAAGAGACCCTGGACACTCACTCCCCTCTCCTGCAGCAGGGCACAGATTGCACCACTAGAAACCCAGGAATTAAAGGATTTGGGCTAATCTCTGCCTTGCAGGTGGATCTGTGACTATGGCTAGACATTAGGACAGTTCCCAGCCTGTTCTATCCCACCTATGGAGGATCTGGCTGTCTGTCAGATCCCTGGATTCTCTGGAGAGCTCCCAAAATGCTCCAGGAGCCTTTCCCACAAGTGGATGAGCAGTTATCACTGCCACACACCCCATAACATCCCTGTTTGCACCAGGCTTAGCCATGTGCAGAGCCCCAGCAGTGTCCCTCAGGGTGGTGTCAAATCCCAGCAGCAGACTGGTCCCCAGAGCTGCCCTGGACTCACCAGGGATGGGGAGAGAGGCAAAGCTGGTGGTGAGGGCCTGCCGCACAGACTGGAGCTGCTGCTGCAAGGCCAGGGTCTGCCTCTCCTCCTGGGCCAGCTCCTGCTCCAGCTTCTCCTTGGCACAGTTCATGCTCTCCGTGTGCTTCTGCAGGATAGCATTCTGCTCCTCAAACTCCGTGTTCATCTTCCGCAGGCGTCGCAGCTCAGCCTCCCGTGCTGCCGGGAGCAGAGCAGGGTCAGCACAGGCAAAGAGAATGGCCCAGTGATTCCTCCCCCACCCCATCCCAAAAATCACTCCCTTCCCCAGCCCTTGCTTCTCCAAGAGAGACTCAGCATCACCAACCTCCAGGCTCCAGCCAAGATCTGCTCCCTAAACCCATCCTCACCAGGGACATTTCACAGCCTGGATGTAGCACCCCGTGACGGCCGTGATCCCACCATACAGGATGAGGGCTGCTCCAGCCCCAGCAGTCCCTGCCCTGCGGCTCAGCCCCTCACCTTTATTCTGGTCCAAAAACTCCTCCGTGAAGATGGGGACATCAAAGGTGGAGAAGGTGTCACTGCACTCACCAGCCTGGCGGATGGGAGGGGACAGATCAGGCAGGGCTGAAACCGCTGAAGGGGACCCCATCTCCCTGGGGTTGAGCACGCAGGCAGCGTGGGGACAGGGCAAGAGGTGACCCCTGGGTAGGCTGGGAGGACAGAGAGAGACAGGGCAGGGGACGGCTATGCTCTGCCTCCTGCAACTCCAGGCTCCGCTTCAGCAGGAAGTTGCCATCTTGAAGCAATACCTGCGAGTCCCCATCAGCCCAAAGAAGTAGCGCCAGCCAGTCTCTGCTCACCCTTCCCACACCCAAACCCAGGGACTCAATGTGCCTCAGTTTCCCAACTCACTGGTAGAGCTGCCAGGGTCTTACCTTCTGGGGGTGCCCATTCAGCAGGGTGTTCACTGCTGCGGAGCCAGCATCCTCTGGAAAGGAAAAGGAGATTACCCGCCTGGTTCTTCCTAAGAGGCTCTGGCAGCACCCGGCCAGATCCTGGGCAGACAAAGGGCAGCAACACTTGCAGCCACCAATCCCACCACCTACCTTTTTTGATCTTCTTCTCCTGGATCTTCTCCGTGCACATCTTGTAGGCCTCCGATTGCTGGTATTCCCGCAGCTCCTTCATGTACTGCTGCTTCTCCCGCTCCGCTTCATCCAGGTACCGCTACGGCCACAGATGGGTCCTCAGCCTAGCTCAGCCCCAGGCAGCAGGCTCCCCAGGGTGCTGTTGAACCCTCCCACCACTCAGGGTCCAGCTTCTGCTCACCAGCCCAGCAACACTGGGACAAGCTCCCAAGAACCACCTCCATGGTGCTTTCAGGGCCCAGATCCTGCCCACGGCAAAGATCTTGTCTGCCAGTGCACCAAGATCTGGTGATGGAGCCACTCCCAATTCATACTTGGAGCTGCAGCCAGGCAGCGAGCAAACGTGTCTCAGATGCACACTCCCGCACGCCTCAGGAGAGCGCTGCCAGCCCCACGGGGACGGAGGCTCAGTCTCCCACACAACCAGCATCTGCAGGTTGGCTGCTAGCCCAAGCAGGAGAAATGAGGGTCCCTTCAAGGAGCCGGTACCTGTTTCTCCGAGAGCTGCAGCTTGCTCCACTCAGCCCCCAGCATCTTGGTGATCTCTGGGAAGGGCAGGTCAGGATGCTGCGTGCGGATCTGCTCGCGCCGTTCGTTCAGGAAACGGACGTAGCCAGTCACAGGGGCTTTGGGGCCATTGGGAAGGATCTTCTTCCTCTTCTTCCCCTTGGGCCAGCCCCTCTTCTTCACCGGCTGGCACCCAGAGAAGGGGAAGGGACAATCCATCACAAATCAGAGCACACGATGCCATTGCACCAGCAGGACACAGGGAGGGGAGCAGCTTACAGACCCCCCTGGGCCTCACATCCCTCAAGGGAGGGAAGGTCTTGGCCTTTTCTCAGGCCACAGTGGTAGCCACAAGTTTGCCCAATTCTGTGGCACAGTTGTGCCTGGACTACTGAAGGGCAAGTGAAGGGACAGCCTCTAGACAGGGCCTAAATATTACAACAGCAGCTCTGCCAGGTATGTGCAGTGCAAGGGGGACAGAGACGGACACGCAGCCATCTGCTACCACACACCAGCCGACACAGCCCAGCAAAGCGCCTGCTGCCTTGCCGGGGACAACAGCCCCGGACCGGGCAACACCGATCCCGCTCGCAGGGGCGGAGCAGGGAGGGCCGCAGGCACTGTGGCAGCGGGGCTCACCTCCTCCTCGCCGTGTGGCTTCTCGCTGCTCGTGCGGGCCACCTCCCCTTTCTCCTGTTTGATGGCCACCAGGAAGTTGCCATGCTGAGCTTTGCCCGTGGTGTGTCTGCAACCAGAAAGTTCCTGTCAGAAAGGACTGGGAAGCTACTGGGATCGATACGGGAATATTCCTCAGGATCACGGCTCTGTGCTTGCCAGATTCCCCTGCTCCCACCCGCACAAACAGCCCCCAAACCTGTTCCCAGCCCCAAAACCTCTGCTCCTGAGCTCTTCCCTTTGCTAGAGGAGAGCAAGGTTGAATTACAGGGTTCAAGCAGACCCCAGACCTGGCTGCCCAGGTACGCTGGAGCACATCAGGGTGGGCACAGACCAGTGAATGTATCCCGCTCTTGCTGGCCCACCCAGCAACAGTAGACAAGATCTAGCCGGTACTCGCAACAGCAGCTGCTATCCGTCCCCCGCCTCCACAGCTGGAAGCCAGATGGGTTCCCACAGCACCTATCCGGGGGGAGGGGGGGAAGTGCGTGGGAGACATTTGCCTTCATCTGGGGTATCCAAAGCTGGATTCACCCACCAGTAACACAACAGCTGCAAGGACAGCGCCTAACACATGGAAAGCCGCCACACAGGGGAGAGAAATCCGAGCAGGGGAATGTTCCTAGGCTGTAACAGCAGAGCGACTCACAACAGCTAAGGAGCATCTGCAAGTGTTGCAACCGCACCGCGAGGCTTCAACGGGACAGCGCGTTTGCCAGAGATGAGGGCAACTAAACCGCACCCGCCTCGCAGCTCCCAGGATGAGCCTCCAAGCCGGCACACCTGGGCGCCAGCAGCTGAGAGGCAGCTCAGGAAATCCCAGCGTTTGATACCTTCCCTTAAAACCAAAGCCAGGGAAAAGCCGGTTTTGAGTCATCGCCCAGTCAGGCGAGCAGGACATAATTGCTGGCCCCAGCAGTCCTGGCTACATAAAAGCTGCTCCAGGGCCTGTTGACCAACCCCAGTCTTTTCAGTGACCTTTTGTATGGGCCTGGGAGCTCCCAGGGCTCTTCCTGGGGGCAGTTAGCAGTGAAGGTAACTGTACACACGCTCCAGCACGTCCTCATGCGCCACCAAGAATTAGCCTCGCACCACAGCAAAGAGTCCCAAGCGACATGAAGCGCTTGATCCTCCCCTGGCAGGGAGGAGCTCCGGGGGAGTTGTATCGTGGCTCCACAGGGACTGCCTCGAAGCATCTCCCACGCCAGAGACAAGCGCTACCAGGGATAACGAAACCCCGTAAGCCACAAGACAAGGGCAGGGCACTGGTGTGGCTACTAGAGGGCCTGCTAGACTCGCTCAGTCCTTGCCTGCTCCAGCGACAACCGCTCTGTCAGGTTCCTGCTGCCCATGTTGCCACTTAGACAGATCAAGCCACTTTGAGATGCACCGATCAGTTGAAGTGAGAGGCTGGAAGCCCCAAGGCCTGCTTTCCAACTTGATGCCTCATCATTGCAGATCAGCATCTGGCTTCAGCTGACAACACAGCTCCAGTACCAACCTATCTGCATCGACAGAGCCTCCCTGCTCCTACTGAACACCCCCACCTGAACTGCAGCATCTCCGTGGGGCTCCTCCCCACCCAATTATCCCTTGGCTCCAGCCAGTCGCTTCCCACGGCAGAGTCCCCAGCCCACCCGCAACCTTTGATCCCAGGCACAGGACTTGACATCCTGCTCTACCAAAGCAGTTTCTGCTGGCTGTTGCCCAGTTGATCACGCACACAACCACACCAGAATGAGGTCAGGTCCCCTGAACTGGGAGAGTCACAAAGAACACGAGTGTTGTAGCAAACTTCATTAGTTTGTGCTTTCATCAAGGTCACAAGATACATTAAGTAGCACAGGGCCAAGCACAAGTCCCACAAGGCTTGATAGAAGTATAAAATTTAGTTGTACACTAAAAGCCAGACAGATCTTGACTCATTCAGGATACATGCATAGACTTTACATCATCTGTTTCTTGCACCACATATTTGGTGCAAAATCTCCTTAGACACCCCAGCCTACCACTATCTTGTGATTACCTGTACCAGCCACACTTATAATTAATTTGACCAGGTCCCTTTCTGTAAGTCCCCAAGGACACCATGCATAACTATTTTTCTTGATTAATGTAGCAGATGCCTGGTTTGGGCTCTTTTCGTTGGGATCCAGGTTAGGCCAGCCATTCTGCACTTACACAGGTCACACTAATGCCTACAGGAAGGTACAAGACTATCTTTTCTTCAGTCTGCTGGAATAAGAATTCCCAGAGCTCCATAAGAGCATGGCCAACCTCAGCCTTTCTTTATCAGCTCTTACAGAAATGCTCCCAGACATGCCGATACAGTAACAGCCCACTCAGCGGCTAGGCTAACGTTCTCCATCACCAGTCCAGGATGAAAAAGCGGTGCTCTGCCTCCCCCCGGAAACTCACAGCAGCCTGGATTCCTTTCATGCCTAAGTAAAGCTATTTCAGGCAAGATTCCTCCTCTTATCTTGACCTCCCTTAACCAGCTCATTCTGACATTCACTTCCCTTTCTGCCATGCATAAACTTCTCCATCTGCTTGTCCTCCTAGATAAAGGATTTGGCTCCCTGGGACCCATCAGCTTAGCTGTGGTATCGGGCAAACGGCCTCAGACAATTTTCATCATTTTCGGATCCAGCTCTAAGAATGTTTCACCCCATTCTTCTCCTGCTTGCAAAACGGTCCCTGGGATCTTGGTTGGATCCCTACGATCCAACATTTACATGTAACCACAGGAAGGGAGCAGTGGTCCCGAGCAATGGGCTGTGGCAGCCCCAGACACCAGAGCCCACTTCAGCAAGCACCCTGCTCCCGGGCACGCACCCACGTGCGCGTCTGACTGAGGCCAGGGCCCATGACGGCAAGATGGGATCTCTCTGTAGGTGTCCTCTGGGCTGGATACATCACACGGAGTTTGCACATCCAGCAGGCAGGAGCGGAGAAGCACTCCTGCCCCTTAGTCAAGGAGGATAACAGAGCACATCAGCTTAGGTGAGGCACATGGTACCTCTAGACAATCTTAATCTCGCCAGACAACTAAATGCCTTTCCCCCTCCCCAAGCAGGCCTCACAAGCCCTGTGCTTATTACCATGGCAAGTAACATAGGTGAAAGCACAAGCTAATGAAGTTAACAAATAACTGGGACACTGCTGAAGCCCGAGGTAAGGGGACCAGCCTCCCCAAAAGACATGCAAGATCCCTAAAGTTTTAAACCAAGACCAGCCACCCTTTGGCAAGAGGCAAAAAAAACCAGGAGCAGGCACAGGGCAGGCACAAGGTGACCCGAAGCAACCTGTGACATAGAGGAGAACACAGTTCCATTTGGCCAAGGTTAAGACTTCCATTTAGGCACTGAAAGATCAGTCAGCATCCCCACAGCTGGAAGCAACGGCAAGCGGGCCGGAAGAGGAGAGCACTTACAGCATCCCTGCAGCCAGCTGCTTTGTGTTGTGGGCCATGGGCAGTTCTCGCAGACCACCGCCAACGCTGCTCAGGTCAGGACCCCTGAAACACAAAATCAGAGCTGTTATTGCCACCGGTTGGACAGGCAGCAGGGAGGAAGTCACTCTGTAGACGGAGGTGGCAAGGCCGACGCCTGGAGAGCTCCGATCCGGGCAACGTAGGCTTAGGACTTTGGGGTTCTATCTGCAGCCCAGACGGCACCTCACTGCACAAATCCAGGCAAGTCACGCCAAGGCCGGACCCTTTCCTCCGCTCCCTCGCCACGTCCCCACGGAAGGGAACGGAACGCCTAAGACACAGCGCGGACTGGAACAACAGCGCCCTGGGGGAGGGCGGCCAAGGGGCCCAGGGTTCCCCAACGCCCAGGCAGCCTTCGCCCCCCCTGCGCGGGGTGGGCTGCTCTGCGCTCCCCGGGTACCGCGGCCGCGGGAAACACCCCGGCAAGACCCGCCAGCCCCGGGGCCGCCCCCGCGGCGGGGCTCGCACAGGGCTGCCACCGCCGCGCCTCGGCTAACCAGCCCCGGCGACTGCTGCCTCAGGCGGGGGAAACCGAGGCACGGAGCCAGGGACCCCTCAACTCCCCCCCCCCCCCCCCGCAACCCGCGTCTCCTCCCGGCCAAACCCCCTGGCGACTCCGACCCCCGCTGCCCCACGGGCGGCCCCACAGCCCCCCCCACCCCCCACGCCTCACGGGCTCCCCTCGCTGCCCCCCAGCTCCAGGCCCTTCCCCCCCTCCCCCAATCAACTGAGGGGCCCCCGGGCCCCCCCCCCCGTCTCGCAGGGGCCCTCACCAGCGGCGCAGCCCCCCGGGCCCGGGCCCTCACCGCCCCCCCGGGCCCCATCGCCCCCCACCCCCCAACTTCCCTAGCGCCGCCGCCGCCAGCCCCTCCGCCGCCCTTCCTCACCCGGCCACGCCCCTCTATTATTATGCAAATCTTCAGCCCGCCTCGGCGCTCCCGATTGGCCTCCCGCGCGGAACCGTGGGGCCAGCAGCCCGGCGCGGATTGGCTGCAATGGAGTCTCGTCAGAGGGACGCGCGCCGGGAGGGGAGGGGGGGGAGAGGAGGTGGGCGGGGCTGGCCGGCGTTGCGTGCTGCCGTGCGCTGAGCTCGGCGCGCGCGGCGGGCTGCCCAGCCAATCAGAAGCCGGCGTGGGGATGGGGAAGTCTTGTGGGGAGGGCAGCGCCTTAAAGAGGCAACGACAGGCAAGGGGAGGGCCCACCTCAACCGTCCACCCGGGGGCGCCGCCAGCGCCCGCCTCGCCGTCCAGGCCGCGCAGCCCGGGGAGGGACCTCGGGGGCCCCCAGTGCCCATGCCGAGGGGTCCCGGGGCCCTCAGTGTCCCCTCACGGCTCCCGGTGACCCCAGTGCCTCCACACGGCTCCCAGTACTCACCCTGAGGGGTCCCAATCGCTCCCCACTGCTCCCAGTGCCCTCGGTGTCCACCCTGAGGGGTCCCGGTGCCCCCAGACCGCTCCCAGTGGCCCCCGTATGCCCCACGCTGCTCACAGCAAGGCCATGGGGGGCCAGGGCCACGTCTCCTTGGGGCTTGGGGATCTCCAAGGGTGGCCCCAGTCCTAGCGACTGCCCACCCTCAAGGAGGAAAAAGTGTTTCATCCGGTGGGAATTTGTTCCAGCTAATGCTGCTGCTTCTCGTCCCGTCCCTGTGCCCCTCCAAGGAGCGTCCGGCTCGCAAACACCAAAACGGGGAGAACATCCCTTCCCTCACCTTGCTGGCCACCCACTGGCTGACAGAGCCCAGGATGCGGTTGGCCTTCCCGGCCCTGGTCCTGCTGCTTGCTGCTCACCAGGACGCCCAGGTCTCTTCTGCCAGGTGGCCCCAGCCTGTCCCACTCATGGGATTACTCCAAAGCAGGTGCAGGTCTTCGTATTTGCATCTTCCAAGTCATCAATAAAGACATTAAGCAGTCTTGGCCGCAGTATTTACCCCTGGGGGACACCACGAGCAACTGGCCACCAGTTGGGCTTGGTACAACTGATCACCCCTCATTGAGCCCCGCAGTGGGGCCAATTTCGCACCCACTTTATTGTCCGTTATCCAGCCCAGACCTCCCCAGTTTGGCTAGAGGGATGCTATGGGAGACCGTGTCAAAGTCCTTGCTAAAGCCAAAGAAAACCACATTCACTGCTCCCCTTGTCCACGCAGCCAGTCGTCGCATCGTAGGAGGCAATCAGGTTGGTGGGGCTCAGTTTGCCCTTGGTAAACCCGTTCCGGCCATTCCCGGCCACCTTGCTGCCCTTCACCCCCTTGGAAACGGCTCCCAGGAGGATTTGCTCCATCACTTTCGCAGGGACTGTGGTGGGGCTGACCCCTTGCTCCCCAGATCCTCCTGCCCTCCATGCAGATCGGCGTGACACTTGCCTTTTCCCAGCCAGCAGGAACCTCCCCAGACCTCCACGATCTATCCAAGATGATACAGAGGGGACCAGCTCCCCCAGCAGCCTCAGCGCATCCCGTCAGGTCCCAGTGGGCACACAGCTGCGTGTGTCCCATTGGTTTTGGTGCTCCCCAACGCGACCCTCCTCAGCCGTGGGCGATGCTTCACTCCCCGCTGGGCTGGGTGCCGGGAGGTCTGACCCGGTGGCTGGCCCAAACCATGCAAACCGGTGCGAAGAAGGCATCGAGCCTTTCCCCTGGCCTTTGGCACCAGCACCAAGCACTGGGTCCCCCTTGTCCTGGGCCATCCGTTCAGCGCGCCAGTAGGGCTGCAGCTCATGCACGCGTGCACGCTCAACACGCTCCAGAAACACCTGGGCTGCGTCCGTGGAAACCTTCAAAAAATAATTGCTTTGACGCGGAAAATCGCAGCCTAGTTGGGGAAACCTTTGCAAAACATCATCGGCGTTTTATAAAACTAGGTAAAAATATACACCTTTTAAATCCCAGCCTTATTTAGCTGAGGTGCATCGTCATAACATACTGTTTTTTAAAAGCAGGTTTATTTTTAATCAGGATAATCTCTTAATGCCCAGCCCCATGTGATCTCTTACATTTGTTTACAGCAGGACACGAGCAGCTCAGGCTGCCACGATCAGTGCAAATTGCAGCCCCGAAGTGGGGAAACCACGGGCCCCTGTGAAGTCTTTTGACTGTTTCAGTTCATTTAGTCCCTTCAAAGTGGAGGAATCGCGTGCACACAGAAGAGTTTGGCGGTGCAGATGCTCCTTTTAATCTCTAAATAAAGCCTGGCAGCAGAGGATGAGGTCTATTAGCTCTAGGAGCTTTAAAGACTGGGGGTGAAGAGACCATTAGTTCAGCTCCATAATGGTGCCAGTGCATCCTCGGGGTTATAAATCAGTCGTGTTCAAACACACACTCAAATTTTCTTAATTTGTTTCTTCCAAAGCCAGCATACATCTAAAACCTCTGTCATCTCAAATCCGGTTGGAAAACTGTGCTCTCTGAATTTCGGTTTCTATTCAAAAGAAGCCTGACCTGAGCATGCAAAAAAAAAAAGAATGAATAAAAGAAATGAGCCCCCCCAAGACGCTAATCATCTGGTCTCCGAAATATGTTCTCATCGCTGTTCTCTAACAGAAAAATACGTAAACTGAGAACATGCAGATAAATATGCTGAGCAGCACAAGTCCTTACCAACGGCTTCATTCATGCACAGGGAGGCCAGGGAGCAGCAAACGGACACTTGGGTCAAAGCCATGCTTCATTGGTAAAACAACATATTTTTCATTGCTTCCAGCCCACCGGCCTTGTCCCTTCCTTGGGGAAATAACCCCGAAGAACAACCCCCCCCCCAGCTCTTCGAAGGACAGTAAAGCCCCAAACAGGTTTCCCCTGCTTCTGCTCACAGCAGGGCCCCACGGTCGGGGTCAGGACAAGGGAAGGGAGAGGGACTTGCCGGGCGAGTCGGGTCTGGTGGCCCGTGTACCCCCTTCCTGGGGAAGAATCCAGGGCTGCACAGACTCAGCCACAGCCTCGGCCAGGCAGGGCTCTGGTGACACCAGAACCACACCAGCCCCTTTCTTGTGCGTGGGGCATCCCCAGGGCGCACGATGCACCGGGCACCGGATACCCAATGTGCAGGATGCCCAGGGCACATGATGCCAAGAGCACACGATGCCCAAGGTGCAAGATGCCCAGGATGCACAATGCCAAGAGCACACGATGCCCAAGGTGCAAGATGCCCAGGATGCACAGTGCCAAGAGCACATGATGCCCAAGGTGCAGGATGCCCAAGGCGCAGGATGCCCAGGGCGCACGATGCCCAGCGTACAGGATGCCCCAGGGGCACGATGCCAGGCACACGCGTTCAGCTGAGCTGCCCAGGACCCCGGTGGACATGCCCGGGGCTCCAGCTTGCCCCCCACACACGGGAGCCCTCCCCTCACCAGCAGCAGGGATCCCCACAGCCTTGGTGCCTGGGGCTGCCATCACCGGTGGCACCGCGGCAGGGATTTGGGCCCTGCACGGGCCGTCACAGCCCTGGCCTGAGCAGCACGAAGACAAAATGCTGGGGGATGCTGTGGCCCACCCTGGCAGGGGGATTTCAATCACCAAGGGAGTTTTTGCTAAAACTGTTCCTTTAGGCAAATTAGGCAGGTGATTTCTAGCTCTCTGAAACTGCAGATGCTTTCACAGCATGTCACAGCGGACAGGACCTGAGTGGTGACGGGGCCGGGCTGCAGGGGTCGGGACCGAGCCACACATCAGGGAGCCGCACAGAGCCCCGGCCACCGAGTCAGGAATTTTTCCTGGGTGACAGACACGATGCTTTTCCCTTCCACCCTTCGGATGTGCTTCATCAGCTCTGTTGTCCAGACACTGTTTTTATTTTCACTTCCTCTCGGCTTCCCTGATTCACCAGCCCATCCTCACATGATGGGGAGGAAACTCTGAACGGGTGATGCAAGGGCCCGCAGCCCGGCTCCGGCCTCCCTTGCAGCCTTGGGGAGCTTCAGCAGAAATCACAAGACCTCGTGATAACGCAAATTGTTTGTTCAGAGCATCCCGGCCCTGGGGCTCGCCCGGCCGCTCCGGCCACCCGAAGGGCCAGCGGATGCAGTGACGGTCACCTCTTCCCTCCCAGCCCGACGACCCACTGCCTGCGAGGGCAGTGCAGAGGGCACCGAAGGCCAAGGCCGACTGCATGGTGCAAAACGGGGAAAACTTTGGGACGAAGCATCACTGGGAGCCGAGGCCGGAGCGATCTGCCTCTTGCACCCTCCGCTTGTCCTTCGCCCAGCTGATCTCTGCGGAGGCTGGCGGGGCGGCAGAGTTAGGAAGGGGGTGAGCAGCAGGGGCATGCCGGGGCCCCCTTCTCCTCTGCCGCCCCGCAGAGCCGCCTGCCCCAGGACCGCAGCCCTCTCCCCACGCGTGCACGGCTCTGCCCCGCGCTGGGGCCGTGCCCAGCAGCCCAGCGTTGGTACCCAGTGGTAGCAGCACCCAGGGCTGCACGAAGGTGCTTTTGCCGGCACGGGAGCCATCGGGGCAAGAGCCAGAACAGGGGCACCGTGGCACGATTCCCAGTCTGCCTAAGGGGAGCTGGAGCCAGCCAAGAGCATCCCCACTGCAGCAGGCAAAGCCCTCACCCGACAGCGGGCAGGGGAGCCAGCACCCGAAGGACACCCCGAATCCCCACTGCAGGCCGGGCATCGCTCAGGCCCTGCTCGGATGCCAACCCAACCAAGCAAGGCCACCGCGGGCAGGGGACAGCGGCAGCCCCAGGGTTAGTCCATGCTCCGGCCTCTGATCAGCCAAGCGGAGACTGTCACCATCGGCACCCTGGGCAGAGCGGGAGGCGTCGGAGGGAGGGCTCCAGATGCAAGGACAGGAGGCCTTGGGAGGAGGTTTATCCTGCTGCCCAGGCAGGGTAAGCAGAACTGGAGATCAGAGAGCCTCTAAGAACCCATTTTAACCAGCAAGACTGCTTTGAACTTCCCTATAATCACCAAGAAACTGTCTCACAGCAGAGGAAAACTTGCCTCCCGAAGGCTCCTTTCTCTGTGGGCTCTGCTGCGGGATGAGGGCTGAGCTGACTAGCTCTCTTCCAGTACGGGCAGTGGACACACGCTCACGTTACGTGATCACACATATCCCATTTCCAAGCTAAAAAGCACCTCTCCAGCGATTCCCGTGCACGGGTGAGCGAGGCGATGGGGCTCCTGAGCCAGCAGCTACCCCTAAGCACATCCTGCTGCCAGAAAAAGCCTCAGCAGGGGCCAAGCCATCACGTGAACCGCGATGCCCAGCGCTGCTGACGGGAGAGCAGAGGGTGCCCTGGGCGCTCCTCCAGCCTCCCGACGCGCGGAGGGATGTGAGCTGGTGCGGAACGGACCTGCTGCCCCTGCACACCTGCAGCGCTGGATAAATAATTCACTCGGGACACAATGACTCACACGGTTAGCATGATCCTGCGTGTAAACACGCTCCTGGCAGGAGACCCGGGCACAGGAGGGCCCCATCCCGCGCAGGCAGGAGGGGAGCCCCGTGGGCCTTTGGGTGGCCCATGCCCGCTTGCGGCTGGCCTCGCTGATGGGACAGTCCCAGAGGTACCTGTGGGGCTGGTTTCCTGCATGGGCATTTTGGGCTGGGTTCCTCCAAGGCATTTCGGTGCCCGAGGGCATGCAGGAGCATGGGGTGCCAGCGGGGTGGAGCCGGAGCACAGACTCGCAGGCAAGGGGGACACCCAGCGTAGCCCAAAGCAACGAGCTGGGTGCAGGCTCTTACCCCTTCTCGCACCCTAGAGCGTGTTCCCCTCTTTCTGCCCCACTCCTGGGCGACAAGATGCCAGAGGGCAGGTATGGCAGCGACTTGATGTGCCAAGATCCCCCTTTGCCAGCCAGCAGTAGCCCAATCCCCTTAGGCACCCGGCACGTCCGTGAGGAAGAGCAGAGGGGCTGAGCAGCACCCGGACCCTGCCGGCCCTGCCTTGGCTTCGTGCACCCCTCTCCAACACGAGGCTGGCCCCAAAAATCACCTGGGAACCGGCCGACACTTTACCCACCCCCTGCAATCTGCAATCTGCCCTGCAAAACCAAGTCCCCGGAGCCCAGAGTGCCCTGAGAGGGCGACGCAGCGGAGAGGTGTCCCCCAACGTCTCCCGCCCGGAGCAGCGCTCCTGGGCACCCACAGTGCACCCGGCAGCCGACCCGGCCGAGGGTGCAGTGCCTGGCGAGCGGGGAGGAGCTGCGAGTCCCTCTCTGCGGGGATGGCGCGCTGGGGCTGTGCATGGGGGAAACTGAGGCAGGTGGGGAGCAGGCAGCACCAGGACGAGGGGCTGGGGCACCCCGGTGCCGGGGACAGGCTGGGCGTACCGAGGGCGCAGCGCTGGACGCCCCGCTGCCAGGGCTGGACCAAACCGGGCAGCACCGGATGGGAGCAGCGGTGCGGCCCTGGGCCGAGGCAGGTGATGCTGGGCACGTGGGCTGCCCCGGTTCAGGGGACTGAGCCGGCTGGGGCTGGCTAACCCTGGCGGTACCGGGGGTGTCGGGGGACCGGGCCCGGCTGCTCTGGGTGGGACCAGGGAGCTAAGCCGGGCCAGGCCACCGCGGGCAGTACCGGGGAGCTGGGCTGCCCTAGGCGGTACCGGGGAGCTGGGCCGCCCCAGGCAGTACCGGGGAGCCGGGCCAGGTCACCCTGGGCAGTACCGGGGAGTCGAGCCGCCCTGGGCAGTACCGGGGAGCCAGGCCAAGCTGCCCCGGGCAGTACCGGGGAGCCGGGCCAGGTCACCCTGGGCAGTACCGGGGAGTCGAGCCGCCCTGGGCAGTACCGGGGAGCCGGGCCAGGTCACCCTGGGCAGTACCGGGGAGTCGAGCCACCCTGGGCAGTACCGGGGAGCCAGGCCAAGCTGCCCCGGGCAGTACCGGGGAGCCGGGCCAGGCCGCCTCGGCCGGTAGCAGGGGTCCAGGCCGGGCCGGGGGGTTGGACCAGGCCTCCCTGGCGGCACCGGGAGCCCGGGCCGGGCCCGCCCCGCGCAGCGCCGTGCCGGGGCGGGCGGCGCCATTGGCGGCAGCGCGGGGCCCGGCCCCGGGGCGGGCGGCGGCGGCGGCGGCGGCGGCTATAAGCGGCGCGGCCGGGGCGGTGCGGGGCGGCGCGGCCAGGCCCGGCATGGCGGAGCCGCGGCCCGGGGCCCCCGCGGCGTTGCCGCTGCGGGCGCGGCTGAGCTTCGCCGCCGGGCACTTCCTCAACGACCTGTGCGCCTCGCTGTGGTTCACCTACCTGCTGCTCTACCTGCACGCCGTGCTGGGCTACAGCCACGGGCTGGCCGGCGGGCTGCTGCTGGCCGGGCAGGTGGCCGACGGGCTCTGCACGCCGCTGCTCGGCTACGAGGCCGATCGCTCGGCCGGCTGCGGCCGCTACGGGCGCAGGAAGTCCTGGCACCTCGTCGGTAGGGAGCGGGGCGGCCCGGGGGGGGGGGGTGTCCTCCATATGGGGGGGGGGAAGCCCTGGGGGTGCCTTTTTTGGGTGCCCCCCATATAGAGGGGGGGACTGGGGTGTCCTGTATGGAGGGGGGCAGCCCTGGGGGTGCAGTTGTCGGGTGTCCTCCATGTGGAGGGGGGAAGCCCTGGGGGTGCCTTTTTGGGTGCCCCCCATGTAGAGGGGGGGACTGGGGTGTCCCCTATGGAGGGGGGCAGCCGTGGGGATGCTGTCCTGGGCTGCCCTGTATGCAGAGGGGGGAGCAGGGCTGGGGCTGAAGTGCCCTGGGTAGGTGCACCTCAGGGGTGTCCTGCAAAAATGGAGGGGGAACAGCCCCAGGGCAGCTTTTTTGGGGTGTCCTGCATCGATGGGCAACAGCCCCCATGGGGATGAGGTGAGCCCTGTGGTGTCCTGCATGGAGAGGGACAGCCCCAGAGGGTAGCAGGGCTGGGGCTGAGGTGCCCTGGGTAGGTGCACCCCAGGGTTATCCTGCATGGGGGTGTGGGGGGGGGAACCAGTTGTGGGACAGTCCTTCTAGGGTGTCCCACTTGGATGGGAACAGCCCAAGGGTGACCTTCCTGGGATGCCCCATGTAGATGGGGAATAGCCCCTGTGGTGGTGAGGTGGGCCCTGGGGTGTCCTGCATGGAGAGGGACAGCCCTGGAGGGTAGCAGGGCTGGGGCTGAGGTGCCCTGGGTGGAGGAGAGGGGTCCCAGGGGTGCCCCATATGGGGGGTGACAGCCCCTGTGGTGGTGAGCTAGGGCCTGGGGTGCCCCATGCAGAGGGGGGCAGCCCTGGGGATTAGTGGGGTGGAAGGAGGTGCTCTGGGACCCCCTGGGCAGGGACAGCCTAGGCTGGAGGGGGAAGGGGCAGTGTGATGTCCCTGCCCTGCCTGGGCACCGTCAGGGGCCTGTGCTGGTGGTGTGGGCTGCCCAGGCTGTCCCAGCCCCATGCCCAGCAGTTAGTGGTGGGCTCACGGTCCCTTGGCTTCCCTGCGTGGTGGTGTGGGGCTGCAGGGTGGCCCTGCGTCACCCAGCTGCGACATGTCAGGGATGGCACCAGGTTAGGGGCAAGAGGTGGGTGTTTAGCTGATTGATACTACAGTGGAAACCAAACCTAGAGTTAAGTCTGGGTTTTCCCAGGAGCCTGGGGATTTACCTGGGACTTGCCTGTGGCCAGACAGCTCCTGCCACTGCAGTCAGTGACTGTCTCTGTGGGTGACCTTGCTCTGCATAGCTGGGCACGGGGCCCTTCACGTGCTGGGGACTGTTCCTGGTGCATGGAGACCAAGCAGGTTCGGAGGCTCTGGGGCACTTGCTGCAGCGGATCTTGACCCCAAAGTGCTGCGTTTGCAAGGGTTGTTTCCTCATGGCAGCGGTGTTGCTGGGTCTCCGCAGCGGGCACAAGCAGTGCCAGCTCTGCCCTGTAACCTTCCCGGCAGGGTGCCCTGCACCCTTCACGTGGTTGGGTGAAGGCAGCCAGGCTCCTGATGAGTAAGGGCCCCGTGGGGACGGGGAAGAGGCACTGGGTCTGTATGAATTATTAACAGGTGCTTGGCTCAAACCATGTCGTGGAGTCAAAAAGCGATGAAATGCTGGGGCTGGTGGGGACGCCAGTGTCATGGTTTGTCCTTGAGGGGACAGTGTGACCTGGAGGAAGGGTCCTTGGAGCCATGAGAAGGCACGGGGGTCTGCCCTGTCCCTAGTCCTCCTGGCAGGGCTGAGCTGGTGATGTCTCAAGCAGGGGATGGGTCAGTTAGCATGAAGAAATATCCATCTACAGCCAGAGATAAGGACCCTTGATGCTTCCTCCTGCCAACGATGCAGTAATGCTAGAGTGCTGGCTCCTTTTGAAGGAGAAGAGGATGTTTGTATTGTGGATGCTATCTTGATACTGAATTTATCGCGGCCAACCGCTTCATGTAACCGAATTATAGTCAAGGGCTGATAAGGCAGCTGATTCCCCAGCGTTTTGCTTTGTTTGGGCTTTCAAACTTCGGGTGAGCCAGGGAAGGTCTCCTTTTCTGGTGTTGAGGGGGGACAACTTCACCCCCAGCTGCAGTGCCTGCTAGATCTGTGCTCTAGATTTAAGGAAGTGGCTGAAGCTGTACCAGCTCTCCCAGCACAAGCTGCGGTCTGGTCCAGCTGGGTGCTCTCTAGTGTGAGTGAAAGGGGAAGTCCTGAAGCACTTCTTGAAATGGGGTTGAGGCAGCCCCTGCTTCACTCAGCTCCCTGCTGCAGAAGAGACTGACTGGTGGCCCAAGATCCTGGTGCTGTGAGCTCTGCTCTGGCCCTCCAGTCCTGCCCCACTTTCTTTAGGGAGCAGGATGGAGGCTGGAGGCACAGTCAAGCTCTGAAGGCTGTGGTTCCCTGGTCAAATTGTGGGCTGTTTGTGGAAAGTGGGTGTTACCCCGTTGCCTCCCTTGTCCGGCCGCAGTGTGTCCCTGCAGGGAGCGGGACCAGCAAACTCTCAGTCTGAGCTAGCTCTGCCGGTCCTACTCTCTGCTTGGTCACACTGTGGCTAAATCCTCTGCGTGGGAGCAGGGTGGCCCGTCTGGCAGCAACCCGTGCTCAGATCGGAGGAAATGTTGTGAAACCGCAGCCTCGGAGGAGTTACCATGAGTTGCTATCAGCAGTATCTTACCTTTGCAGTGGAGGTCTGGCTGACTGCAGAGCTGCTGGGTACCGGTGCTCCAGAGATGCTGTGGCCTGCTCTGGGACATGTGTCCTGGGCACCTTGCTCCACAAGCTGGCCTGGTCTCAGACTTTTGGAGCAGATTCCTACAACAACAGAGTGGAAATAATGAACATTTTTTTGCCATGAGCCTCATGTAGGTTGTGTGACTGAGCAAGTCTGGCTGTGCTGTCCCAAACTCCTGCCTGCAGTGTCTGTGATGTGCTCACCCACTCACAGCCTGATGTTCCTGTGACCCTTTCCTGGAAGGCTTGGTTGCTTCAGGGATGCAACATTGAGTTGAGAGCTTGGACTTCTGTCACTTGCCCATGGGGTGGAGCAGGGACAGGCAGGGATGTTTTCCTGGGGTGCTCCAGGAGTCCTGTGCAGGATTTTTGGTATCACCTTACAGGAGGCTGGCTTTGCCCCTGGTAGCTGGTTTGGTGGTCTGGGGGCCCTCCTGGGAGAGGGGGCTGAAGCTGGGCCGCCTCCATGGTGGAGGAGCAGGGAACTAGGGAGTAGGAGGGGAGGTGGTGACTTCTGCTGCTCTCTGGGGCTGTGTTTGAAATCGGGAGCTCCAGTCCTGCAAGCCTTGAGTGGAAGGAGAGAGTTGGCGCTTGGCAGCTGCCTCCTGCCAGCCAAGGGCTTAGACCCCTGGCTCGGGGAGAGCGGATGCCCCCCACGACCCTTCTGGCTCACGATGAAGCTGCATTAGTTTGGGTGGACCCTAGGGATATACAGATGTTGGGCAGGAGCAGAGCTGGGCTGAGGCTCTTCTGTGGCTGGCAGCTCACAGCCCTGTGCCTAGAGGAGCCCAGCTCTGTAAGGGTCACCTACATGGAGAATGCCCCTGTGGCAAGGTTGCTGCCTGCCCCACCACCCATCGCTGCAGAGCAGGGAGCAGGAAGCCGCACACGTGTGAAGACTTGATGGGGAGGAATGGCCAAGCTGCCTTCTGCAGGTAATGCCTGTGAGCCAGGCAAGGAGGGGTGGTGGGGCCTGGCTGCCCCGTTCCTGGGGTTGCAAGGGGCTGGGAGGAAGGAAGGACCGATGTGAACTTCGTGTGTGCTAGCAATGACTCCTGGCTTGTGTGTGGGTGCTGGGGCTGCGAGGGCAGATGTGGAGCTTGCAGCAGCCCAAGCGTCAGGGACTGCAGCTCCTGCCCCCCTGCTCTCCAGGGGTCATGGGCAAGTAAGTCCCTTGCAGCCCTTAGGGGATTCTGCAGGGCCCTCAGACTCGGAGGAAGGCAGAGCCTTGTTGATCCTCCAAACTGGCTCACTTAAACCCAGCAGCCCTTTAACATGGAACAGATGCATGAATTCTGGTCTGAGGTTTCAGACCTTCTTAGACCCTCCTTGTCCCTGGAGGATGGCTGCCCAGCTTTGCTTGCTGGGGGCAGAAACACCAATGTGTGTCCAAGTCCCCTGTCCTTCAGGGGGCAGATGCTCCCTGGAAGTCCAGAGATGGATGTGAGCTGACACAGGACATCATCCAGGGCCCTGCTGGGACCCAAGCCGGTACAGAGTTGGTGTCTGAGCACAGCTGCGATTGCTGCCTGCCCTTGCTGGCCTGGGGCAGGGGTAGAGCCACCCTGGCAATGCCCTGGGGGCAAGCTGGGCCCAGCATCCTTCTGGAGCAGGGCGGACTGCTCTGTCCTGGCCCCACAGCAGCTGGGGGTGGTCGTGTGCCTCTCCAGCTTCCTCCTTGGGTGGAAGTGATTGGGAGGAATTTGCCATTTGGGGGTGGTAGAGGGAGAAATCACTTAGGAGGAGGAAGACTGTGCAACCTTCAGCAGAGAGGGGACTTTTGGGGGACCTCACAAAGTGGCTGCAGGTTCCCCTTGACCGTGGGAACTGGTTCTTGTGGCTCTGCAGCTGATAGATGCTGCAAACCTTGGCAGAGCGGGGGATGCGCAGTACAGCGATGTCCAGGGCACGCAGCCATCTCTGCTTCAGCTCCTGGGCCTTGAGAGCAGCGAAGTGTCTCAGTGGATTTGATGCGTAACCTTGAGAAAGGGGAGGGAGAAGCAAGCATGTCCCCGCCTGCTCCATGCAGGCGTCCCCATCCTGTGTGAAGGGGACACTGTTATGCTGCGATGGAGGAAGCAGCTGGGTTTGGTTTCACTGACTCAGCTGGGAACTTCTCTTTGTTCCTGAAGCCCAGCGTGGTGGAGCGGCGTCTGATGCCAGCTTCATGCTGTCCTGGGACCTGCAAGCAGGAGCAGATCTGTTCCTGTCTCCCACTGTGCTGGGATGAAGGCCAAGCTGCCTGGGAGGGGGAGTCACAGGCCATGGCTCTGGTGGTGACTTCTGCAAGCATGGAGGAAGGCGCGCTCACTCCACCAGCCCTACAGGAGAAGGGACGAGGAGGTGGATGGGCTAGCCCTGGGCTTGCAGGATAGCCCAGAGCCATCCTGATCTGCGAGGTGCCTTATCGCCCACGGGCAGGCGGAGGGGAGGCGTGTGTCCTTGGGGCTGATTATCTGCAGGCCCTGAGAGGGGGAGAGAAGCCTTTGACTGTGGTGTACTGGGGAGTCCCTGGCCCCAATGGTGTGTGTGTGGGGGTGAAGGGTCTGTCCCCTGACAGTTTGAGGGGTGGATGGGGCAGGTGCAAGGTGGTTTTGGATTTTGGGGTGTTCTTGACACTTGTCAGTGAACTTTCCCCAGTCTGCTTATCTCTAAATGCTGGGTGCTAAAGGGAAAGGCATCATCCTGTGCGGGATGAGGCAGGGTGATGGGAACACTAGGGCTCCCCATGGTTTACCTGGCCTGAGGAAGGAGCCAGCCTTCTTCCCCAGCCCTTGGGGGTAGGAGCTGTCCTAGCAGAGGACTGGCTGTGTCTGTCCACCAGCCTCTGCCCTCAGGATGGGACTTGTGGGGTGCACGAGCCAGCTGTGGCCTTTGGGATCCCAGGGAAACAGGGCTTGCAGCCTCTCACTGCCTGTCTCCCCCTCTCTAGGTACCACCTGCGTCCTCCTGTCCTTCCCTTTCATCTTTAATCCCTGCCTGGGTTGCAAGGAGAACACTCCACAGTGGGCAGCCTTCATCTACTACCTCCCCTTCATCGTCATCTTCCAGTTTGGCTGGGCAGCCACACAGATCTCCCACTTGTCCCTCATCCCTGAGCTGGTGACCAATGACCATGAGAAGGTGGAGCTCACAGCCTTCAGGTGAGTGTGGCCAGGCCTAGGGTGTCCCCTGAGCTGGTAGGAGTGGCCCTGCCTGCACCAGGTCCCTTTGTTTGCATGGCAGAGAGCCCCTGGGTGCCACAGATCTGAGTGCTTCCTTGCCCTGGGCATAGCTGGGCAAGTGCTGGGCCATGCAGGTATCCTGCAGGATGTCCCAGTGATGCTGGTCTTGTGGGTCCATGGCCCAAACCCCTGGGTACCAGGCAAGAAGGTCCCAGTGCCAGTGATGCTGGTGATGCAGCCATCACCATGCTGTGCTGAATGTGACCATTACCCCATGCTGTAGGAGATCTCAGACCCTTCTCATGAAACCAGATGGGGTTTGTAATGAGTTGCTGGTGGGAGAATCAGGGCTGTCTGACAGCTCCCTTCCTACCCTGGGCTGTGGGGATGCCCCGGGAGATCCTGCTGGGGAAGAGGCTGGGGAGGGTGTCAAACCCTCTGCCCAGCCTCAGGGTGCATCCAGGCATGAGCTCATTCCAGGTTGTATCCTGCTGGTGGCTGTACCTGGCCTTTGAGCAGAACAAAAGCAGTGCCCACCTGGCACTACTCTGAGCTGGGAGCACTTCTCTTTTGGGACTGGAGGGCAATGCTCACCAAGGAGGATACACCTCCTGGACCCCTCAAGGAGAGCTGGGCTGGGGCACTGCCCTGTGGTTGTCCCATCAGTGGGAATGGCCCCTGGGAACAGGCTGGGCAGCCGTGTGCAGAGCCTGGCTCTCCTGCTTATCTGGCAGGATCAGGCTGTGGGGAAAAGTGTTTATCAGACGGAGCAGGGCCTGGTTATCTACCTTGGTGGGAGGAAGTTGCCCTTCCGGCAGGGTGAGCGGGTACAACATCTCGCCCCACGCAGGAAGGATGTGGGGCCGGTGCTAGAATAACCGTGAGCCAAGGACACAGCTGAGCTCTGCTTTAGGGGCTCCAGGTCTTGGTGAGCAGTGTGTGAGCTGGGGCATCCTTAGGGCAGAGAGAAACTGTGCCTGGGGATGGACAGATTGACCCTGAAGAAGCTTGGTTTCCTCCCAGTCTTACCCCAAGGCTTGGATGGAGGATGCTGGAGGTGCCTCAGTATGGTGAATGCATGGCCAGGGCTGGCCAGTCACTGTGTGCTCTTGGAGGTATCACCATGCAGTGCAAAGCTGGCTGTACCTTGCCTGATTTGGGGCTAGCCTTGGTTTGGGGTTTGTGCTGTGCTCATCCCTCTGCATCACTTGGACGCACTGACTCCCCCAGGTATGCCTTCACCGTCATGGCCAATATCACTGTGTACGGCCTGGCCTGGCTTCTGCTGAACCTGCAGGTGGAGCAGCCTGAGCGCATGGAGCACCTGGGCATCCAGGATGTCCCTGTATTTCGGGTGAGTGGAAGGGCTCTTCCCTGGGCAGGACAGGGCTAAATTCAGGGGGTAGTAGGGGGTTTTGAAATCTCAGTGCCCTGAGATCTCACCTGCCGCATTGGACAGGGGCAGCATCAAGCTCCCAAAAATGGGTTTTTAGGAGCCCATTTTTGCCCACCAGTCTTCTGGACGGGGTGGATGGTGGACAGGCAAGGGGCACCCTTTGTTATGCTCACCTCTTCTGTCTCACCAGAACCTGTCCCTCATTGTGGTGGGCCTGGGTGCTGTGTTCTCCCTCATCTTCCACCTGGGCACCAAAGAGAAGCCATACCCACTGGGCGTGCTGCCCCAGCCCGAGGAGAGCACACCCCTGCTGCACAAGGAGCCGGCGAGCCCCCCGCGTCCACTGCTGCTCTGGAAACACTGGCTGCTGGAGCCCGCTTTCTACCAGGTACAACAGGGACAGGGGCACAGCCACCCAGTGTCTGGCTTTGAGTGGGGACCACAGCGCCTGTCCTGGGACGCTACCCTGCCCAGATGCTGGGCCTGGGCTGGGGCATCCTCTGGCCCAGGGATGTGTTCCCTGGTAGGGGTGAGGATGGGGCTGTACTAGGCACCCCCCTAATACATCAGGTGGCCTGTCCTTGTCTTGGTGTGCAGCAGCCTCTGTGCCATGGCAGGGCTGGGCACAGGAGGTGTCAGCCTCTCCCATCTCCAGTTTGCACAGGCTGAGCAGCACTGCCATGTCTTTGCCATCTCTCTCTTTGCAGGTGGCAGTGCTCTACATGGCCACCCGGCTCATCGTCAACCTGTCCCAGACCTACATTGCCATGTACCTGACCAACTCACTGCTGCTGCCCAAGGTGGGCACAGGGCAGGTTTCCACCCATGTGCTGAAGTTGCTTGGGCAGGGGTCTTGTGCTGAGGGCCTGGAGCTCATCTTCTCCATGTCCTTGTCTCTCCCAGAAATACATTGCCACCATCCCCTTGATGATGTACGTCAGTGGCTTCCTCTCCTCCTTCCTCATGAAGCCTGTGAATAAGTGGATAGGCCGAAATGTGAGTCCTGGGAGCCTGGTGGGGCAGGGTATAACAGTCTGCTCCTGAGCAGCAGGGGTTGGGGAGGAAGGCCAGATCCTGCTCCCACAAGT
This sequence comes from Apteryx mantelli, assembly GCF_036417845.1. Classification (NCBI taxonomy): domain Eukaryota; kingdom Metazoa; phylum Chordata; class Aves; order Apterygiformes; family Apterygidae; genus Apteryx; species Apteryx mantelli. The sequence continues at coordinate 4,735,371 of NC_090007.1, forward strand.
GTCCTGGAAGCAGAGCACTCGGCACACCTGATCGTGACTGCAGAGCAGGGACCCCTGCACATACCCTCTGCCCTGGCTGTCAAGCAGCCTCCTGCCGCAGTGTGGTCCTGCAGGGCAGTGAGGCTGTGGAGTTGGTGAGCCAGGTGAGGGAGCATGGGCTATCCTGCACCTCTCTAAGGGTGCTGAGGTCAGGGAAAGCAGTGCTGGCCTACAGCTGGTCTATGCTGCTCAGCCCTGGCAGGTCTGGGAGAGTCCAGAGGTGCCCACAAGAGATGGAGGAGGGCTTGGCTGGTGCCACCCTGCCTATGTGGGGTGTGCAGGTCTCCTGCAGGGGCTGCCCCTCCAATGCATCTCCCCTCCGGTCTAGAGCAAACACCATCCCTGGGAAGGCCCCCTCTCACCAGCTGGGTGCGGGGCATGGCTGGGGTTGTCCCTGTGCCCTGCGTGGGCACTGTACCTACAGCTCTCCCCAGGACCCAGCTCAGGCTGCAGCCAAAACTCTAAAGCAGCCTGGATCACTGCAGGGCTCTTGTGTTTTGGGGGCTCCTGGACCAAGAGCTGTTAAAGAAATGGTCCTAGCTCTCCCTCCAGTCCTAGGGAGCAGCTGGCAGCCAAGCAGGAGGACATGCCCACCCACAGCTGCTGCCTGGTACCATACTGGTGCTGGAGCACGGGGCTGTGGGGTGGGGGAAATGGTCTCTCTGCATCACGCCCCTGTTCTCTTGGGCAGTTGCTGTTTTGGGGAGTGTTGACTGGTGTCTCTAGACTTGAGGGTGTTTTGCACCAGGGCTGACTCTGGTCTTGGCTCGGACGCTCTCCCTGCTCACCCCTGCCTTGCTGAGCGTTGGCTGGGCCTGGAGCGTGACCAGCCAAGCCTGAGCTCTCCCCTCTCCCTCTGCCCATCCCTGTGCTGGTGTGGAGCAGCTGACCTACTTCGTGGGCATCCTGGTGATCTTGGCCTTTGCCTCCTGGGTGACCCTGACCAGGCAGATGGGAGTGGAGATCTACGCGGCGGCTATGCTGCTTGGGGCTGGCTCGGCCACTATCCTGGTCACATCCCTCTCCATGACGGCTGACCTCATTGGGACCAACACGGTATGTTTGCACCGTCTGGCTGGGCTGGACCGCAGCTCAGCTAGGGTGTCACAGTGGGGCTAAGGAGATGTCTGTGGGGGTATGCAGCAGTCAGGGATCCAGGCAGCCCTGTCCCTTATGCCTAGCCCCTGCTGCTTGCTGGGCTCTGGTGTAATATGGGCTCTGCCCATGAGAGGGCACAAGGCTCTTGCTCTTGATGCCTTCTGGGATGTGTGGCACAGGCAGGCCCCAGTGCAGTGGGAGACGAGGCTTTCCCTCCCCTTGCAGCACAGCAGTGCATTCGTCTACGGGGCCATGAGCTTCACGGACAAGATGGCCAACGGACTGGCTGTGATGGCAATCCAGAATCTGCATCCATGCCCGTAAGTGTCCCTGAAGAGCGGGAACCCTCCCAGTGACATCTTCAGCCAGATCTGTTGGGGTCCAGGTAGCAAATAGCCCTTGTTCGGAGCATGCCCCGATACCCTTAGTGAGAGACACCAGTGAAAACCAGCTCTGATTTGTCTTAAATCCTTCCTTGACTTCTATTTTTGAGCCCAAAAGCTGAGAGGTAGGGGAACAAGATGTCCAGGGTGCTGCCCCCTCTCCTTGCTCTGGACCTATCCCTCATGCCAAAGTGCGAACCAGCCCTGATGCCTGCAGCAGACCCAGCTGAGTGCTTAGGACAGCTGCCAGGCAGCGGGAGGGTGTCAGCAGCCCCAGGGTGCTTGGGCAGTGCTGGGCCATGCTTCAGTCCCTGCCACCAAGCACAGCCCCTCCTGTCTTCTCCCTGCAGGACCGAGCTCTGCTGTTCTGCCTGCATCAGCTTCTACCACTGGGTGATGGTGGTGGTCACTGGGGGGATTGCTGTGGCTGCCACAGTGTCTCTGTGCTGCATCATGATCTGGCCCATCCGGGTTCGCTTCCGTGAGTGTGACCATGGGGCTGGTAGCCCTGGGAGGGGGCAGGTGTGGGGTTGGGGGCTCTGGCAGTCCCCCAGTCCTCTGCCAGCCTGGGCTGAAGGGAAAGTGTCTTTCCAGATCACCCTGACTGCAGCAAGGTGCTGGGAGCTTTATCCCAGTGGGAGATGCCAGGGCAAGGCTGGCTGCAAGGAAGCTCACAGCCTTGCCCGGTGGGAGCCGGGTGACCCTCATGGTAGGCACACAGGCAGGCCCCAGCTCCCTGTGTTCTTGCTTTTGCTGTCCCTGTCCCCAGAGCTGGCAATGCTCTGGGCTGTGCCAATGCTGGGGGGCTGTGCCTGCTTGCTGTGCCGCCTTGGAGGGGGGCAGGATCTGCCCCTGCCCAGCTGTGCAATGGCTGTGCTGAGCCCTGCAGCCCGTGGGTGGCTGAGGTGTGGAGAGGGAGGTCCCTCTAGCTGTCCCTGGTGGTAGCCAGATGTGAGGGGCTGGGATCTAGGTGCCCCTTGCTGTGCCTGGGACCTGTCAGCTGGGGATGGGTGTCAGCTCATCAGCTGCATCTCAAGCCCTTCTGGGTGCTTCTTGCTCTACTCTAGGGTGGGGGGAAAGCACTGAACCCCCCATCTGTGGGGCTCACAGTAAAAGTTGCCCAGTCCCTGTGCAGCCTTGGGGCCCTTCTGCTTGTGGCAGGAGATCCTCTAAGGACCAGGCCAGCGTGTGCTGGGTCACCCCAGCAAGCTACAACAGCTCCTAAGCCATTACTTGTGTCCCCACAGATGATGTCTCCCTGCTGGGGCTGAACGGAGGAGGGACCCAGCCGAGCGAGACAGAAAGCACAGAGGGAAGGAGCCGGAGCAACACAGTCAACTGAGCTGGGCGCGTGTCCCTGGCTGCGGTGATGTCCATGCTGCTGAGCTCCGCCTGGAGGGACCCTGACGGGAGGGATGGCACCAGGACTGAGGAGCTGG